>NC_064618.1:663293862-663620362 GCF_023898315.1 Schistocerca nitens
GTTATCCTTCCGTTCGTCATTTCTCTATAACAGACGAAACTCCAGCGACATCGCCCTTGTAATCTTAGTTCCTGATCACTCCTAGAACATCATAATTGCCTTTTTATTTCAAAATATTTATCTGTTGTGGCCAATTGCTTAAGTTATTTAGTTGAACTTAACAGAGTTATTTAATAAGTTAGTCTGAAGAGTTTATTTTTGACAACATTCTGTCAGTCATAACATAAAAAACAAGAAGTAATAAGCTCTTTATATAGATGATATATAGATGATATATATTATTGAAATGGATCCACGACTAATATCGGCCTTTTGGTGATTCTTGAGTGTTCAAAACTGCATAACAGAAGCCATTTGAAATTTAAAGGGCTCCTAAGAATCTGTTGTTCAGAATTGCCTAAGAAAATAAAGAAACAGAGAATTTTTTTTTTTTTTTTTTTTTTTTTTTTTTTTTTTTTTTTTTTTACAGCTGCAGTTGCCACTTATCGAAACTTGTACTGACAGTTGTGGGTGTCACTGAAAAGTGTTCGAGAAAGTAACAGATAAACATTGTGTCACTTACTGAGATGAAAGATAGTGCAAACGGGACATTAGGAAGGAGGCTTATACTTGGAGACAATAGTAACAGGTTTCTCATTGCTAGTGTCGAAAACCTTTTGTTTTGACTACTTCTGCTTGAGCTAGCAATGAATTCACGTGGCAGTGCTTCAGTAATGATTCTTCACGATTGTCATCACTTACGCATATGACCAAAGTCTTGTAGAGTGAAAATCGCATTCTGGAAACATCCTCCAGGCTGTGGCAAAGCCATGTCTCCACAATATGCTTTTTTTTCCTGGAGTACTAGTTCTGGAAGTTTCTCAGGAGGGTTTCTGTGAACTTCGAAAGGTAGGAGACGGGACACTGGCGGAAGTAAGGCTGTGAGGACGGGTCGTGAGTAGGCTTGGGTGGCTCAGCTGTTTAGAGGGTTAGCTACCCTCTGTAATAAAAAGACTGAGTGAACGAATCAACGAAGAACCTGGATGGGTGTCATCGGACGTCCACCCCAAAAAAATTCAACGAACAATATATAGAACAAAATGAGATAAAAAGAGCTGGTAGAGCACTTGTCTGCGAAAGGCAAAGGTGCCGAGTTCGAGTCTCGGTCCAGCACACAGTTTTAATCTGCCAGGAAGTTTCATATCAGCGTACGCTACGCTGCAGAGTGAAAATCTCACTCTGGAGGCCTGATGTTGGAAATGTAAACTGCCTACTAAGAATGTTATTTTTTATCCACATGCGTTTCATAACCGTTTATACTTGGATAGAGCATTGATGCACTTAGAGAAGCCACAGCTATGCTTTAGGGACTTACTTTGACGGATATGTGTGTGTGTTTTTCTGAATTTTTAGATATGGACATACTGCAAGATTACACACTTTACACAAATTTTTTGCATAATTACTTCTGAAAATAGCACAAAAATTCAGATCTTTCGTGTACTTCTCATCATGGTCAGGCTTCCTGTGCAGTGACCATACGATTACTAGCTGTTTCATGTTAATGGCCACTGAACTTCTACACTATAATTAGGCGGAGAGGAGATGGGAAGGGAGAATGTGGGGGGGGGGGGGGAGAGGGAGGAGGGCATGATGATGTCATTGGAAGGGGGGGGGGGAGCGTCAGACGGAAGATATGAGGGCATGACTTACCATCTAGGATTCTAACGTTATTGCCCTCCACATAGGCAACTCGCACTAGGACTTATAATTGACATCAGTCCTATTGCGTGTCTAATACCGAAAGGAAATCCAAGTGACCTAAGTTTGGCACGGATATATTACTTCCATTAATCGATTACAATATGTGTATCCACTTTCAACTTGATTTTACATTGAGGTATCAGCGATTTAGAAACGTTAAAAATATTTGTTGTACGTTTTATGATCTTACTGATACTATATATAATTCACATGGAAATCTTGAATTTTACTAGAGAAAGTGTTCTGTTAGATTGAGGACATAGTACATTGACAATTAATTCATTTCGCCAAAACAGTCGTTACAATTTGCCCTGCCTCGGCAAAATTCTCACAGCTTACTTGGTACAACCCTCAAAAAAGATTAATTGTACAAATACTGTTTTAAGACAAAGTTTATGCCTGTTAGATCCTTCTTTTAAAATCATCTCCAAGGAGCAGATAACATTACAGAGTTAGTGGGGTAATATACTTTTACTCACATTTCAAGAGGAATAGGGTATGAAAAAAATTTAAAAAATTATTACACATGTTATTGCGGTCTGTCTGGAAACTGCTTTGATGCAGCTCTCGATGTTACTATATCCTGTGCAAGCCAGCAGTCAATGAAACATTTCCAGGCCTATTTTCTAGTCAGTGCCAAAGCATGCATACTTTGCTTTTAAAAAAATAGATTCATAGTTTTGATGCCTGTGTTATTTCCTCTGTAAGTGTCTTTCACAATGCAGACGTATCATATTGTTGATTTCCATGGTTGTTATTTAAGATCAGTTACTGATATGTATAAATCTAGTTCTTTACATATTGTAAGCATTACGTTCCTGATTCTATGGTGGTGGATCTGTCACACTCACTTAAAGGCTCAGTACAGTTCCAGCACACCAAAAGATTTAAACACTATCATAAGTATCTCAAAAGAAACAAGTGTGAGCCGAAACTGCAATATTTCCTTCTACCCAATGCGGAAGGGTAACTTACCTGCTTGTGTGTGTGGTGGAGTAGCTGATCCCCATGTTGTTTCTATCATTCCATCTTGCCTTAATTTATTTAATTTATTGCTGAAATGTTATTGAAACATTTATTAGTGACATAAAGAAGCCATTCCATCATTTTACTCATTAATCACTTAAAGAACACTAAATACCTACATAATAATGCATCTGGTCCTTCCAAATGATATCAAGAGTCAGTCAAGAAGGCGTTTTATCACCACTCTTATTGAGTTGTATGCTGGGAATAGTTATAAGAGATGGAAAACAGAGAAGAGAAACAGAAAGTTAGTAATTATATAAAGTTGTGTGGATTGAAAGAAGTAATAAATTTTATTACCACTTCGCACGATCTTTTAATAATAATGGGAACCTTATAGAATGTAACGAACTTCCAAGGAAGACAGCTGGAAACGGTAGTCTACAAATATCATATGAAAAAGCAGAATACATGACCAATAGAAGCAAGTCGTCGGAAATTTTAAAAACCACGTAAGGTATCATCTAGAAACCAGACAGCTTTAAACATGTGGATGAAAATACAAACATAAAAACAGGAAAGCAGCAGTAAAAGACTGAACTGAAACAACGAAAAGAGCATACTTGAAAGTCAGAAATTTGTACAATGTGAAGCACTTTTCGCAAGACGTTGTATAAAAACATTATGATACTACAGCAATATCAGAAGTCCTCTGAGGGACACAAAAACTGATTTTATCTGTATGCAATTGGGCATCAGAAGATCTATATAAGATAGAGAGATCTCGCAAAAATTATTAAGTCCGTTTGAGAACAGAGATGAGGACGGGGTTTTGACACCAGATAAGGAAATGTACTCATTCTGCCTTGAAATAACGGAAGACATTGATATACTCTGCAGTGATCTAGAGAGAACGAAGGAAGACAGATTAACAAAAACGGTTCATATATTCCTCCAAACCACAAAACAGGCAAAGAAAATGGATGAGGAAGCAAGACAAAAAATAAACGTAGAAGAAATAGTGACTGAACAGGAGAACTTACTCAACAGAGTCAAATTGAGGGCAGACGTTCAGAACTTCGAAAAGTTTCAGGAAGATATAACAAATAGATAAAGAAAAGTAGTCTACCTCGAAAATGACTTCGAACATTGTGCATAAGTCATACGATTTGAATTTGAAGTTAGTGTGTGCAATGCGTGCAACAGGAAAAGGAAAATAGGCTGCTCAAACGTTTTGTGGTTTGCTGGACCTTCCTCCTCCTCCTCCCAGTAGATTCAGCAAGTATATAAAAGTACGTTTAGGTGCCTTGATGGTTGTGTCTAAAGCATCTACGAAACATGCAGTAGAAGAAACTTTAGATATTAGTGGAACACCACAGACACTGCTGTTGCACTTGATGGGACATGGCAACGTCGAGGAATGGTGTTGTGCTACTTCTCAGGAGAATGGAAAAGTTGTTGATACTGAGTGCTTATCTAAGTACTGCCACACCTGCCATGGTAGCACTGAAGGACATATTGAACATCAGTGTTCTAAGAATTATGATGGTTACAGGGGAGGTATGGAGTGTGATGGAGCTCTAAAAATATTTCAGAGGTCGGTGCCCGTTTACAACGTTAGATATACGAAGTACCTAGGCGATGGGGACTCTAAAGGTTTCAATAAAATTAATGAGTTCAATGTTTATGGTGACACCTTGGTAACAAAACTGGAGTGTTGTGGACATGTGCAAAAGGGAGTGATAGATTGAGGAAGCTACGAAGAGAGATGAAAGGAAAGTTGCTATCCAATGACAAATCTCTGTCTGACCGAGGGAGATTGACAGAAACTGAAATACACCTTCTTCGGAGTCATTATGGACTGTCCATTAGACGAACTGCACCTCTGAATGATGTTACAGCAATGAGAAAAGCTGTATGGGCCACCTACTTTCATAAGTTGTCCACCACTGGCCACCCTTTTCACTGACTTTGCCATAAAGGGGCAGATTCTTGGTGAGGTTACCAAAAGCAAAAGAATGTGGTAAAATATACCATCATAAGCATTCTCTTCGTGAACCTGTTATAAATGAAATAGAGCCAATTTTTAGAGACCTGAGTGACCCTGTTTTGCTCAGTAAATATATTCATAGCGGCACCAGAATACAAATGAAAGTTTCAACCATTGCGTATGGGAAAGATTTTCCAAGAATGTTTTTGTGGTACTGAATACATTAAAAGTTGGTGTACTACATGCAGTGATATGTTTCAATGATGAAGTGATAGGAAGGTTTGAAGTCCTGAGAAATTTAGGCATAAAATGTGGCTCTGATATGGTAGATCAACTGCTTGTATGTGACAGACAACAGGTGCATGAAGCTGAAAGATTCGCACTTCAAGTTACCAAAGAAGAAAGAAGTGCTAAAGGAATGCCAAGAGGAAGCTTGAAGTTGAAGAAATGTTGCAAGACGAGGACTATGCTTCAGGAATGTTCTCAGGCACAGTTTAATTGAACTCATATCTTTTTCGCAATTTTCCGCAATTTGTAGTTTTCAGAATTCAGGTACAAATATTTCCTAAAGTTTATAAAGCACTGCTCTAATTTTTTCTATAACTTGAAATAGTTAATACTTATGTAGTAGACCTTAGCTTTATTGCAGAATACATTATAGAAAAAATAACATTTTTACTAGGCAAAAATTATAAAAATTGAAATGTAAGGTATGATATTTTTTATCCTTGTAATATACATAGCAGGTGGAATTAAATAGGTCTAGTACCTGAGCCATCATATCATGCATATCTGGCAAAAATTTGGTCTCCTTCAAATGTATAATATTGGATTAAATGGTACCTCAGTTTGAGGAAGCATTTTGGAAAAAAATGCATCAATTTCTTTGTAATTTTTAGTAACCGTAAGCAGGTTCAAAAATATTCAGAATACTTATAATTTGTTTAGAAAGTGTACAGAATTACCTGAAATCATCAAAAAATCTCTAAAACATATACGTTATAATCAGTGCCTGAAAGAAGTAGGTGTTGATTCTTACATAATATTGAGCTGGAAAAATACCCTGTATCCATAGTGAGTTTGAACGTGGTGTTATAGTCGGCGCACGAGCGATGGGACAGAGTAGCTCCGAAACAGCAATGAAGAAGGGGTTTTCCCATACGACCATTTACGAGTCCGATAAAACATCATGTCTCCGACGTCGCTGCGGCCGGAAAAAGATCCTGCAAGAGGGGGACCGACGACGACTGAAGAGAATCGTTCAACGTGTCAGAATGCAACCCTTCCGCAGATTGCTGGAGATTTCGGTGCTGGACCGTCAACAAGTGTCAGTGTGCGAACCATTCAACGAAACGTCATCGATATGAGCTTTAGGAGCCGAAGGCCTACTCGTGTATCCGTGATGACTGCATGACACAATGCTTATCTCCTCGCCCGGGCCCGTCAATACCGACATTGGACTGTTGATGACTGGAAACATGTTGCCTGGTCAGACGAGTCTTGTTTCAAATTGTATCGAGCGGATGGTCGTGTACGGGCGTGTCATAAACCCGTTATCAGGGGACTGTTGAAGCAGGTGGAGGCTCTGTAATGGTGTGAGGCGTGTGCAATTAGAGTGATATGGGACACCTGTTACCTCTAGATACGACTCTGACACCTGACACGTACGTAAATATCCCGTCTGATCACCTGTATCCATTCATGCCCATTGTGCATTCCGACGGACTTGGGCAATTCCAGTAGGACAATGCGACACCACACACGTCCAGAATTGCGACATAGTGGCTCGAGGAATACTATTATGAGTTTAGACACTTCCACTGGCCACGAAATAGATATGAAAAATATTTAGCATATCTGCGATGCCTTGCAAAATGCTGTTCTGAAGAGATCTCTACCCCTCGTAGTCTTACTGACTTATGGGCAGCTCTGCGGGATTCATGGTGTCAGTTTCCTCAAGCACTACTAAAGACATTAGTCGAGTCCACGCCACGTCGTGTTGCGGCACTTCTGCATGCTCGCTGGAGCCCTACACGATATTAAGCTGGTGTACCAGTTCCTTTGGCTCTTCCGTGTACCTAGTTGTCTGGCCGTCTAGTAGGATTGCGTGCCTGTAACACTTCAGACTCCTCTCTTTAATCACAACAACAATGTCAAGCAATCTGCAAGACGCTTGTCATTTGAGACTTTTCCTTTTTGTCCAGTCATCTCCATCCTTCACTGGTCCAGCATTCTCAAATGACAGGAGTTTCCTTTCTATCTTTTGGGTCAAAGTCTCTGATCCATATAGAACCTCAGGTTGTTTTGCAGCCCTATAGATCCTAATATACGTGGATTTAGATAGAAACTGTGACCTGATCAGCTCTCCAAGTGCAAATCTTGACCTGTTTCCTGCTTGAATCCTTGCCATTACTTCGTGGTCTATATTTTTCCTTCCACTGAGTACTATCCCACGACTGGCCTGTACAATGTGAACCAAAAACTTGTCTTAACGTTACAGTATTTAACAGCTGTCTAATCTACTGTCGATACATAGTGACGTGTGTCCTGCGAGTCACCTAACTGTTTGGGCCGAATTGCACTGCATCTGAAGAAATGGAAAAATTTGGATGGAAACAGAACTACCTAATTGAGTACCTAACAGCAGAACTGAAAGTGTTCAGGTTGATCTAGCTAGAATACACATGGAGACACAATATGGCATCAGACAGATTAAACTATTGTAGGACATAGATTTCGAAACAAAATTTTGAACTACAAAATATTTCCAGGGGCAGATGTGGATTCTTCGCATAGTTTATTGGTTATAAACTGCAGAATGAGACTTAAAACTGAAGAAATCATGGAGGGATAGAACATAGAGCATTTAGGACCATCAAAAATTGAGAAAACGAGAGGCTATTGGGTGTTTGACAGAGCATGTTAAGCAACTATTACGGAGCACTTCTGCAAAGAACACGCAATCTATTTGATACTGTAATATTCACACTTCAATAGTAGTTATAGTAGATTCTTTATACCTGTATAAAATAGCAGACATTATTCACTACTGCCAATATTGCACAACTGATTACATCTTCTCCTTTAGTTTTATTACAGTGAAGCGGACATGTTATTTTCTGCAGTCATAGGAGCCTTATTTAGTTGGTTCACGATGGGGAATATAACTTAGAAGGTCCAGAATGTCGTAAAATTCTTCAGCACTGAAAGCAATCCCTGACGATTGGGGAAGTCACTGTGTGCCGTCTTCCCTCAACGGGCATGTAGGAAGACGGCCTGCGTGCTATAAGAACTGCAATGTGCAAGATGCTAGAAAGAATCTTTTTTGGCGAGAAGAAGATCTGAAAGTCAAGTGAAGCACTTGAAACTTGAAACCATTGGATTGATGGTCGTCAGCATCCACATCACGAAGAAATGTTGTTTAAATCGAGTAACAGAAACTGTGATTAGCTCACAATAAATACTTTTCGTATCTCCCAAATTTTTTTACATGCAGGCTTTTTAGTTGACAGAGGTTGGCAACCTGGCATCTAGTGGGAAAGATTTTCTGCTTTCCTTCATGAGCCACACCATTATTGGTTAACCATGACAAAATCCATGTTAGTGGAAATTTCCTAATTTTTTTTATAAAAGCATTATGATCAGAACTCACAAAGTTTATTGCATTGGCCGGCTAGATTACGACCTTGACAGAACCAGCCAAGTTTCACAGGACACTTGTTGCTGCCAGGGCATCAAGAAAGAAAGAAAAAAAAGAGTCCCACTAGCTTTAGGAGAGAGAGTTTATTCACTTTAGGCAGCAATAGATATCTCTGGCTTAGAACAGAGAACAGAGTTCGAACTGAACTCAGAGTTTCAGCAGTTACTGTCACCATGTTCCACAGCCACCATTTCAGAGTCAGGGCCAGCGACGTAGTAACCAGGTGGAGGGAACGCACGGCTAGTTGATTTACATCAGGGTTTAATTGCACAGGTGTAACGTTCGCAGACAGCTAGTTGCTATCATCACGCAATCAGGCGAGTCTATTGGTATTCATACTTGGTTCTTCAGGGTCGTTCCTTTAAACCACAACACATTTTTATCCGTGATATAGTTTCATGTTATGGTTTCATGTGTCCACCTACCTGTGCCAAGGATATGGTTCAGTTTGAAATCCTATGTCCACTTGTTAATTGTTTATATGTATGATTCAGTAGGCAAATCATTTACTTGGTGTCTTACGGTAATAAACCAAATTGTTACAGTGGCTGCTAGTTACCCTTTATGCTGTTATATAGCCCATTAGTTAATATATCTATGAAACGTATGGTACCCACATTTTTGTGCGAAATTGAGCAACCCTTAGAAATTTTCATTCAGTAAGACATTATGCGTTGAACGACAATGTTTCTTTTGAACTTGCGTGATCGCATGGAGAGCTTGTATTCACTCTAGGTAGCTGGGAACTTACAGCATCTTAGTGGCATGCTAAGAAGCTCAATCGACATCTCAGATGGCGACTGAGAGAAATGGAGAAAGGAATACAGTAGAAGACGAATTGGTAGCTTTGAAAGATAATATAGTGAAAGCAGCAGAAGAAAGGAAAAAAAACACCATTGTCTTGTCCTAAAACATTTAAAATAAATTTAGAAATGATTTGACCATTTTTCATGTGATCACGAAACTGTTTCCATGATTGATGCCTATGGGACTCCGGCATAAACATTTTTCTGCCCAGAAATTGCGTTTTTCGTTCTGCCACGGAATTGCCAATTGCTTAGAACATATGAGAGGATCTACAGGATGTTCCATAGGTATAGAACCACATTTCTAACACACAAACATTTGGATAAACAGAACTATTAAGTCAAGAAATATGAGATGAGAGAGGGGAAAAATTTTTGAGGTTATGTTACCAACATGGCGGCCATTTAGAAAGCCACCACCTTGGCTGCAACTAGTTATATTCAAATGGAAATAGGTTGTGCTACGTATCAGACAAATAGAAAAGTATACGAGCTTCAGTCATTCCCGAATTATGAACATATTGCAAAGAACAAAGAAAGTGCTGGTGATAAACTATATGGTTGTTGTTATTCCCTTCAACCGTTTCTCAAGAACTTTTAACGACACATAAGCTGGAATGTGAGTACGAGCATCAACAATCTGCTTCCTGAAGTGTGAAAGGTTTCTGATTGTAACCACAAATACAATTAGCTTCACATGACAGTGCAGATAAAAATCTAATGAACTTAGATTCGTGAAAAGTGATGACCATTCCAGCTATAAGAATATAGTACCCTAACATATAGTTATTATTGTATTATAACCTACATTACTGTAGTCTATGAGTGCAAAGATCATTGTACTGGTTATGGATACATAATATTTTTTACTCAAATAGTGACTCAAAGTAATAATATAAAGTTTATCGCTGACGCCAATAACGCCTTTCAGAAAGCACAGCTGACCAAGATGCTAATGTGTCACCTCTGTGTGGGTCACGGCTTCTTACTGCTGTAAAAATTTCATAACGCAGTTGTACACACAGTAATAACAAGGGTGTATTTTTATACATAATATGCAATAATGTGATATGAGCTCTTCATTAACAAACACTGTATCATTTAAAACTGTATTTCATCAACTTCACCTAGTCACTGACCGATCCTAAAGTAGATCAGCAAAAGGAAATCTACAGAGTCAACCAGAGAAGACGTAAATGGATGCAACAGGGCAACACCGTGCTGAAGGAAAGTTGTAAAAGTCCTGCCTTCTAACAGCAGTGACTTCAGCTCGACTCCGAATAACAACTAGAGGCAATGGTGTAACCTGTTGGTATAACTTGAATGAAGCAGCGCGCAGCAGTACGAAGAAAACGTATTCCATACTAAACAATCTATGAGCTATCTGCGTTCAATGGATCAATCCATTGAAGTTTGACATCTGAACAGTATCTGTGGTTGTGTTTATTTACCTCTCCGTTCACACAGAAATCTGTGAACAGTACGTCACAGGGGTTTCACGCAGCTTCCGTGTCACACACAATACGTACTTAACTCGATAATTCGATCGTCCTTGGTAAAATATTTACTAGGGTAGTCGTATTATGTTATCATAAGGTTATATAGGATTTTTCTTTATGCAGTACAAGTAAGTTTCAAAAATCTGGGTTATGATCGTGAACAATTTGGAGTGCTATACAGATGAATTCGAGCAATCTGTTTCTCTTTCTGTGTCCTACAGAATTACGCACTGTCTAGCCAAAATTTTTAAAATCGTTCTGTAATAGCTAAACCAGCTGCTCTCCTCTTCTTTAATCTGCAGAAAGACGGAGTGAAAATAGAAATATGGTCTACAAAAAAAATTTTATAATTAATGAATCCGAGTAATCAGCAAGGTCTGCAGAGGTATTTTTGTGTGAAAAATATTAATTTGTTCCAAAGGTACCAGACTTACAAAAATGTATTTCTCTTTCTGTCAAATAATCAGAAGCTTTCTGGATACTAAAGTACGTTTTTCCAAGGATTTAATTGTCTCAATTTTAGATGTAGAATAGTGGATGAGCTCACATTGATTTCCATATTTTGACATTTTGGAGATCCGGTTTATTCGAGAAATATTACATGCCTTCGGTAGGACACTGTTCGAATTCAGAGAGTGTAAATTTCATTTCGTAAATAAGATAAAATGATTATTGTGGTAACTAATCGACAAAATGTAAAACATGTTAGTAGTGAGTTAAGTAAAAGCTATGTGAGTCCTTTTGGTTTAGGGGCATGAGCGAGATACTCTGAGAATACAGACAGTTAGACGTTGAAGAATTCTCCTGGGAACGGTCTGGAATTACCACTCTGTTACGTGCCGCAGCATGAGAAGCATATGTGCCCTAGAGATGACCTGTAGCCAAGAGGTCTGAAGAGGGCCACCTGTGATTCAGAGGTAATCGCTGTTTCAAACTTTGCGAAGACACCTCTCTGGGGTGCTGGTCTGGCTCTGTGGTAGCTGGAAGCGATAAGGAATACGACCGTCGTCTTTACAAAGAGCGTTCATCAAGCCACAGTGCTCTCTGGGATGTTCTCGACGTGCCGCTGAGAAAACTTTTGCAGAAACTTCTCTCATTCAAGGGAATATCTAGCACTGGAATAGGAATTAGTCAAACTAGAAATATTAGAGCAGAATTGTGAGAAAAATTTAGGTTCAAATGGTTCAAGTGGCTCTGAGCACTATTGGACTCAACTCCTGTGGTCATCAGTCCCCTAGAATTTAGAACTACTTAAACCTAACTAACCTAAGGACATCACACACATCCATGCCCGAGGCAGGGTTCGAACCTGCGACCGTAGCAGCTCCGCGGCTCCGGACTGTAGCGCCTAGAACCGCAGGGCCACCGCGGCCGGCGAAAAATTTAGGCCGAAAGAGAACAACAGAAACATGGAAATTAAGAAATAATGAAGAAATGCATCAGAATACGAAGAAAAACATCAGCAGCGATAAGGAAAAGAGGGCTGACATAGTTTTTAGACATTTATGTAAAATGAATAGCACTTTGCTAACAATACAAATCTTGAAGTATTTCTGGGGTAATAGTAAGTAACAAGCTGGATTCGCGAAGTTAACAAAAATTTGGAAATACACAGCATATTAGAAGAAGAAACTGCTGAAGGAAGTGATAAAAGCATTTCGAATTAGAAGTGGTAAGGGGACAGGCAGACGAAGTAAAAAATTGAAATGTCTGGAGGAAAAGAATTCAGTGAATTCAGAATTCAGGGCACTGAAATTGGGACGTGGACTATAGTACGCCAGAAAAAGAAAAAAAAAGTTTTTCGGTAGTTTAAATTTACTACGTATAGTATGCAATTTATGCAATTTCTGGGAAACATACCTGTTAGTCTTAAACGAACGGATTAAATCAGTCACAACTGATAAGATTGAATTTCCACGGCAGTAATAGGAGGTAATTGTAAAGTATCTCTTGTCATTCGATGTCTCATTTCAAAGAGAACATATAAAGAGTTTTTTTCTCATACACATGCCTTCTGTATCCATCAATGGAGAATTCCATTAGATAATAATATACTCAAGTAAAAAACGTAATTGCATTACAGTATACAGAAAGTCAGTTGGTGGCACGTACATGTAAGTTGTATATTTACTGAGTGTAAAAAAATTACATGTACAAAATTTAGTATTTAGAAGAGATAAAGTGGAACAAGCTTTATGTGATAAAAATATCACAGGTGCACCGTTTCCCGGCTCGGGGACTACAAAAATTTTCACTCTATTTGTGTTCATACTGCCTTGATGGATATAGTTCTAGAACTGTTGATGAAAATGCTGAACATTTATGCATGATTTCATCGCTGTCTTTATCTCTGCATGTTTTCTACACCCGTCGTCAGAACGAAGGGCAAACTGGTAACGGCAAAATCTTAGGTAAAATTTGACTCTGCTCTTGGTTATACGATGTGACGTAAGCTTACTTCTACCCCTATTACAAGCTTCAGTAGAAAAACTTGCCCGCAACGTTCGGATGCGGATTCCCGTCGAAAACAGTCGCATATTGCAGCGTGCAGTCAGCGGCACGTGTAGTGGGATTGGTAATATCCGGAAATTAAATTAAATTACGTAGAGTTTTCTGAACACAATTCAACTATGTTTTCCCTTTAGTAGATATGACTGCATTTCCTAAAATTTGGTTATAATTTCCAAACTCTACGACTGTTCATGTAGTATGTACTTTCATTTTGTTGGTTTCTCTAAAGAGCTATTTCTGACGCTGTATCGCTTCTAAGCCTCGAAGAATGAAGGATATCACCCATACTGATGTATGAATTTTGTGCCTGTTCTAGTTCGTTCTACTTCTTGTGATGATGTTGTTCCGAATTGTAACACTCCTCGTGTTTGGGCAACAGGAATCGTGCGTGCAACTCCACGCGATACGAACAGCTTTGCCTACTATGGTAAATATGTCATTGGCATGTTTATATTGTGTACATTTATTTTATTTCTTTGTGAGATTAGCTGTGTGATTCTTCATTTCACGTAGTCATCGAAATCGATTAGAGAACATGTGGGTGTTCCTTTAAAGTTAGTCGTCCGCTACTGACCACATGAGACTTACTTTTGTCATATCCATTTTTGTTGGTGTTATCAGTTAACCACGATTTTGCTTGAATATAGATTCACGAAGAGTAAGAGCTAGTTTTAAATATAACATTGATCCCAGACCACTGTCTAACGAATTTTGCATCGTTCCTATTTCCATTATCTCATTCCTTTTCTGTCACTTAGAGCTATGTTTACTGTACATTCTGATGAATTAAAACATCACGTCTACTGCCCACCGCGAAACAGTATGTCGTCCAGTGGCGCTTTGTGCACGTGACACGGCGAGGAAAGTTATCGCCCGTCCTCTCGTTGTTACTGCTCGAAGTACAGTTAGCTTTGCCACTGCACGGTATTCTGTGTTTGATGTGCAGAGTTGATCAATACCCATCGTGACGTTTTTGAATGTTGCGTGATGCCTATCGAATGGACAACGCAAGCTGCTGCTGACGTATAGCGTGGAGACGCGAAATACCATTTAAATCCTTTACCTTGAGAGCATATTCGAAGTACTGTACCTCTGTCTCAGGTTTCTTGCCTGTTTGTCTTTTCATAGCTCCTTATTATATCTTCCGGCGTCTTTCTCTTCAGGTTTCTCCGCCGACTTACCGGAGGAACTTTCCTACCGACCTCCTCTTAGTTATTTTGAGTTGGAAGCTCTTTTAGGAAACGAAGAACTATCTAAACAACTCCCCATTTCAGGTGCTGCAATATTTATTTCCTTTGTGACGTTGATAAAAGAGAATTAAGCACGTTGAGTCAAATGAACGGAAACAAAGCATCTCCTTTCTGATACTCAACTATTATTCCGACGTTTAGAGAGTAGTTATTTACCTTTCTTCAGCACCCGTGATCTAAAACGGATAAAACGTGTCTAGGAGCTTATATGGAATGTTACGACATACAGGAGTTTTGACGTTAGAACTAGGTTGAATTATTGCGCCAGTTTCAAGAATCAACGGATGCTAAAAACTGGAGATGTGAACTTTTACAAAAACTATTACAGAAATTAAACCAGAGCCGCGCGGGATTAGCCGAGCGGTCTCAGGCGCTGCAGTCATGGACTGTGTGGCTGGTCCCGGCGGAGGTTCGAGTCCTCCCTCGGGCATGGGTGTGTGTGTTTGTCCTTAGGATAATTTACGTTAAGTAGTGTGTAAGCTTAGGGACTGATGACCTTAGCAGTTAAGTCCCATAAGGTTTCACACACATTTGGACATTTTTTTAACTAAACCAGGTCAAAGGCTTCCGATAGATGGGGATAGCTGCTGTGTTTGAGAGGTGGTTCTTCTACCGCAATTGCGGATGGAATAGTAGGACTATCACGCCGATGAGGTGTAGTCAAAACTCACACTTCTCGTGTATAGGTTTCCCATGCGTTATCCCGACTGAGGGAAAACGGATGAGGAGGAATGGAACAGATCGTGACAAAGATCTGGACAACGGGATCAGTATGGCTTCTGTTATTCGACTACCACAACGCGGATGCACCGAACGAGATATAGAATCCCGACGTATCACCATTGACAAGTGTGCATACTGTGTCGCTTTGCTTTAGTCATTTCATGAACATCCACATTAGCTATTCAACAACGAGTAAGGAAAGAACATACTACAAAATAGCATCTTCTAGTTTGGTAAATACAACTCTGCAAGTGCTGTATATGTTAACACATAATATGCCGAGAAAATGTTTAACTTTTTACCAAATAATGTATCATTTCTGACTCGAGGGAATCTGTTGCTCATCCTGTAACTTGCACGATATTGTTTCATCAGCGACTTGTGACCATACAAAAAGAGATTGGACACAAATTTTTACCGACTATTGTCTCGACGCGTGTTAGAACAGACATTTTAAAACCATTTTCATTTGGTTTTAGCAGCTCCACCTGGGTTGCTTTTCTTGTAATTCATGTGTGTAAGTCTGAATGAAATTTTCGCACCGTTTCAGAGTTAGATCACACACACACACACACACACACACACACTCACACACCTACACACACACACAAAATTTTAACCAGTTCTCTTGGTGTGGCCAGTTCTCCGCAGTAAATTTATACTTTTTTTTACAAATTCTGACGCGTTTTATTTGCTGGTATATAATATTTGCTTTGCCGACGCTTTCCGTCTTTTACAATAAAGATATGTCAGCGGATTTTTCTGAAATATTACAGTTTAGCTATTACTTGTTACCAGAAAAAAGATCAGTCAAAGATGTCGTTAACACAAGAGGTGAATCGTCTTTACGAAGTAGATGTTATTTTGCAGTAAAAAAAGAAAAAAAGGAAGGAATTTGAATTTATAACAGAAACATCTATTTTTATACATCTCGCGCCACCACGGCGAGTGCAGGAGACGAATATTAAGGATCGGTGTTCGACTGCATCTACAAGAATACTCTGCAAGTCATTTTTAAGTGGGTGGCAGAGGATTCATCAAACGACCTTCACAATTCTCTATTGTTCCAATTTCGTATACCGCGTGGAAACAGCGAACACATATATCTTTCTGTAAGAGTTATGATTTTATCATGGTGATCTTTTCATCCTATGTAGGTCAGCGTGAACAAGACATTTTCGCTTTCGGAGGAGAAAGTTGGTGATTGAAATTTCGCCCGAAGATTCCTCCGCAAAGAGAAACGCCTTTGTTTTAATCATGTCCTTCCCAAATCCTGTATCGTGTCGGTGACACTCTCTCCCCTATTTCGCGATAATACAAAAAGTGCTGGCCTTCTTTCAACTTTTTCGATGTACTCCGTTAATCCTATCTGGTGAGGATCCCACACCGCGCAGCAGTATTCTAGAAGAGGACGGACAAGCGTAGTGTAGGCAGTCTCCTTAGCAGACGTTGAGTTAGAAAGACGTCTGACGAAGCTGTACCTGTATGTGTCGCTACCATTTGGACACTGTGGTTGGCTCATAAGCCACCATCATGTTGAGTCAAACAGCTCACCATACTGAGCCGCAAAAGTTTTCGCGCACGCGCAACTGCTACCGGAATGTGCATTCACCGGCACACACGCACACGTGTGGCAGTCGGCAGTCACACGACCGTTTATTGGCAGCCCACGTACTCGACATGCTTCATATCTAGCCCTTTGCAAGTGAAAAAGAACGTTGTTTATCTGAGAGATAGTGCTATACTGGGAAACGAAAGGAACAACCCGAGCGAGAATTTTTAAATATTTCTAAGATTTACATGGTTATTTTATCCACGTAAGAATATTTTAAATGACTGAAATAGAAAAGGAAGGAAGATTAGAGATGTGAATGTAAAAGGGCTCCTTCTACAACATTCCAATCTATCATACAAAATGATCAATGATACGTGAAAGTAACTAGTAGCTAATTAGGTTTTATGTAAATAGACTGTGTCAGGGTGTATGAGAATGTATGAGACCAGTAAGGTTTCTGAAATAGTGTCATTTCATTTGTATACGAATTACGGTTTAACGTGCTGTGGACATCGAGGACATTGGCGACTGATGGTTGAAGTAATTTTAAAATGTCTTACAGCAGTTAAATCTTAATAAAAGCAAAGCAGACAAAGAATTTCCACCCAAGCGAGTACCATTCAGTATCACGTCCAGCTTTGGTAATGGTCTCATTTCGACAGAAATGGGAGTCAAATTTCTCCAGGTATGCCTCGTCCAGTTGAGGCTACTCAGTGATGATTAGGTAGTGCAGTGCAACCAAATGCTTGAGGGGGTTTGTCGATTGCTACGTTTCACCCGCTGCTACAGATATTCCCAGATACTTTCTATGGAATCGTATGATTTAGCTGGCCAGTGGAGTTTGAACAGGTGCAGCCGTGCGAAACTGGGTGTTGTCAGTTTGGAAGTCAGGACTGTCCGCAGCGCACGAGTCATGAAGATACAGTAGAAAGAGCAACACATTTAAACAATAAGAATGTTGAAATAAAATCTCACGGTTCATCTTTACACTAACTTAAATGAGCGACCCCATTCTGTGGTACGAAAACACACACACACATACACACACAAACACACACACACACATACATACATTTCCGGCTTTAAATTCACGCTCCCCAAACAGCGGGTTAAGCGGCTCGCTGGGCCGTCAGTGTTCTAGACGCATTATATCATTTGAAAAGAGGCAAATCTGTGACTAGTGACACCACACTACTCGCTTCCAGTCACCAGTTGTCCAGTTTCCGCGTTTTCTGAACCATTAAATACATGCAGTTTTATGCGCCGCTTTTGGGAGTCTTTTTGAGACTGCAGATGCATGCAGTTCTCTCCCCCGAAGTTCTCTCGGAAGCTGATGGATGTGGACATGCAGTCACTGACAGCAGAAATTCCTGTTGGGTCTTCACTGACAAGGCGAGACCTCGCCTCAACTTCGTGTCCGTCTTTTTTGACCACTGTCCTTTTCGCTGTGTCATATTACTGCAAATGTTACACCATTCCTTATTGACTCGCTGAACACTCTGAGTTGATATACCAACAATCAGGCAGCACACCGTCATGCACACGACCAAACATGATAGCTCGTTCTGCATTTAATCACGTCCTCAGGGTGACTCACCTAATAACGCTCATTCTGTCCAACCGACCGACACATACGGCAATTATTAAAAAATTGACAAATATACTGTAAAACAGCAATGCTATAGCAAAGGTTAATTTAAAAAGACAGGTAACTGATTACCAAACGGGTGAGACAGAATGATGGTAAACTTGGTAGCACAACCATTTAAACCTGCTGTAACGCTAAGAATGGCAATTGTATTAAAAATTTAGAAACATGCAATAAAACAGCAAATACAGTAATAAAACACAAGGGCCAGTCACAGGCAGTGCACCAGGAATCGACCTCTGAGTAGGTCTGGCAAAAACACTTTCGCGATTGATGAGATAGGCAGCCAAGAGTTGCATTCACTTCACAAGATGGTAACTCAGACTAGTGGCAGTCCAACGAATGACTAATGATAATCTTGCTGAGGCTACCTGACGTCCAAAACACCAAAGGCAAACATGTAAAATTACGCCAAAGCCGGAACCGGCAGTCAGGACTCCGCCCACAGAATACTGTGCTTGGAGCACCCGGAACGAGAAAGGAATCACTACCACCAGAGTAGAAGAATCGCCAACCAAACTACAATCAAGAAAGGTGTCAAAACTGCACGCCTCACCCGACAGCAGCAGCAATGCGAGGAAACTTATGCAGCCGTCACATACACTAACCCCCAGGGCAGGTAACTGGGGCGTTAGTTAGCGGCCACAAGGCAGGAAAAATACCGCTGGTTGAACTTAACAAATAGTAACAAACTGAACGCAATAAATAGTAGTTAGAAGTCGAGGGAAGCTAATCAGATCTGCCTTCGCCAAGCACTCTACTCGCTGCTCTTCGCCTCGGCAACACTACGAGCACCAACATGAACCCAAGTCACTGGAGAATCGCGAGATCTCACAATGGTGGAGGTTTCTCTACTTGACTCCAAATGCACTCAACTTAAAGCTTGCAGGATCCGGTTTACGACGAGGTCGTGCACCCTCGTGACAACAGGCCTTCGATCCAGCAGTCCTTACGCGTGGCCAGTGATCCCGGCGTGTTCCCGCACTGCGCGGACCTGACTGCTGAGTTCCCCTCTAAACTGCACACTGACCCGGAAGAACAACAACGTTGCCCCAAAGACAGGGCACCAGTTACTACTACATATCGATAACCGCCGCTGCTGCCACTAGTGGACAGGCAACGCTTGCGAAACCAATTGGAGCCAGTCAACACGAGAAGAAGACAAAAAACAACTGCAACTATGTTAACTAAACGATACAGTCTGGCCTCCAACAGAGGACGGACACCTACAAATAGCACCAACGCGAGACGCAGCATGGCTCACTTATGGCTGAGCTGACAAACAAAGCAAAGAAAGAGTAATCGAAGTTCTAGTTTTAGTAAACTATTAATGGAAGAAGTTGTTGCTTTCAGATGGAGAAGTATACTCAGGGTGTTCCAGAAAAGTAGCAAGTGTATCTTGCGGATCAACTAGAGAATAAGAAACCTGATCCAGAAACGTTATCCAACGACGCTACAGAGCTTTGAAGTTATAGGCGCTGGAGCCGGTCAAAAGACCATCTTGCAATGTTCTCTGTTGGTCTGTGATCGCGACTGATAGCCACGTTCATTACGGGAGAAGGTGCAGCTAAATGCCGCGTAAACAGCACTTGTCCTCTATGAATGCGATGCTCTGTTGCCTTGGTGGATGACGGTTTCGGACACGGGTTTCCGGGCTGTCGGAAACCCATGTCCGAAACTCTCATGCACCGAGGCAGCAGATCATTGTAATACACAGCGGACAAGGCCTTTCTACACTGCAACTACCTCCATCTTCTCCACTGGCAATTCTTACAGTCAGTCGTGATCGCCGCATAACAAACAACGTTGCAAGACGTTCCGCCTATGGTTTGTCAGCGTACAAAGTCGCGTTTGATGCCGAATGACTAGCTGAGGGGGAGGAACCGGCGCCTATAACTTCGACGCTCTGTAGCGTCGTTGGATGACGTTTCTTGATACGGCTTGTTATTCTCTAGTTGCTCCGCAAGACACACTGTACGACCCCTCGAAGTCTGTCGCAATGCCGCGCGGAGTGGCCGCGCTGTTTGGGGCACCACGTCATGGATTGCGCTGCCCCTCCAGTCGGAGGTTCGAGTCCTCCTTCGGGAACGGCTGTATGTTTGTTGTTCTTACCATAAATTAATTTGAGCTGGTTTAAATGGAGTGTAAGTCTAGGGACCGATGACCTCAGCAGTTTGGTCCCTTAGGAATTCATTCAGATTTGAACATTTTTCGTTTGTCGCAACGTTACTGGGACATTCTGTGTAGTATTCGTATACACAGACTGTTGTGACATTACATTTTTCTTACATGAATGAGTATAAATTTGCATTATTTGAAGCCAAACAGCTGGACAGTAGTTGCCATCTTAGCATGCAGTCCACTGCTATCTGCTTATATATTACCCTGTCAAAGTTGCAGATTGCCCATCTAACACCTAGGGACGATAAAAATTTGATTTCTAGTTCTTCAGATAATTAGTAACCAAATTTTAAATTTTAAAAGGCTGCTGTAATCTACTCATTAATAAGTATAATTTTAAGTCGAAGGTTTATCGTAATAAGTATTAAAATTTTATACGGCGTACGTATCTTCATGCAGTGTAACTTAAGGCGCGAAAATTACCCGACTGCATTTATTCATATTAGAGGATGATAGCACCTAAAGACGTCCATATAACTATAGGTAATTTCCAACAGTTTTTCTCGCTTAAACTCCTACAAAGTAAGGAAAGGAAAGATATTTATTTCTTACAATATTTTCATTATTTATGTTGTTGAACTTCAGCATCAGGCATGACTTTTTAATTTATTAATTATTTACTGCTAACACATTTTGTAGAGAGTATCCGCTATACCACTGAAAGTACCCGCAAAATTAAATCCTTGAGCAACACTTGATTCACTAGATATTAAATCATAAACACTGAGACGCGTGAAGAACTAGTTTCTCTTAGAACGGTGCGATCATTATCCACAGTGAGTGATAAAGAAACAGGTTAGCGACTTTCAAATAGCTTTCAACTTAGTTTCAAACCTTTTATAAACTCAAAGAAACAAAGTCTTCGTTGTAGTGTTCTCATTATTATTTATTTACAAATGCCATTAAGTGAAAAAAAAAACATTTCTAAATTTTTTCCTTGGTCTGTTGGTGAATACTCCGAAACTAATCAAACCATATAATTAGGATTTTGGGTCTTCGACCATAAAGGTTCTACATACTATGCATCAAATACTTAACACATTAACTCATTTGTGAAGCAATGAGATGCTTAAAGATGTTTTACATATCGTAGGTCGATTCTTTAAATAACTTGCGGTGAGCTTACTGACAACAGTTGAAATAATCCAAAGCGCTCGTGTTTCCAGCCGAGTGAGTTGGAAACCAGACAGCTTTGCATTATTTCAGTTCGCCGAGAAAGACGAAATCATACTATAGTGCTATTTACACAGTTTATGGGTATTTCGTTAGATAACTGTTTTATCGCATGTCCGTTATGGTACTTATTACTTGGTGTATTCAGCATTGCATTTCATTAACGGCTATTGGAGAGAGATTGCATATTCCTTCTGAAGTGAGCGATTTTTAAGCTTGAAACCAAAGAGTGAAAGAGAAGCAGTTCGAATCACTAACATATTATTCGTCTCTTAAATGTGTGAGAAATTCTGATTAGATTATTTCTCTTTTTCTCGTGAAAAAGAGTCAATGGGTTATTAAATGTAAACGAACTGTAAGGGAACCGCTGGGACTGCTAGCATGAAATCAAGAATGGTTCAAATTGGTTCAGGCTATGAGCACTATGCGACTTAACTTCTGAGGTCATCAGTTGCCTAGACCTTAGAACTAATTACACCTATCTAACCTAAGGACATCACACACATCCATGCCCGAGGCAGGATTCGAACCTGCCACCGTAGCGGTCGCTCGGCTCCAGACTGTAGCGCCTAGAAATCAAGAATGGTTTAGACTCTGAATATTAAGATCGACTGCGACGGCACTGCTGAAGCAAACGTCGTCACTTGGCGTGAAACGGCTACTCGACAAACTGAACCGCAGCCAACGGGCTTAAACAGGCAGTAACTTGCTCATTTGACTGGACGCAACTGCGTTCGAATTCAAGGTAGAGCACGTTGTTATCTCGCAATGTAAGCATGGCAGTGCTACGGCGGAAAATGTCTTCGAGGGCAGGTTCGACTGCTTGCTGTTGACGCCAGTAATTGATTGAGGGTGAGTAGAACAAAGGACGTCACACAGCCGACGGAGAAGGCGGCAGGGCGTGCAAGAAAACTGTTAAAAGTTCGGCAAGTCGATTGAGTGAAAATTATGGAAGGACGGGGCTGGCGCCGATCGAAGGGAGTTTCGAGACAACGCCTGCTCAAGAAGGAAGAAACAATGTGATCACAACGTCATTTCCATTGACGATATGCACAAATGCGTTATCAGGCAGAAATACTTGCGATGTTGTGAAAATTACAGGAAATAGTAACTTCGCCAAAGCTTCTCCGCTTTTGTCACAAGGAGCTGGACTTTGAGGCTAACAAAGAAACTTTGAGAAAAGTTCTGTTTCTGGAATTGGCTTTCAAATCTACCAGAATGAATGAGTAGACATGTGCGAATGATAGGACACACACTGAAAAAGAACGTAATACTTTTTATTTTTACGAGCAACAAAGCGTCAGAACGAAAGAGCCATTGGTCTACTTATACGCTACTTGGATTCAATACCAATTAGACTAAGAATAAATGTTGGAAAAGTGACAGTGTGCCAGAAGCATTAATTGTTGTGCTTGCAGGCAGTGGCATGGATTTCGTTCACAGTTTACTTCTCATACGTCACTAAAAAAATTGTAGCGTGATTCATAAATGCACAACAACAACCTTATTGTGTGGAGGGACACAGCACATTATAGAATTACCTCACGAAATATAGCCATTTTTTGTAAAAATATAATACACTGCTGGCCATTAAAATTGCTACATGAAGAAGAAATGCAGATGATAAACGGGTATTCATTGGACAAATATGTCATGCTACAACTGACATGTGATTACAATTTCACGCAATTTGGGTGCATTGATCCTGAGAAAGCAGTACCCAAAACAACCACCTCTGACCGTAATGACGGCCTTGATAGGACTCGGCATTGAGTCAAACAGAGCTTGGATGGCGTGTACAGGTACAGCTGCCCATGCAGCTTCAACACGATAGCACAGTTCAAGAGTAGTGACTGGCATATTGTGACGAGCCAGTTGCTCAGCCACCATTGACCAGTCGTTTCCAATTGGTGAGACATCTGGAGAATGTGCTGGCGAGGGCAGCAATGGAACATTTTCTGTATCCAGAAAGGCCCGTACAGGACCTGCAACATGCGCTCGTGCATTATACTGCTGAAATGTAGGGTTTCGCAGGGATCGAATGAAGGGTAGAGCCACGGGTCGTAACACATCTGGAACGTAGCGTCCACTGTTCAAAGTGCCGTCAATGCCAACAAGACGTGACCGAGACGTGTAACCAATGGCACGCCATACCATCACGCCGGGTGATACGCCAGTATGGCGATGACGAATACACGCTTCCAATGTGCGTTCAGCGCGATGTCGCCAAACACGGATGCGACCACCATGATGGTGTAAACAAAACCTGGATTCATACGAAAAAATGACGTTTAGCCATTCGTGCACCCAGGTTCGTCGTTGAGTACACCATCGCAGGCGCTCCTGTCTGTGATGCAGCTTCAAGGGTAACCGCAGCCATGGTCTCCGAGCTGATAGTCCATGCTGCTATAAACGTCGTCGAACTGTTCGTGCAGATGGTTGTTGTCTTGCAAACGTCCCCATCTGTTGACTCAGGGATCGAGACGTGGGTGCACGATCCGTTACAGCCATGCGGATAAGATGCCTGTCATCTCGACTGCTAGTGATACAAGGTCGTTGGGATCCAGCACGGCGTTCCGTATTACCCTCCTGAACCCACCGATTCTATATTCTGCTAACAGTCATTGGATTTCGACCAACGCGAGCAGCAATCTCGCGATACGATGAAGCGCAATCGCGATAGCCTACAATCCGACCTTTATCAAAGTTGGAAACGTGATGGTACGCGTTTCTCCTCCTTACACGAGGCATCACAACAACGTTTCATGAAGAAACGCCGGTCAACTGCTGTTCGTGTATGAGAATTCGGTTGGAAACTTTCCTCATGTCAGCACGTTGTAGGTGTCACCACCTGCGCCAACCTTGTGTGAATGCTCTGAAAAGCTAATTATTTGCATATCACAGCATCTTCTTCCTGTCGGTTAAATTTCCAGTCTGTAGCGCGTCATCTTTATGGTGTAGCTATTTTAATGGCCAGTAGAGTACATTAACAGTGTATCTCCAGCTGATCAACAGTGTTGTTGTTTCCACTTTATGCAAATCATTTCGACGACCATCTAAAACGTCTTCTCCAGATTTTAAGTTTTCTGTGTTTTGATTTTCCTATCGGTGTGACTGTCGACTGGTTTAACTTGATGTTCGTTGGAGGCTCTGTATAACTATTAATTGCAACTATATAAAACTTCCGTGTTTAGAGTCGCTGTGCACCCAAGTTGCATAAGTTATATTCAGTCCCTATGAAGCCTACATAATTGATCCTCTGTATGTGGTTGCTGTATAACTGCATAAAACTTATCTTTGTCTTTGGGCGTCTAACACAAAAATGTAACACAACCTTTTAATTGTGCAACATCGGTACGTAAGTCAGAATAACATTTC
This sequence comes from Schistocerca nitens, assembly GCF_023898315.1. NCBI lineage: Eukaryota > Metazoa > Arthropoda > Insecta > Orthoptera > Acrididae > Schistocerca > Schistocerca nitens. Next base: position 663,318,986 of record NC_064618.1, read on the forward strand.
ACTCAACCTAATCTGGATCTGTGCGAAGTGAATAAATACTCGCTGTTTTCTAAATCCTCTAAATAACATCTGAATCTGGTGCTAATAATGACTTGGCTTACTTGTACAACAAAGGAAGCGAGCATCTACTGTGCAACGTAGCAATGCAATCGAAGTCATCTGTAACTATTTAAGCTGAAAGATATCACGATGCTTTTGATTTTACACAGATAACCTTGCAAAGCGTAATGTAAATATGTCAAGCGCTAGCAGATCATCAATTACTAATCAGATCACGTGAGCTGCAATGCATGTCTGAACAATTTTACTTTAAAAACTTTTAAATAGGCAGCTGTGACTGGAAGGTCATTGTTGTATAATTCAAAATCTGTTGAAATTCATTGGTGTTCTAATCATATTGATTAAAGAATGAAGATTTATATATTACTGTTGTTTGTTACCATATCTCGAATATCAAACAGAAAGCTCAGGAAGTTAACCTTTTGTGCAAAACTTCCTTTTATACTCAGAACGTTTGAGGTAAAGAGGTAAAGAGTGATGTGCTAGATTGCTGATTTCATGTATACTCGTATTAACAACCATTAACAGGAGTCATCAAAACCTCGTACACAGTTTAACTTTTTTTCTTAAGCTACTAGCATGAAATCTAATAAAAGAAATTTATTTAAAAGTTAGTTACATTTTATTAGAATATATAGAAACTGTTAAAGACAAAAACATACAGTTCAGAAATATTTCAAATACATATAATTTGTACAGAACTTTATTCACACGTGTCCTTTCATATTTAAAAGTAGATTGAGCAATAATGATAATAATGTACTACCATTTCTTCAAAATATTATAATTGCACATGAAATGACAACAAGACAAAAACTTTATACTTGTTCTACACTGTTTTTGCAAATGGTTTTGACACACTTAATAAGAACAGGGCTTTTGACGTTTTTTATTCTATTTTGAAGCTTTCCTGTCTGCTTTCTGTTGGCAAATGTAACACTTCTTTAAAGTGTTAGCTACAAAATCAGGGAAACGTGGGTCATTCATAGATATTTGGTCAAATAAGAATAGAGAATAATGTTATTACCAATCCGTAAAATGGAAACAGGAAATTTACTTAATTGGCACAGTTAGGTCCTCAGGCACGTTCCAGCGAACTGGCAGTGAGGCAACAATCCTCAGCAATGAACAACTAATTTGTCCTAACTGTCAACTAAAATGATGAAGCTACTGATAAACACATGGCGGTAATAGTACGGGTAACGGATATGCGATTTACAATATGAGCGTCGGGTCCTCTTGACCCGGACTGCTCCGGTCAAATATTACTGAATACGCTGACAGTGCTACTGAAGACACAATACTTACTTACAAGAAGCATTAATCACAATAGTCATTCCCAACAGATTCGGGGTCGGCACGTGTCTAGAATTGATCTGCTCATCAGACCTACCACACACTTGCTGTAAAATCCATGCAAATAATTAAATATATTGTAAGTAGGCTGTTTAGGTTTTTATGTTGGTGACGGCACGTAGCACTCTGTATGAAAATCACTGGCTGCGCTGTGGCTGGTTGGCATTGTTGGAATATTCGCTATTGTAGTGTTGGCCAGTTGGATGTGAACAGGGTGTAGCGTTGCGCAATTGGAGGTGAGCTGCCAGCAGTGCTGGATGTGGGGAGTGAGATGGCGGAGTTTTGAGAGCGGTTTGAACACTATTAAGGTAAATACATTGTTTGTTCTCTATCAAAATCTTTCATTTGCTAACTATGCCTATCAGTAGTTAATGCCTTCAGTGGTTAGAATCTTTTGTTTAGCTGGGAGTATTGGCGCTCGCTGTATTACAGTAGTTCAAGTAACGAAGATTTTTGTGAGGTAAGTGATTCATGAAAGGTATAGGTTATGGTTAGTCAGGGCCATTCATTTGTAGGGATTATTGGAAGTCAGATTGCATTGCGCTAAAAATATTGTGTGTCAGTTTAGTCTTGATCAGAATAAGTAAAGAGAGTAATGTCTGAGTACGTTCAGTTTTGCTTAGCTGTTTGACAATCAAATGACGTAGAGGTTTATCAGCACAGTAATTCATTAATTTTTCAAAGTGGATGTTTCGATGTTATGTGCCGATGGGTTAGATTCCACTGAAGCCAGTACATATTGAATGAAGTAACCTCGCCTGTACACAAATGACGGAAAACACATTGCAACTGATCAGGGAAACGTGATAAATTATAAATGCTTTCGGCATGAAAAATAACTGAGGAGAGTTTGAAATCACTATTGATTGCTGTTCAAGAAATATACACAAAAATTTATTCAATGAAATTACGTATGACTCCATGGGACCACGTGGAATACAAGACCAAAAATCCTCGAAGGTAAAACAAAAGGGAACATCATATACCTAATCCATGTAAAAATATTAAATAAGTGGGATAGTATCGGCAAAATATACGTATTCACGGAGGAGTAAATGAGAGACATATTCACGCTTGGGGACGGAACAAAGTCTGACGCTTAGAACTACACGTGTAGCCTTGGCCACGCAGAAAGGATGTCAGTGAGACTGATAACCATGCGAGTGGAATAGAATATTACGCCAGAGAGCACTAGCAGACAACGTTCTCACCATAAATTCCTGTATGTCGCACCATAGAAATAGCCGTCGAAGTAAAGCGTTAGCCAAAAAAGTATAAGCTGAACAAATAGAACCATGAAAATTGCTGACAGCATCCACGCGAAGTCGGAGCCACAGTAACACAAGTGTGCTTTAATTTGTCCACATTTGCAGTGTAACTCAAATCCTTCCTGTTTCCGGATGGGGGAAGCTAGTTTCGCTCAATGTTTACTCGGAAGTGACGTCACGTACTTGTCCAGCACATCTGTCGACTGCTATCGAATATCATGGCCGCACCAAGTTTTCCAGGAGTAAGGTGGTTCAAGGGGCGAAGTAAGATCTCACTCTACGCTGACTCGCTAGTGACGAGTCTTCCTTCTAACGATAACGGCACTGTGATCGTGGTAATAGAATGCCAACGCGTCGGGAATGTTTTTGTAGAGGAAAGGCTATCGTTACTTGAAGCTTAACGACATGTCTGCGATAAAAGCCTTCAGGAGGTCCTAAAATGGACGACACTTCGAAAACTTGTATGAGTTTACTGTGTTATGGTGAATAGCTTTATTTTGGTGATGTGATATCCGTTCCATATGTGTTTTACAGCTACATTTGCAGAATATTACGAGCCTTCCATACCAGAATAATGAAATGCAGTATTGGTACAAGTGCTCAGAAATAGTGCATGTAGAATCGAAAAAAGTGTGTAATAGTTTTGGCAGAAAAGGAAGCAAGGCAATTTGTTGCGATGCATACACTTCAGTTATCACGTTATTCCAGCAATTTCTGCAGTTAATGTGGGTACGGTTCATACGAACATTCTTAACGTTTGTTCGATGGTATGACAAGGCGTGTTCACGAAATCTTAAACACCCACACCTGGCGGAGTGCCTTCTTGCTTGTATTTAATGTCGAATTTTAAAGAACATACTGCCAATAAAATAATAAGGCAGTACCATAATCTTCTAAAAAATGAAGCCCTATAAAAATATATTTGAGTACAGCAGGACAGAAACCAACTACTTTCGACTTCGAGTTTCCACGTCTCTGCCCAGTACATATAGTGAGTCTCTGACTTTCATCTCAAGATTTCATCTTAGACTTTCATCTTATGATCTCCTTATGGCCTTCGCTACCAATATATCATTAACTGACATTTCATTAAAACAAATAGTTCCAAGAATGACATGTTTGTGGCACCACATGTTCGTAAGACGTAAGTAGAAACGAAGAAGTGCAACAAGTCGCCTCCAAAGTTTTTCATTTGTCAACTGCCAACCAGTTTCGCGGTAGCATCGAGTTAAACGGAAATCACATGATTTTGATGTCACATCAGTCTAAACTTCGAGTGAAGCTAGCTTCTTCCATTCCCGGATTGGTCACTAAGGTACCACTTCATGTTACTGTGTACGTATACGTTTTCACTATGCTGTCGAAGACTGTAACTTTCCTAGCAGACGGAAACAACAATTAGAAAGTCTTTGCACATCGCCAGTGGCTTAAAACTCAAAAAAAGATAAATGATATCAGAGACGTTTCTTAACAGGTGCCTTTCATGACTCTTAAATCATTCCTTGGTGCGTTTTTTGCAAGATAAGTGGCAGAAGACATTCCAAAAATGGTTTCCTAAATTCCCTGACATCTTTTAGGTATGTAATTATAGATATAAGTTATAATCTTTATACCAATTCTCATAATAATATTCTGTGAGACCGGTAAGTAGATATGGTGTCATGGCATTCTGCAAAACAAATAAAACGTTTTGTTACCAAACAACATCCAAAAAATTGAAAGAATATCTGTGAAGCAACCTGTCTGTTAAATAATCATTAATGTAAAACGAAGATAGAATAGTCCCTCTAAACATATAATGACTTGACTTTATTTCTCTTATATACTGTGGGTGTTTCCCACTCCCACCTGGAGACCCCGCTCTTTTGTCAGGACGATCGCCGAGGAACATGTGTAACGTCGCTTCTTGACGCAATAAAACAGAATTAAATATTACTTCATTTATTTATGTTTAAAACTAGTTCCCGTATCTTCGGCGGCGGCTGGTGGCTTAACAAGTCGACAAAGAATCTAACGAACCCAGTCGCTGTCTCAGGCTCAGTTCGCTGCATCAGCCCTATGCCCAGACTTCTAGGAAGCGGGTTGCCTCCCGTGGTGTGGAAGGCGCGCTCCATCGAGTGTTTTGTGTGGAGATGGCGGTGGCCACAGAGCGTGTGTGTTATGTCTCACACGTCATTCTGGGAATACTCTGTTCCTTCCAGGTCACCGTCCATCTTGTCCCATTAGATGGACTGTGATGTGAGATGCCGTGAGGTCAAGTCGAATGGTGAGCCTTACCCGCAAGTTCAGCAGGCCGTTGGACCCAATTGTTGCTGGAGTTTTTGCCCCATGGTGGAACGGTGTATGTAAGCCCCTGGACTACCCACCATTGGCGGCTAGTACTAGAGGCTGTCTTCAGTCATCTGTGGCTACGGATCAGTGGTCATCTCTTAAGGTGGCAGGAGTATGCCAAGTACTGAAGAAATCTCATACACTTGACGTTACAACACAATAATCACAGAATCGTGTGCGAACGACATGAACGCCATCAATCCAACTGATCCACTGACTCCAGCTGTGGCCTCGAGGAGAGCCTCTGCTTCTTGAGGTCATTTGACTTCACCAAACCGGTTCCGCTCTTTACGAGTTGTCAGCGGTCTTCCATTATGTTACAATTGTTTAACCAGTTCGTTTCAGGGTCTTAACCGCTTTGTCATATCCCTGATATGCGTTGTTGCATCCTCCTCTGCGTTTCTTACATATTGAGGAACAGAGGAAGGTAGGTCAGTACTCGTCTTGCAATTTTCCAATGAGCTCGCTCGCACTCATGCAAGGAAGTGTCTGTCTCGTATTGACACCACAAAGTACTTGAGCAATGCCGTTCTGTTTGGACCTTATTCTCCTGTTCCCATACGTTTTTATGAGTAACAATTCCAATGAATGAGATGAAATAAAACGTTTTTATACAAATGAATGTAGGTTCAGTTGGTGAAAGAGACACATCTTTCTAATGATATAGTGTTAAGATAAGCAGAATGAAACTGAATGTTCTTTCTGAAAAGGAATAGAAAACATAGAAGTATAACGGATACAGTGTATGAAGCTGACTTGCTGTAGCTGGTTTCCTGAGTTTAAGTCCTAATATCGATAGACTCTAACAAATGAGCTTTTATTTGAAATCTGTTACCGTGAAAGGGGAAGTACTAAATTGGTTCACCACACGCTTGACGACATTAGAAGCACAGGCAATCACACACATATGGGAGTTAGGAGGGTATTCGCAGTGGGACATGTCTCCGACTCTAGTTGCAGAAATCTTTTAACCAATTACTTTGGGAAGGGAGGGGGATGGATGGTGGGAGTCATGTTTGTAAACGATGAATAAGCGATTGATTTTGAAGACCAATGGCTAAATGTGTGGTTGAATCTAGCGAAAAGTCTCATGAGATGTTTTCTTGATCGATTTTATCTACATGTGACTGGATTTCACACATCTCACACATCTCTTCATGTCACACTTCAGTGGCAATTCGGTTCACCGTCGAGCAGCTAGTACCTGACTCTGCATGGAAAGTGTTTCCAACTGTCAGTCCTGGATGAGTACCGTTCTGCAGAACTCCTGACATGTCCAACCGGCCCCCATATTCATCTCCACGTCGTCCAGAAATCTGCAGCAATTACTTTACCCATGCTCACACTCTTGGTGCTGGTCTGTATATTTTAACACACCTTCTGATATTTAATTTATTCTGTAATTTATTTCAAGCTGATAGCTGACGTACCATACTAAGAAGTAAAAACGTTATACCTGTTCTAAAACATGAGCACTTAAGACTATTTTAGAAGGTATGGTGTCCTTCAGTCTGAATACATGGTCTTAGTCTTCGTGTGAGACATATAGCAAATATAGTGTAAGATTAACAGAAAATGCAACATGGCTAAGTAGGGGTCGCTAGAGACAAATGACTGATTGTAGAAGCATATGTAACAAGGAGAGAGATAGATACCGTCTAGAGGAAAAGAGAATAAGCTGCATGAATATCAAGAGTACAGATGGCAATCAATAACAAAACGATGGGAAGGGTGCAAAGTAGCAGGAATATAAAGAATGGTTGCGTTGTCTGCAAAATTCGTCAGTGCTCTAGCAGTCTCCTCTTCGTAGGTAAATGGACTGAAATAAAGAGACCTCTGTATCTTCCCAAGCAGTGTTCTTTTTTATGTTCATATGTGACAGTCTTCTAAGCAGTCGCCAGCAGCATTATGCGTGCACTAAACACCAATAAATAATGCTGTTGATCTCTGAACTGCAATCCTGTAATTCAGTAAAATGTGCTGGGTATAGAAGGAATTTGCAAAGGGTGAAGATTTCCATTGGGATTTGAAAAACAAATTTTTTCTACAAAAAGCCTTCATCTCCGATGGAAGCATGTTGAAAATTAATGTGGCTAAACTCTACTCTGAACACGACTAAATATAAAGTTTACTTCTCTGTTTTGCATTTGTAGGATGAATGCTGATTTCTTTTTCTAAACGTGGTTCATGTGTCAACACTCAAATTTCAGTGCAAAAATCGCCAGCTTCTTTAATAAAGTTCTGTATGTACTTTGTGGAAGAACACCACATGTGAGTAGGTGTAAAAACAATCACCACAGTGTTTGGAATAAGTGTAAATGAACCATAGAAAATAGAAAGTAAAGAACGAGATTTTAACAATGCAGCGGAGTGTGCGCTGATGTTTAACTTCCTGGCAGATTAAAACTGCGTGCCGGACCGAGACTCGATCTCGGGACCTTTGCCTTTCGCGGACAAGTGTGCTACCATATTTTTGTTTTTTGTTTTTTACTATTTAACGTATTTTTCTATAGTTACCGATCAAGTATTCCTGTGCATAAAATATACACCAGCAAACTGCATAAAACCCTGTACACAAACAGTATAAATATTCCAGCACCTCTTTGGTACTTATTTTAGTCAACAACAACAAAAAAGGAAAGATTACAGCAGAGTAAATCATTAGATTACTGTTCTAAGTCAAGTTGTCTTACTGGTACATGTTGTTATGTTGTTTGTAATGACACTCTTTAAAATAGGATTTCAGAGACTTAGGCAAGTTTAACTGATTTAATCCATCATAGGTGGCCCTGCTACATGCAACAGCTCGACACAAGTTTCGCAGGGGAATTGTGAAATTTCTGTGCACTGGTATTGTAAGTATCGGTTCAAAATATCATGCAACACGATGGATCCTTATAATGGTCTATGAGACTACAAACTGTTGGTCAAGCAAATACACCCCGATCATGTGAATCAAAACTAAACCGCTGCTTCCTCTGTTCAATGCGTGCGTGCAGAGATCGCTCATATTTTCTAAAACTAACTGAAAACAAATATTCATCTTGTGCAGAATCTCTAAGAAGAAATGTACCCTCAGGCTTGCCCTCCAACAATCGCTCTGCCGCATAACAATCCATTTTACCCCAATAAAATGAGGAAGAAGTAATCTGCAGCAGGTCAGGCACCAGACAATGAATATAATCCACTTGCGTGTGAACAGTTCTTCGTATTTCTGACGACAGATTCTTGTCTATTTGTGGACACGTTGAGAACGCTGATGGGTAGAAATTCAGATGTGGCTGGAAAAATGCCGTGAATTCATAAAGCGAGATCTGGATATGAGCAGTTGGGAGAAATCCAGGTAGTGGCCCAACACCTTCTGCAATTTCTCTCTCCTGCTCCATTCTCGCCCTTTCATCACAATCTTCAGTTGGATAATCTTCAGGATTAAATCTGGACATGTCAATGAGATGTTCTGCAGATACCACTGCTCGTAATGTATTGTCGCCCGATGGCAGGTTTACATTGGAATTTGTCTTGCTATTCTCTTGTAATCCAGTCTCTCCAGCACCTGTTTTGAAAATAACAACTGCCCCTAGGTGGTGATCTTCTGTCCTACGATAGCCTGTGCATATGCAAGAGTCACAACTGATATTGGGCTCTGCAATATCTGTATCTGCAGACACTGCTCCACAGTTTCCACCACCTTTCAGGCGAGCACAATTAAATTTCAGAAATCAATGATTTCGTTTCTTCTTGCCGCAGCTGCCCAATTCCTTTGATGATCTTCCCAGTTTGGTTCTTGATCTTTTACCATTTACGTGAGTAAGAGTCTGCCCATTATAGCTACCACTCAATATTTCCAGAATCTGTTCTTCAGCTGCACTGGATGTGCCTTCATCAACACAATTACAGTCTCCTTATGCAATACAGGAATATTCAGAATGGTAAGAACACACATCATTTTCCACCACATTTACACTTGCTTCATGTATTCTAGATCTCTCAATACATAAATTATAAATGCTCTCAAAACGTTGATCAACGTGCTGTACAACCTGAACTGCACTATTTTCAGGACAACGGAGTGCCTCTGTCGTATTATCTGTAACTGTGCTACAGGCATTACTACTGCTTCCACTTGGACTTCCAGACACTGAGTCTTCACTGGTAACTTGAAAACTGCCTGATGTTGCTACTCCAGTTTCTTCTTCTTCCACAACGTCAAAGTAACCTCTTAGGTCACTCAGCCGCTGACCCATCACTTATAATGATTACCGAACTGCAACTTCTTGCTACGAAATTTTGTCATCATCTTGAAGCATGTGGCACAATGGGCATGACATGACTAGAACCTTTGCCTCGCAGCAAAACTTTATTTTGCCCATCTGAGCTATACAAGCACGACTCACGACCCCTCACAACTTCAGTTCAGGCAATACCTCGTCTCCTACGTTCCAAACTTCACAGAAGCTCTTCTGCTGGCTCAGATGGTAGAGCACTTGCCCGCTAAAACCAAAGGTCCCGAGTTCGAGTCTCGGTGCGGCACACAGTTTTAACGTGCCAGGAAGTTTCAGATAGTAAAACTTACACGTAAAGAAATTACGATGCTATGGCACTTAAAGACTGGGCACTGTTCTACACGAAATAACGAATTTCTATTTAATATTTTAAGAAATTATTAATTCACTTTCAGGTGCATAATAGTTACATAATACATACATTCATATAGATGTCAAGCTGCTACATATCCACGAAAAAAGGACATTACAAATTTCAAATTTTGTTATTTCACAGTCAGAGATCAAACATTCTCCTTTTACTTATGTCTACAAGTAAGAAGCCCTGTGACAGTGAAATAAATAAGACGCTGAAACATTCGGTTTTAATTGGTCTCCATTACAAGCTATTATGTCAGTGTTCGTTAAGACATTGCAGATATTTTCCATAGAAGTTAGGGATTATATTTTACTGCAGTTTAATTGAGTATTTATTACTTAAACTTGAAGGATATAGTACTAATTTTTGAATAAAGTGATTTGAACTAATGTAAAAAAGTGGTCTAAGTGGTACTGTAATAGAGTAGGTTAATCAATGCTGGCATTGCAAGTTGCATGGATTTTTTTCGTAGTTAAAAAATCGTCACCTGTATACTCGTAAGAAAGAAAACAATAATTATTATTTTTTTAAATATACATTACATTTGCAGTGTGTGAAGCTGAATTCTGACTTAAAGAAATGCCAAGAAAGTTACATTCTAGAATTCAAGAGGACATTTCTTCAGTGTACACTCTTAAGAAACAAAACCATAATTGTTTTTTTTAATGCCCATTCCATTTGCTGTGTATTAAAGTGATTTCTGACGTAAAGAAACACCAAGAGAGTTACATTCTAGAATTCAAGAGGACATTTCTTCAGTGTACACTCTTAAGAAACAAAACAATAATAATTTTTTTTTAAATGCCCATTCCATTTGCAGTGTATGAAAGTGAATTCTGACTTAAACACCAAGAGAGCTACATTCTAGAGTTCAAGAGGACATTTCTTAGAACAAAAGAATTTAGAAAATTAAATTGCCACAGGAGTAGCGATATTAAATAACAATCAACAAAAACAAAAGGAAATAATATGAGCGTATTACATGATTAACGAAAGACAACCGCTGAAAGTAAAATTTATACCCCAATATTTAAGAGTAGTATGAACATATGAAGGAAGTAGGCGATATCGAAAGAAAAAAAGAAAAATATCTGAGTAACTGAAGTGAAACTGATACGACGGTGCAGTATTCATTGTAGAAAACAACCTGATGATGAAGACAGAAGAGCACGGCGAATCGGGCGAAATTTTGTAAAAGACCAGGTCGGAAATACGCTTTTGTGGATCTGCGGCCATAGAACGACAGACAATTATTGGCCAGCACGAGGAAATCTGTCTAGCAAGCAACCGTGTTTGGGTGTGTCTAGCTGCGACAACGATCATTAGGAACATACCAGGAGCTTTCGAGAAGCTGCACTAAGCAAGCAATGTCGGAAGTATAAATTTCGAGCATTTGTAATGAAAACTGTGATTTGAGAAAAGAAGAGTGTTCAGACTTCATTTCACGTTTTAATTTTCTCCAATGACTTAGTTTGCCCTTTACTGATCTACTGTACTTGTTAGAATAAGGGTTCACTCACGCTCTCTGTATGTTAGGAAAAATCGAAACAGGTAATCTTTAAATTTCATTATTAATAACATAGCACTTTACAGCATCCAATGTCGACTCTGTCACGGCAGTTCTGATTCTAAAGTAGTGCTTAGTATCATAAAAAATTAATAGCAGTACGGTTCTTTTAGCACAATTGACTGAACAGTAATACTTCACCCAGTCAATAATGCAGAAAATTGCCACCTAATTTCATGCATAGAATTGTAAGGTTTTCCTATCTTCCATTTTTCAGTTGAAACTATTACTTATAGCTAGTTTTATTACTAACTACGCTCATTAGCATAACGTAGTCAACTTTCACACACTTGAGTGAGTTCGTCGCTGGAAAATATTGCTCGATTCGAAGTTCCCTATCCTTGTCTGATCTTATTATCAGGATTGTTCTTGACCACCAGTGTATAAAGTAAGAAAATTATACTATGTGCACAGATTGAAAGAAAGCTAAGATACAACATACAGATTTCGTATTAGTAACTAAACTGGATTTACTTGTGCAGCTTGTAAAACCACCACACTTGTTACCAGCCGACTCGTTCCGTATTAGAACTGCGCTCGCAGCACGCTGTACGTGAAGTAGGCTCCCACGAGGCAGTACAGGGTCGAAACGTCCAGCGGCAACCAGGCCCCAGCATAGAATCTGGGCCGTTCAGCTGACTGGAGAAGCACCCGCAGCCGCACACCAGCGGGGCTGTCCCCCAGCTGGACCTCTAGTCTCCTGGCAATGTGTTCCATTCTGGCAGCTTCATAAGTCACCATCTGGCACGTGGCTACAGTCCACACGATTTTAACGACGTTCGGCAGAGTCCACAGCAGCTGAAGAGCAATCTGGTTGTACGTTCCTGGTATGAACCAATTACCGTCAAGTTGCTGAAACGCAATGCGAGTGACGAGATATGCAACGGATGATAACAGAGGCAGTGTGATTGTGAGGAAAAAGTTTGCTGCCATTTCTGTCAGATTTGGCAAGCTGTACATTTTGTTTAGCACACTAGCAATGTCACAGAGCATCATATGTGCCACTCCTATCTTGTGTATTTCGGCCAACTGAACGGTATTTTCTGTGCTTCCGGAAAAGCTCCGATCTCGATGAGTGTTCTGTCTAAGACGTTTAGCTCCCTCGGTACTGTTGAATGGTAGCCTCGTCGTATTTACAATTGTGTGTTCTTCGCAAGTATCGGCAGCTGCTTGTGAACAATATACTTGTGGTAAAATGTCGCAGTCGCTTTTCAACTTAAAAATGTCCAGCAAGTTTTCATTCACTCGAGCGAATCTGCTTCGTAAAACGAGATTAAGAGACGTGAATTCCAAAAATTTTAAAAAACGAAGCAGATCTAGAAGGAAAGAACCTAGTACAGTTTTAAATAGAACGTTAGTAACAGTGAAGACTGCTCTGTAGACGGAAAGTATTGCCAGTGAAAGAACCGCCGTGGCTACTGTTAGATTTATTGCTCTCTTCAGGCTTTTATACTCTGGTACAGAACTTGTAAACAGGTGGTTATCAACAACAGTGAGTTTCTTTAATAATGCATCCATGTCTCTTTGGCTAGTGAACATGAACGTCACTCTCCAGGTAGCACCGGCAATGATCTGTGTACAATATGATGCGAGCACTCCGTAAAAGCTCTTTTCTCCATTGCTACCAAGTGCGATGTACCCTCCAAATAAAGTCATATCAACCAACAACATTACAAAATTATAAATCTTGGCGGATATGGTTGTCCTGAACTTTGTGTTCTTACGGTCAAAGAAAACTGGTGTACCACCAATCAGTCTGGACAGGAAGAGGATGTTCTTAAATGTGTCGTGGAAAGCCGTAACAGAATCCATGTTTTGCTTACTGGTCGTCGCAATTGAAAAGAACAGATGTGACGGAGACACTCTCGCACAAAACTGGTTATCTACTGAGCCGCTCTTATGTATAAGCGGTCAGTGCTGCCGTTTTGTCAATTACTGAAGCAGCTAAGAATAATTAAGGTAATGGCGACTGCATGAATATTTCAGCGACTTTAATCAGGACGCTGACGAGGGACGGGTTCAGCTAGAGGTATTTTTCCAATAATGTGCTTGTTTCCATGTCGGAACAAAAACTAGAATCCCTGATGGAGAAAAAAAGTTAAAGAAATCTCTGTGTCGTAGGATGACACTCTGTGAAATTCCTTCGCTTAAAAAAAACGGAATTAATGGCAAGAACAAACGAATAAAAATATGTAAGTATAATCCACATTTTCAATAAATTTTAATTATTTGAACATAACAATCTTTACAATGCGATTGGGCTCTCGTGAAAGTTGGTTCCAGATTTAACGAGAGCTACATGCTGAGTTACCATAACGCGATACCTTTAATTAAAATGCAACACGTTAGGCTGTTTAGGCTTGTATGTTGATAACGCCATGTATCGCTCTGTATGAAAATCACTGACTGTGCTGTGTACAGTCTGTTGCTGGTTTGCATTGTTGGAATTTGCTATTGTAGTGTTGGGCAGTTGGCTGTTACCAGCGCATGGCGTTGCGCAGTTGGAGGTGAGCCGCCAGCAGTGATCGATGTGGGGACAGAGATGGGGGACTTTTGAGAGCGGATGATCTGGACGTCTGTCCATCAGAGACAGTAAATTTGTAAGACTGGATGTCATGAACTGATATATATATATATTATGACTTTTGAACACTATTAAGGTAAATACATTGTCTGTTCTCCATCAAAATCTTTCATTTGCTAACTATGCCCATCAGTAGTTAGTGCCTTCAGTAGTTAGAATCTTTTATTCAGCTGGCAGTATTGGCGCACGCTGTATTACAGCAGTTTGATGAATGAAGGCTTTTGTGATGTAAGTGATTCATGAAAGGTATAGGTTATTGTTAGTCAGGGCCATTCTTTTCTAGGGATTTTTGAAAGTCAGATTGCGTTGCACTAAAAAATATTGTGTGTCAGTTTAAGCACAGTCATTTATAATTTTTTTAAGGGGGAAACGTCCCCTTTTTCTCCAGGCAGCTGGCGCAGCTGGGTGCCACAACGCATTACATCAAGGTCACTTACCTTTCTTACCCAAAAACTTACGACAGCAGTTTCCGCTACAGTGACATGTCTCATAATACAAAAATTCACACATCGAAAAATTACAGTAGAAATGTGTAGAAACGAAATCCCAAGAAAAGCAGTGTTGTGATACATTCACGCATGTACACACGTTTCATAACTCTTAAAGTACGATTCTTGGTTTCCAACATCCTTTTTCACAAATCAGAGTCCCTAACCACTACTCATTATTCCTTACCTTATTACACATATACCTAATCGTCGACAATTCTTCAATATTTCATCATTATAAATATGTAGCATAATCAAATTCCTCATATAGTATCAGCTTATTGATCATAAACATACCTCAAAAGCATAATACACATCGTCATCGTAATGATAACATCATAACACCTCAGCCAAATCTCAAAAACGTTGTAACTTTCTGCAATAATTTCAAAACCTAAAAAAATTCTCTGCTCATTTCAGTAGTGTCATCTACCTCAAACGTACTTTAAAAATCATGATCCCATACTAAATACATCATTCAAAGCTCTCATAGTATCACAATGGTTCCGAAAAAATATGAACAGTTCACAAAGTACAAAGTACAATTTTATAAGTGTGAAGTTATCCAACTGTGTAATTGCGTAAGCATGTGTCACTGACGTAGTAAAAAAAAATGTTTGTCTCTCTCAGTTAAATGATCAGATAGCTGTGTAATTTATGTGTTAGAGAAATATGGTACCGATTTGTAAAGTTGTATAGGCAAATACCATATTAGCTAGGGCTCCTTGTGCTTGCCAAACACATGGTACTCAAAGTAAGCGTGTACCCCTCTGAGGATTAATGTAATTATACCCTCAGGTGTTACAGATTACAGCAATGGAATGAAATGCATCAAGGAAAACCTTTGTATCATTGTAATTCAAAAATCTTTAAAAATAAAATTTTAAGTACAAAATTAATCACTCAAATACATGTCCTTTAGCGCTAAATGTGCGTCTTCCTGTAAGATAATTCTGTGGAAGTGTCGTAGCTATCGTCCTCCGAAAGCTAAGTTCTGGAGAAGTCACTGTACTTACCTCACCATACACAAAAGTGAAATGCTATGCGTATAGATATCGTAGTTATTACGTACAGTGCAGTGATCAAGAAAGTACTATACTGTAATGTATTGTTGTGCTACAAAAAAGGCTGTCTCATTGTAGCTATACCACAAAAGTTACTACTAAAACACGTTTTACTTTTCAGAAGAATTCAGAAAAACTGTGCAGATATAAAACAGATACAGCAAAAAAGCAACAATGTAAATTGTGTCACACATTAGTAGTGTCGTGTATAATCGTGTAGCTGTCAAAGAAACCAAATACTAAGTCATCTTTAATCTCACAGAAAGTACTTCAAATAAAGAATGTCTTTTCAAGTAAACCAAAATTTTGCATTAAAATCTCATTAGTAGTATATGATCTAAGTATGTAAGGCTTATAGTCGTTACGTAATCGTGCAACTAACAAGCAAGAATGTACACACACAGTAACACTGTGTCCTCTGTTCACTATCACAATGCATTTGTAATTACTTGTCTAATAAGTTCCCTAGGTTCTAGTCTAGATAGTTAACTTTAAAACATAGTTGCATGTTAACAGTTTCTAAGTGTGACAAAGAGTACTAGTAACGTGAAGTGAAAAATTTTATATCAAAGACTAAGTTAAAAAAAAAACAAAACAGGTTATCTCTCAATAAACGGTTTTACATGTGAAATGGTGTGCAAACCTTTACTCTTTCTAGTACGCAGAGTTTCAACTTCAACGCAATTATCATGTGGTATACGTCGGATTCTGTAAGGTCAATTACAAATCAGAAAGAATTTGTGACTCAAGTGTTTCTTCTTATGTGACAATGAATGAGCTTTAATGAGAACTGTCTGACCAATATATAATTTCTTTGCATTTGTTTTATCATGTAGTTTTCTCCTTATGTCTGCTGCAGATTTTATATTTTTAATAGCCAAATCAATTATGTCTTTGTGTCCGAGTTTACGTGTATTCGGAAAAGGTACAATCTCTCTGATTATGTTCAATGGTTCTTCATTCTTCAGTACAAGAATAGGTGGTAAAGCAGTGTAGTCATCAGCCATTTCATTCAGCACGTTTTGAAATAAGTGTAAATATCTGTCCCAGTGCTGATGCTTTCTGTGACAATAAAGTCCGCAAAGCTTATTGATTTCTTTCATAATCCGTCAGACGGGTTACAATGTGGTGAGTACAATGAAATAAAAATAGGTTTGATTTTATGATTCCGAAGCATGTGTGACCAAACAGCAGACGTGAATTGCGGTCCGTTATCTGAAATGACTTTACTAACGTGTCCAACTTCACGTAAGAAATTTTTAACAAAAGCGTTGGATACAGACGGTCCAGTGGCCTTACTTAACGGTGTCAAAGAAACAAATTTTGAAGTAAGTTCAACAGCGACTAGAACGTACGAAAATCCATTCGATGTTCTGACAAGGGGTCGCAAGAGATCAACAGCAGCAAATTCTTTTAATTTAGAAGGAATGATAGGAAACAACGGAGCACGATGTGAGATGGTAGATGGTTTCGCCTTTTGACAAAGTTTACAAATAGACAAGACTCTTCGAATTCTCTTTTCCATATTGTTAAAATTACAAGTCGTCCGAAGAATATGATCACATTTTCTTGGACCAAAATGTGCGTAGGTATGTTGTTTCTAACCAGATAATAATGCCGAATCTGTGGGTGTGTCTTTTCATGCCATTTACTTTTGTTGTCTTTCCAAATCGGATCTTTATCTTGTTCATGAATAATGTCCTTTAAAGATGTGGTGATGAAGTTTTCGAAGGCGACTTTCTGAATGTAAAGAATACTGAACTTTTTCTCGAGGTTGCCTTTTGTGTTACTTTTCTCAAGCCCAGCCGGTGCGCGTGACAGTGCGTTCGCAACAATGTTCTCCTTGCCGGGAATGTAGGCTATTGTGAAGTAGAATTCTTGCAGAAACAATGCCCAACGTTTTAACCTGTCGTGATTCAATTTTGAAGACATAAGAAATTGTAATGCACAATGATCACTGTGTACTTTTACGTGCTTACCAGAAAGAAAGAAACGGAATTTGTGAAATGCCCAAACGATAGCTAAAGCTTCTAATTCAGTAACGGAATAATTTTTTTCAGATTTTGTTAGCACTCGTCTAGCAAAAGCAATGGTTTTCTGAACAGTAGTATTTTCTACGGCTTCTTGAAATAAATGGGCACCAAGACCAACTTTAGAAGAATCCGTGCTAAGGCAGAATTCTTGTGACAGATCTGGATGAGCTACTATTGACGCGTTAAGTAGCGCTTCTTTCAAAGAATTGAATTCCAGCTGTGCCTGTTCGTCTCAGTTCCAAATAGTATTTTTTTCCAGTGAGAGAACAAAGTTTTGGTGTAACTAGAATATGCATATTCAGAAAACGACGGTTAAAATTTACGAGACCTAGAAAACTGCGGACGTGTTTTTTTGTGGATAGAACTGGAATGGCTCTGATTGCTTCTAACTTTTCAGGATCCGGCTGAATTCCTTCAGAAGAAATAATATGTCCCAAAAACCTCACCTTTGATCTACCGAATTCAGACTTTTCCAAGTTAACTGTAATTCCAGATTCTGCAAAAATACGTAACAAACTGTTGAAGATGCGATTATGTTGTTCCCATGAAGCTTCTGCTATTAGAATATCGTCCACATATAAGGTGGTGTGACGTTTTAAGAACTCAGGTAATGTGGAATTTAGCCCGCGAATGAATGCTGCCGAAGAAGTGTTCAAACCAAAAGGAAGTTCCCGAAACTGATAACAAACGCCAAAGCAAAGGAAAGCTGTGTATTTTCTACATTCTGGATGAAGTTCGATGTGATAAAAGCTGGATCTGAGATCAATAGAAGACAAAACTTTTACACCATTAAAATTTTGAAGAAGTTCTTCCAACGTTTGCGGCCTGTCTGTTTCAGGAATGATGATAGTATTGATTTCTCTCGAATCTAAGACAAGCCTGATCGATCCATTTTTCTTCTCAACAACATGTAATGGATTGTTGTATGAGCTTACTGCAGGCTCAATAGTGCCCTCGTCAAGCATAGATTGTATTTCTGTTCTAACACGGTCCCTATAATGTGCCGGAATTACGTATGGTCTAACACAAAATTTAGTATGCTCACGAACACGAAAATGGTATTGAAATCCCTTGTTTGTTCCTGCTTTGTGAGTGAAAACTGTGAAATATGCTTGTAAAATCTCAAAAAGGTCCTGCCTATCAGTGGCATTACAATTCTCAATTGTTTGAATTTTATTCTGAATTAAGTCATTAGTATCAAATACGCCATCGATATCATCCCTGTCAGTACTTGCAGAGTGATTGTTAGTGTCAAGTTCCGTCGAAAATTCCGAACTGTTGTGTAACAGGAGGTAAAGCCGATTAATTTCCTCGTCATGGTTTGAGAGCCAATCTTCAAATTTCAAAGCTATTCACTTGCCTTCTTTCTATAAACTTATTTCAGAATCGTGAAAGTTTAAGATTGCTTTGTATCCATTGAAAAAAGTCTACTCCCAATATAATTTCCGTCGACAATAATGAAACAATAAGAAAGTTCATAGAGAAGCTGTGGCTTTACAAAAGAATTCTAAGTTGGTTTGTTGGCGTACATCTGCACTTTTTCCAACAACTGCACCTTGTAATTTAATCTTACGTAACGGAAGTGTGGGGCAATCGTTCGATTTGTTGCATTTGCTAAAGGCTGAAATGGGACTGCCAGAGTCAAGTACTGCTGTAAATTTTACGTCATTTACTGTAATGTGAATTACGGGATATGCAATGTTGTTATGTTTTACGTCGTGATGCTGGAGTAAGATGTCCCTAATGTCTTCCATTTTTACGTAATTACTAGCCACGGCAGCTACGTCGTCAGCTTCATAAGTTCGTTTTGTTGCTGCCAGCTGTGTGAGTTCAAAATGGTTCAAATGGCTCTGAGCACTATGGGACTTAACTTTTAAGGTCATCAGTCCCCTAGAACTTAGAACTACTTAAACCTAACTAACCTAAGGACATCACACACATCCATGCCCGAGGCAGGATTCGAACCTGCGACCGCAGCAGTCGCGCGGTTCCAGACTGTAGCGCCTTTAACCGCTTGGCCACCCCGGCCGGCAGCTGTGTGAGTCATTGCCTATTGTCTCTTTGTTGGCGCGCGTCGTTATTGGGATTTGGAGATCTACAAATTCACCTTTTCGAGAGGGCCCTGCCCAGTTCGAATCCCGCCAGTTCTGATGTAAGTCAGGTGTGTCGTTTTGTCGGTAGTTTACATAGTTTCTTTTTTGTCGGTCACGTGGTGTAGAATTTCTCCTGGAATTGTAACTGCATGGTGGACCGTTACGTCTGAAGTTATTCTGTCTCCCTTGATAATAATTATTTTGGTTCCCATATTGCCTGTTTCTCTGATTGTCTCTGCGATAGTAATTACCGCGGAGAGGTGATCTTTCCCTGTAATTATTACTACTCTGCCAATGGTTGTCATACGTGTGGCGGATAGATCAGCTGGTGTCGGAGGCACATACACATGAACGCGCCAGATCGTGTGTGAACGTGGAGATCTTGCATAAAATGCTGTGTCAATCAGCGCCTTGCGGCCAGTGGACCGGTCGGATGCAACGTCGTTTAAACAGCCGCGTACTGAGTTATGCCAGTGAGGGGGCGCACCTTCTTGCTCCCAAATAAAGATGTGGTGTTCAGCTTCTTCCGATTGAGGCACGGGCCATAGCTGTAGCACATAAAGATAAGAAACATCGGTTACAGTTGATTCACCGAAAAAGAAAGACCTATAAACTCCCCGCGGGGGTGTTTCTTGGGGCTAAGCGTGAATGACTCGCACTCGTTCAACACGTTTTTCAGTCACTGTTTCTCATTCCATACTCTTCCCATTGCGCATAGATATATGTGGTGTCACCGCCAGACACCACACTTGCTAGGTGGTAGCCTTTAAATCGGCCGCGGTCCGTTAGTATACGTCGGACCCGCGTGTCGCCACTGTCAGTGATTGCAGACCGAGCGCCACCACACGGCAGGTCTAGTGAGACGTCCTAGGACTCGCCCCAGTTGTACAGCCGACGTTGCTAAGAATGGTTCACTGACAAATTACGCTCTCATTTGCCGAGACGATAGTTAGCATTGCCTTCAGCTACGTCATTTGCTACGACCTAGAAGGCGCCATTACCAGTTCATATTGAAACGTCCCCTTTGAACAGTTTTACATACGACTGTGCTTAAACTGACACACAATATTTTTTTTAGCGCAACGCAATCTGACTTTCAACACACAATATTTTGTTAGCGCAACGCAATCTGACTTTCAAAATTCTCTACAAGAGAATGGCCCTGACTAACATTAAACTATACGTCTCACAAATCACTTACCTCACCAAAAATCTTCGCTGCTCAAGCTACTGCAATACAGCGAGCGCCACTACTGCCAGCTAAATAACAGATTCAAACTATGGAAGGCACTAACTACTGATAGGGATAGTTAGCAAATGAAAGATATTAATAGAGAACAAACAATGTATTTACCTTGATATCATGACAAATTACAAAACTCCGCCATCTCTCTCCCCACATCCACCACTGCTGGCGGCTCACCTCCAACTGCCCAGCGCTACGCGCTGTTCACAGCCAGCTGCCTAACACTACAATGGTTGAGTATTACAACAATGCAAAGCAGCCACAGGCTGCACACAGCACAGCCAGTGATTTTCAAACAGAGGTGGCGTTAACAATAAAAAAACCTAAACAGCCTACTTACATAGCCCCCATGCTCCCCACAAAAAAATTTTACAAATTGGGTTGTGCAGTGGGCAATACATATTTGTTAAAATTTTTCATAATCGTAATTACAATAACAAAGAAATCAAATGCACACACTTATTGATACAATGTTGGTCAAAAGCTAAAGTTTTCTCACAGTCCATAAAGACAGTCCTGATCATTCATCACATTGCAGTGTTTTTCTCAAAGTCTGAGCAGTAAAAGAAAATGCACACGGAAGTAGTGGATTTCCCTGCAGTCTTGAAGAAGTATCGTTGTCCTTCCAACGGAAAGACAGTGCTGACTCTCGACATGCTGACAGGTAATGGGCCACAAGAGAGCAAACCCACAGCGGAGTCAGTCGAAGTTTTGAAGAGTATTGGTGGGTAGGTCATCACAGAGTAGACCCACTGTAGTCCTGGTAGAGATTACGGTATTGGTGGGCCACCAGAGGTGCAGACCCACTGCAGTCCTTGTAGAAATAATGGTATTGGTGAGTCATCAAAGGTGCAGACCCACTGCAGTCCTTGTAGAGATAATGGTACTGGTGGGCCACCAGAGGCGCAGACCCACTGTAGTCCTTGTAGAGATGGCCAGCAGCCATCTGTTGTGACTGTGCAGGTACACAATCACCATTGAAGAGTCTTGCGGATAATATAACAAGTCCATAACCACCACTTGTGCACTCACAAAGTTTTTTTTTTTAATCGTCCTTAGAACCAGCAATGCTGTCATCCAGTCCCTTGCTGAATTATTAACACACATACAAACACTAACAGTCCCTACTTCTCACATATTGTCCATATACTATGACCAACAAAACGTGTGCAGTGAAATGTAACTTACAAGTTAATAATATGATGAACTGGTGTCAATTACAATTTTAGAACATGAGAATACAATAACAAAGGTACAAAATGCATCATTAAAGAACGTAACAATACAGATAAATTTGTAGTAATAGGGGCTTTACAAAAGAACAGAAATAAACATATACGTCAGAGTTACAGGAATTATGACAAAAGTAAATACATAAAAGATCAGAATAACTTTTGAAACATGAGCATTAAAACAAAACAGAACAAATACTGTATAAACATCTTTACAAAGTAAATAACATGGTATTAGAAAAATTCTACAACATAGGTCTTATCAGATAAACAACTAAAGACAGGAAGTACACAAATACACAAGGGAACACAAACACATAGTGGGATAACACAAGGAAAGGACAGGGTTTCTTTTACTGCAGTATGTTGCAAACAAAAACTTTCTTTACTTTTCGGAGATCTCCCTTCGTTCCTCACTATTTCCAAAAAGTCCTATCTATACCTCCTTCCTGTATTCTATTCATATTTCTTTCAAAATAATTATTTCTCAGTGCAAAATACTCATTTTTGCCATATCTGTTTCTTGTGGCTTCTCAATGCATTTCTTCCAATTCATCATAGTTAGTTTCTTATATAGTCTACCCTCTCTTAAGCTAACTTATATCTACTGAGCTCAGATGCTAAACTAAGGGACGAGGCAATGCAGCATCACATAAAACAATTAATATAAACAGCAATAAAAAAAACGCAGATTTGCGAAGCAAGCAGTATTAAGAAATTAGCAAAGCAATTGTAATATTACAACTAATCTAAGGCAATGTGCAACAAATAATAACAAGAAATCATTAGTAAAACTGGCTTAACAGAATAATACAAAGTCAAATTCAATAACACTATGCCTGGCAAACAGCAGCAACTTATACCTAAACATGACAACGCTCAAGCAGAAAAAATAGTAGACTAAAGATAACAATGCAGATAAGGGAAATGTATAATCACATCTTAATGTCTAAGTAATTAAAGTGGTGCACCACAAAAACTAATTCTAGAAAAGATTACTAAGTACTAGAAAAGAAAATTATGTATGCAGTTCCTGTGAAGGTAAATGCTCTTTTTTTTTGTGCTCCCTCATTTTTGTAAAAAAATTATTATTTACTCGATCTGTAGACAGAAAATATTTACATCAATACATCTATAAAATTTTATTTTTACTAATGCTGCAGTGCAGCTAGAAACTAGATATTAAATGAAATAAGCAATTACGCAAACCAAAGCATAAAAATATCATTCAATAGTCATGAGGTATTTCATAAGTTAGTAGAAAAATATCTCATCTAGAAAGACAGTAGTCATAATCAGGTGTGCAGATGTAAAAAATTTTTCTCGTCATTTGATTAGGCATTTCTGTAAATATCATAAATTAAAAGCTCCACAGTGTCAACATATGTTTTCAAGTTCGACCGTGTCGTTTTTTGCGATGCTTTCTACAAAGGAAGGGTAATGGCCTCCCTTTTTTTTTTTACCTGTGCCGCTGAAAAAGGGGCTCGCAATAATGGCCCTTTTTTTTTTGTTTTGGGCGTCTGACACAGCTGTGTGCCCGCGACGCATTACGTGCAGGTGGTCACTTAACTTTCGTACGGAAATATTTACGACAGCAGTTTCCGCTACAATGGCAGTCTTAAATAAAAATATTTCACAGGTCAAGAATTAGCGTTGCAAATCTGTAAAAACAAAATCCTATAAATATAAGTGTCCAAAAAAAATATTCGTCAGCATTGTGATACATTCACGCATTTACACACATTTCATAATTCTAAAAGTACGATTCTCGGTTTCCAACATACGTCTTCACAAGGCAGAGTTCCTAACCGCTACTCAGTACTCCTTACCTTATTACACATATACAAATTCTTCGACGCTTCTTCAATACTTCATCATAAGATACTTAGCATGATCAAATTCCTCATATAGCATCAAATTGTTCATCATAAACATACCTCAACAGCATAATACACATCGTCGTCGTAAAAATAACAGCATAACATCTCAGTCAACTCTCAAAATCGTCGTAGCTTCCTCCAATAATATCAAAACTTTAAAAAAATTCTCTGCTCATGTCAAAAGTGTCATCTACCTCAAACGTACTTTAAAATCATGCTCCCTTACCAAATATCTCATTCAAAGCTCTCATAGTATCACAATGGTTCCAAAAAAATATGAACATTTCACAATGTGCAAACAAAATACAAGTTCATACGTATGAAGTTATTCAACTGTGTAATTACGTAAACATCTGTCACTAATGTAGTAAAAAAATGTTTATCTCTCAGTTACATGATCAGATAGTTGTGTAATTTATGTGTTGGAGAAATATGGTACCGATGTGTAAAGTTGTATAAGCAAATACCATATTAGCTAGGGTTCCTTGTGGTTGCCACACACATGGTACACAAAGTAAGCGTGTACCCCCCTGAGGATAAATGTAATTATACCCTCAGGTGTTACAAATTACAGCAATGGAATGAAATGTATCTCGGAAAACTTTCTTTGTAATTCAAAAATCTTTAAAAATAAATGTTTTAAGTACAAAATTAATCACTGAAATACGTGTCCTGTAGCGCTAAACTGTACGTCATGTTGTAAGATAATCTCTGTGGAAGTCTTGTAGTTATCGTCCTCCGAAAGCTAAGTTCTGCAGAAGTCAATGTACTTACCTGATGATAGACAAAAGTGAAATGCTTTGCGTATAGATATCTTAGTTATTACGCTTATTGTTGTGATGAAGAAAGTACTGTGCTGTAACGTATTGTTGTGCTACGGAAAAGGCTGCCTCATTGTTGCTATACCACAAAAGTTACTACTAAAACATGTTTTACTTTCCAGAAGAATTCAGAAAAACTGTGCAGATATAAGATATAAAACAGAAACACTGCAAAAGCAACAAGGTGAATTGTGTCACACATTAGTAGCGTCGTGATATAGTCGTGTAGCTGTCAAATAAACTAACCACTGTGTCACCTGGTATCTCTCAGAAAGCACCTTGAATCCATAATGTATTTGCAAGTAAACCAAAATGCTGCATTAAAAAAAGCAGATTATCTTTCAATAAATGGTTTTACATGTGAAATGTGGTGTAAACCTTTACTCTTCCTAGTACGCAGAGTTTCAACTTCAACGCAATTATCATGTGGTATACGTCGGATTCTGTAAGGTCCATTGTAAACTAGAAAGAATTTGTGACTCAAGTGTTTCTTCTTATGTGACAATGAATGAGCTTTAATGAGAACTTTCTGACCAATATACAATTTCTTTGCGTTTGCTTTTCCGTGTAGTTTTCTCCTTTTGTCTGCTGCAGATCTTATATTTTTAAGAGCCAAATCAATTATGTCTTTGTGTCGAAGTTTACGTGTGTTCGGGAAAGGTACAAGCTCTCTGATTCTGTTCGGTGGTTTTTCATTCTTCAGCACAAGAGTAGGTGGTAAAGCAGTGGAGTCATGAGGCATTTCATTCAGCACGTTTTGAAATAAGTGTAAATATCTGTCCCAATGCTGATGCTTTCTGTGACAATAAAGTCTGCAAAGCTTATTGATTTCTTTCATAATCCGTTCGGCGGGGTTACAATGTGGTGAATACAATGAAATAAAAACAGGTTTGATTTTATGGTTGCGAAGCATGCGAGACCAAACAGCAGATCTGAATTGCGGTCCGTTATCTGAAATGACTTTAGCAACGTGGCCAACTTCACTTAAGAAATTTTTAACAAAGGCGTTGGATACAGATCGTCCAGTGGCTTTACGTAACGGAGTGAAAGAAACAAATTTGGAAGTAAGTTCAACAGCGACTAGAACGTACGAAAATCCATTCGATGTTCTGACAAGGGGTCCCAATAGATCAACTGCAGCAAATTCTTTTAATTTAGAAGGAATAATAGGAAACAACGGAGCACGATGTGAGACAGTAGATGGTTTCGCCTTTTGACAAAGTTTACAAATAGACAAGACTCTTCGAATTCTCTTTTCCATATTGTTAAAATAACAAGTCGTTCGAAGAATATGATAACATTTTCGTGGACCAAAATGTGCGTAGCTGAAATGAATGTACCAAATGAGCTTATTAACAAAATCGTCAGGAATGCAAAGTACCCATAGCTTGTCATCAACAGTGCAGCGTTTGAACAGTATGTTGTTTCTAACCAGATAATAATGCCGAATCTGTGTGTGTGTCTTTTCATGCCATTTGCTTTTGATGTCTTTCCAAATCGGATCTTTATCTTGTTCATGAGCAATGTCCTTTAAAGATGTGGTGATGAAGTTTTCAAAGGCGACTTTCTGAATGTAAAGAATACTGAAATTTTTCTCGAGGTTGCCTTCTGTGTTACTTTTCTCAAGCCCAGCCGGTGCGCGTGACAGTGCGTCCGCAACAATGTTCTCCTTGCCGGGAATGTAGACTATTGTGAAGCGGAATTCTTGCAGAAACAATGCCCAACGTTTTAACCTGTCATGATTTAATTTTGAGGACATAAGAAATTGTAATGCACGATGATCACTGTATACCTTTACGTGCTTACCAGAAAGAAAGAAACGGAATTTGTTAAATGCCCAAACGATAGCTAAAGCTTCTAATTCAGTAACGGAATAATTTTTTTCAGATTTTGTTAGCACTCGGCTAGCAAAAGCAATGGTTTTCTGAACAGTAGTGTCATTTTCTGTGGCTTCTTGAAATAAATGGGCACCAAGACCGACTTTAGAAGAATCCGTGCTAAGGCAGAAATCTTGTGACAGATCTGGATGAGCTAGAATTGGCGCGTTAAGTAGCGATTCTTTCAAAGAATTGAATTCCAACTGTGCTTGTTCGTCCCAGTTCCAAATAGTATTTTTTCCAGTGAGAGAACAAAGTTTTGGTGTAACAAGAATTTGCATATTCAGAAAACGACGGTAAAAATTTACGAGACCTAGAAAACTGCGGACTTGTCTTTTTGTGGATGGAACTGGAATGGCTCTGATTGCTTCTAACTTTTCAGGATCCGGCTGAATGCCTTCAGAAGAAATAATATGTCCCAAAAACCTCACCTTTGACCTACCGAATTCAGACTTTTCCAAGTTAACTGTAATTCCAGATTCTGCAAAAATACGTAACAAACTGTTGAGGATGCGATTATGTTGTTCCCATGAAGCTTCTGCTATTAGAATATCGTCCACATATAAGGTGATGTGACGTTTTAAGAACTCAGGTAATATGGAATTTAGCCCGCGAATGAATGCTGCTGAAGAAATGTTCAAACCAAAAGGAAGTTTCCGAAACTGATAACAAACGCCGAAACAAAGGAAAGCTGTGTATTTTCTACATTCTGGATGAAGTTCGATCTGATAAAAGCTGGATCTGAGATCAATGGAA
Organism: Schistocerca nitens; assembly: GCF_023898315.1. NCBI lineage: Eukaryota > Metazoa > Arthropoda > Insecta > Orthoptera > Acrididae > Schistocerca > Schistocerca nitens. The sequence goes on from NC_064618.1 coordinate 663,346,283, forward strand.
GACAACACTTTTACACCATTAAAATTTTGAAGAAGTTCTTCCAACGTTTGCGGCCTGTCTGTTTCAGGAATAATGATCGTATTGATTTGTCTCGAATCTAAGACAAGCCTGATTGATCCATTTTTCTTCTCAACAACATGTAATGGATTGTTGTATGAGCTTACTGCAGGCTCAATAATGCCCTCGTCAAGCATAGATTGTATTTCTGTTCTAACACGGTCCCTATAATGCGCCGGAATTACGTATGGTCTAACACAAAATTTAGTATGCTCACGAACACGAAATTGGTATTGAAATCCCTTGATGGTTCCTGTTTTATGAGTAAAAACTGTGGAATGTGCTTGTAAAATCTCAAAAAGGTCCTGCCTATCAGTGTCATTACAATTCTCAATTGTTTGAATTTTATTCTGAATTAACTCATAAGTATCAAATGCGCCGTCGATATCACCCCTGTCAGTACTTGCAGAGTGATTGTTAGTGTCAAGTTCCGTCGAAAATTCCGAACTGTTGTCTAACAGGAGGTAAAGCCGATTAATTTCTTCGTCATGGTTTGAGAGCCAATCTTCAAAATTCAAAGCTACTGACTTACCTTCTTTTTCTAAACTTATTTCAGCATCGTGAAAGCTTAAGATTGCTTTGTATTTATTCAAAAAGTCTACTCCCAGTATAATTTCCGTCGACAATAATGGAACAATAAGAAAGTTCATAGAGAAGCTGTGGCTTTGACAAAAGAATTCTAAGTAGGTTTGTTGGCGTACATCTACACTTTTTCCAAAGATTGCACCTTGTAATTTAATCTTACGTAACGGAAGTGTGGGGCAATCGTTCGATATGTTGCATTTTCTAAAAGCTGTTTCACTAATTACTGAAATGGGACTGCCAGAGTCAAGTACTGCCGTAAATTTTACGTCATTTACTGTAATGTGAATCACAGGATATGCAATGTTGTTATGTTTTACGTCGTGTTCTTGGAGTAAGATGTCCCTAATGTCTTCCATTTTTACGTAATTACTTGCTACGGCAGCTGCGTCGTTAGTGTCACACGTGTGTTTCGTGGCTGCCAGCTGTATGAGTCACTGCCTATTGTCTCTTTGTTGGCGCGCGTCGTTATTGGGGTTTGGAGACCTAATTTCTACAAATTCACCGTGACGAGACGGCCCTGCCCTGTTTAAATCCCGCCAGTTCTGATGCAATTCAGGTCTGTCGTTACGATCACATCGTCTGTCGTCATGTTGGTAGTTTCTGTGGTTTCTTTCTTGTCGGTTAAGTGGTGGAGAATTTCTCCCTGAATCGTAACTGCGCGCTGGACCGTTGCGTCTAAAGTTATTCTGTCCCTCGTAATAATAATTGTTTTGGTTCCCATATTGTCTGTTTCTCTGATTGTCTCTGTGATAGTCATTACCGCGGAGAGGTGATCTTTCCCTGTAATTATTACTACTCTGCCAACGGTTGTTATACGGGTGGTGTCTGTTTCGGTCACGATTTGTGTTGTGAGAATAGCCTTGTCGCGTCCAGTTATTATTTCTTTCATCGCGGAATTGCGACGGATGTGATCTGTAATTGTTGTGCTCGTGCGTTCCGCGATTGTCAGTGTCAATTTCCAGTTCTTGTAAGAGTCCTTGAAATGCTTCAATGTCGTCTTTGCAACGTCCTGCCAAAATAATATGTCGCAAATGTTCAGGCAGTTTGATTAAGCAAATGCGGATGAGTTCTGAGGGGCTGTATGGGTTTGACAGGTACTGATTCTTGTGCAACATGTCTTCAAAATATTTCACAAGACTGGAGAATTCAGATTGTTCGAAATGTTTCATCATTATGATGCCATGTTTTACTCGGTCTTGTGTGGCTTGAGACCAATATGCTGAGAGGAAGGCATGGTAAAATTCTCCTTCACTATGACAATCGTGAATGACCGAACGCATTCTTACAGCTGGTTCATTCTCTAAATAGCCACACATAAATTCTAATCTGTGTTCTAATGACCAGTTGGGGGGAAAACAATGAGAGAATTGATGGAGCCACGCTTGTGGATGAATGTCGTTGGCAGAATTTTTAAACGTTTTGAATTTACGTGTAGTAATGAACAGCTTATAGTCAAAGTCATCATGTCGGCGAGTCGCATATCGGTCATTGTTACGTCGTGTCGGCGGTTCCATCTCAAAATTCGGTGTGCCTTGCCAATTTCTTTTATAATTTCCGAAGTGTCCTGTGTTATTATTTTGTGGTTGTTCCGTATTTCTATGTCCCTCTTCCTGTATTGGAGCGCGAGTGTCCTCTGAAATATGTAATTCTTGTATTACTTGTGCCAAATGATCTTGTACTTCGCGGATTTCTCTTTGGTGTTGCGTATTAATTTGATTTTGGTTTTGTTTGAATTTTCTAATTTGTTCATACTCTTCTGTGTCAGTGAAGGCTACAGGTCTTGTGTCATTCAGATCATCATCTACCTTTGTAGATAAGTTAGTGACCTGATCCGAAAGTTCGCCTACTTTCTCCGATAGTGTACACAATTCCTCAGTGTGTTTTTCTGAACCAAGTTTCAGAGTGTCCATTTGTGTTGAAATCGAATCTACTGTGTCCTTCAAGTTTTCCTGAGTTTTTGCAAGTTGCATAACCGAATCGGTAGATGCAACTGAGTCAATTTTAGCTTGCAAAGTCTCATGATTTTCATGAACAATAATTTGCAGTTCTTTTATGGCTGCTTCGTGATTCTGTAATGCATTTTCATGCCGCGAAAAAATAGGTTGAAAATGCTCACAAATTTGTGTTTTTACGTCATTACAGACTTTTTGACATTTCGATTCGATGTTATGTAACTCAGTAGTTAAATCCTCACGTGTTTGTTCAAGCTTTTGCTCCAATGAGTCTAACTTTTGAAGATTTTGTTCCATTGCGTCTAACTTTTGAAGATTTTGTTCCATTGTGTCTAACTTTTGAAGATTTTGTTCCATTATGTCTAATTTTTCAAGCTTTTGCTGTGTTTGTCTCTGATTTTGTTCCATATGTCTCTGATTTTGTTCCATTTGTTGCATTAATTGCAATAATAATGTATTAGTGTCTGGAATCTGTTTCTCTATGCTTTTTGGCAGTGCATTTTCACCGACAACATTCACATTTTGACAAGCAGAAAATGTGTCTTGACTCATTTGAGAAAACGGTGATGACCCAGAACCTGAATCTACAGTATTTGCGAAATTGTGTCCTGTCATTTCGGATTCCTGAGGCGAGCTGTCGCCGACCGATCGATCGATAATGCTTCCCTGTTCTCTAATTGTTTCGCTGTCTACACCATTGTTTGCCGCCCGCTCCATTTCCCTATGCACAGTTACCAAATTAGTACTTTGAATATTAGTTAATTCATTACACGGTGGCGCTAACACACTGCTTTCGTCTTCGCTGTCATTTCTCAATTTACTTTGGAGCCTAGTGTTACGTTTTTCACACGCCGTTATTGTCACAGTATTTCACACGACAACACAGAAAAGCACAATTTGAAGATCAAAAATAAGAGAACACGTTAACATAACACTGAAAATAATATCTAGTTAATTGCAGCTGCGAAATACTTGGTGCAAATCTACATGCATGCCACACCTGTTTTACTGTACAACAATGAAAAACTGCAACTACAAAGGAAATTCTCTCTATAATTACGCGCTAGCAATAAACAAAATCTACACTAATTACACAAACTACAAGTAAAAATCAGAAGATTCCAGTGAGGTATCCTCGGCTAAGGGTCGACATATGAAACTTCCCCTTTTAACATTTTTACACAACTGTGCTTAAACTGACACACAATATTTTTTTTAGCGCAACGCAATCTGACTTTCAACACACAATATTTTGTTAGCGCAACGCAATCTGACTTTCAAAATTCTCTACAAGAGAATGGCCCTGACTAACATTAAACTATACGTCTCACAAATCACTTACCTCACCAAAAATCTTCGCTGCTCAAGCTACTGCAATACAGCGAGCGCCACTACTGCCAGCTAAATAAAAGATTCAAACTATGGAAGGCACTAACTACTGATAGGGATAGTTAGCAAATGAAAGATATTAATAGAGAACAAACAATGTATTTACCTTGATATCATGACAAATTACAAAACTCCGCCATCTCTCTCCCCACATCCACCACTGCTGGCGGCTCACCTCCAACTGCCCAGCGCTACGCGCTGTTCACAGCCAGCTGCCTAACACTACAATGGTTGAGTATTACAACAATGCAAAGCAGCCACAGGCTGCACACAGCACAGCCAGTGATTTTCAAACAGAGGTGGCGTTAACAATAAAAAAACCTAAACAGCCTACTTACAATATTGAGATTGTAAAACATGTACCGTCAAGAGCGATGTTCACCAATTATGGATTAAAGTTAAGTATTCCAGAAGCTATGTACTATTTTTGGCTACTATAATTACTTTACCTTGTTCCAGACCTCACGCCAGTCTGCGTGAGCTCAAACGCGTGCCTTTCGGCTTCCTCCAAACCCCGTGAATTGGCTCCTGCCAATTCACAACAATATACAAACAAAACTGCTTGAGTTGCTCTTTAATTTGGTGTATTATTTACAATTGTAAGTTGAACATAATAAACGCTACAACGCCCTTCATTTTGAAAACCTCTGTATTACCGATGCAAGTAAATGTGATAAATAGTGAGAGCAGGCGAAATGCCGCATAAACCTCTCACAGAAATGAAAACAACAAATAAACGGGTGTGAACTACGTTACAACAAAGGAATTCAAGAGTCAAAACTTCCAGTACAGAATGCAAGAGTCATAACCTGTATTGCTTGCGTAGAACAAATAGGAGATACATACGTCTGGAGGTCCCTTCCTTACACCTCGCTGTTGCAAACGGACTTTACACCACGACACTGCGAACAGACAAGTCAATGACCGGGCTAACATTTCATAATTTTTTAATAACATATATATGGGTCACACCCATCTACCCCGACGCAGCGCAACGCTGTGACCACAAAGCCACGATGCTACGGCTGCTCCGAGTCGCTCGGTGTTGCACACCTTGCGTTTGGACCGTTCACTGTTTGAATTTTGCTTCTTTATACATAGTTCAGAACACTTTCTTCCTATTTTCATGCTTGATCTGTGTTCAGTTTTTGAGAGGCTGTCCACTGGGCAATCTTACCACTAAATTGAGGGGCGTGCAATGGGCACTTTCCCTCGAGAGGTGTCAGAAGTCATAGCTAGATATACGCACATATACAGATTACGGTAGTATCGCGTGCGCAAGGTATAAAACGGCAGTGCATTGACCTGAAGAGCATCCTGGACAATTCGAGGGAATGATCTGGCCACCGAGATCTCCCGATATGAATGCCGTCGAACATTTATGGGACATAATCGAGAGGTCACTTTGTGCACAAAACCTTGCAGCGCCAACACATTCGCTATTATGGACTGCTATAGAGGCAGCATGGCACAATATTTCCCCAGGCAAAGGGAGGTCCGGCACGATTTTCGAATTATCCCATGACTTTAATCATCTCGGCTTGCAATATATTTTAAATGACATTGTTATTCTTAGTCATCACTGCCTGTACGCAACTGCTGGCAGTATTTTGTCACCAGACGGCGCAAATAAAAACGGTTGCATGAGAACTGAGAGCTGCTAATGGCACTTTTTTTTTCAGAAAACATTCACGAATAAGGCATACTTCCTAAAGGTAGTCCTGCTGTCACTTAAATTGCCGACCTCAGACAAAGACGTCGAAAACGCTGGACATTAGTGTCGAATCGGATTTATTTTTTCCTTTACACATACCGTCTGTCGACGATAAGTTGACCGATGACCACTGTGTACGCTGGCAGCGTAGATATAAGAGGTGAAATGTCTCCTCGTTTGCCGTTCAGTGCTGAAGACGCCAGCGTGCAAGTGAATCGTACCGATCAGCAGCTAAGAGATGAAAAATGCAATGAATAGTTAAAAATTGTGACATTACTGTCACATATAACTATGTGATGTTCTTTTATGCTCTGTGTTTTATGATTATTATTTGGTGAGTTTTGGACCTGCGTGCTTGGGTGTAAAACCTCTCATTTTTCACGCTGAGCTGGTGTGTTGCCGGTGTGGTCACTGGGCCCCATTGTTGGCTGAAGGCAGTCAGTGAATCTCATTAGGAGAGGTGCGTCGCCCCCCTTTCACCCCCACCTTCCCCAGCCCCCCCCCCCCCCCCGCCACCATACGCCCACAGCGAGACGGGAAAAATTTCGCCGAAGTGAGACTGCTGACTCATGCTATTGTGGACACAGTTGGCAGAGGGGAGGGGCCACCATGCCGCCATATCCATCCACAGAAAGTAATTGAGTTTGATATATATGCCTTTCCTGCACAGACATCAAAGGTTGAGACACTGCAGCACTGCTCAGCCAATGTGAGAACAATGGTTGGTCTCGCTCCAATATTTTGACCATCCAATCGAACTGAGTCACTTCACCACTGCGCTTGGCATGAAGAGCCCTACGAATCGAGGAAACACTGCTCCAGAGTGGTATCAACATTATGTTTGTCACAAAAGGTGGGAAGTTTATTCTGGTCCCATCCCATCCATTATTTTTCGTGGAATAAGCAACCTTCCCATTTCTCAGCTTGACAACAGTACTGAGTCGTCACTTTCATGTGAGGTTCCAGAAAGTAGAGAGTTCAGGGTTGTGGACGTGATTTCTGGGCATCTGTCTGCAGGCTGTTGTTGAGAGGGAGCCATCTCCTGCCACCGTCTGGTGTCGATTGACGCAAGCTAGCTGAAATTAATTAATCACAAAGAACATTTTGAGCCGTGTGTGGCTCGTGTTCCCGCCATCACGTGTTTTACACCCTGTTTTTAACGTACCTCCACCTCATTACATTAATTTAAATTACTACTGTCACTGAGTTGCTGCCTTGCCTGACCATGAGTGGCGTTAGCAGCGCGTATCGATATATCCCCTCTCGTAGTATCTTTGCTCGACTGCTATTACTTCCCGGTCGTTGTCGGTCGTAAGGCAGTTCGCGTCAGGAGTTCCGGTCGCGAGTTCGGGCGGCCAGTCAGCTGGAACATGTCTGGAGCGCAGGCAGGACCTACCAGTCAGGGAGTTGCAATGGGGCACTAGTGCAGTCGGGTTGGAGCAGCAGTGAGGTCTGCGTCGACATGGATCGCCAGACCATTGCCGCCACGCATCACTTGAGCTGGGCCTGACTTTTGGTGCATTGTTGGTCGGTCGGTTGGTCCTAGGACATCACCGTGCGGTGTAGTCGATTGGGCCTCTGGCGGTCTCTGCGCAGTGTTGGAGTCTGTCTGGAGCTGTCCGATCGCTACGAGCATCGTCGCTCGCCGACCCAGGACGTGAAGGTTGAGTGGTTTTGAGCATTATGTTGTTGGTTCCGGCGTTGCTGTTGTGGAGGTTTTCCTGTGAGCAACAACGAGTGAAATGTTCTAGATAGCCGTCGTCACGTGGAATTGATCAAATTAATTTATCTATAGTCAGGTGGACCAGCAGAATTTTCTGCCTTGTGGCCATAAGTGTTCTGGTTATCTGCTCTGGCCGTTAATGTAGTTCTTAGGTAGTGTCTTTTCCTCACCTGTTGTTGATGCCCCACATGGCGTGTAATTTTGGCAGCTCAGTTAACATATGCCTTTGTTTGGGGATAGTGGGAGCCTTGAATTCTCGTGTACTCCGTCATGGCAAGCTAGTGGTTGGTCGGTCGGTCCGTGACTGTCCCTTGGTTGTGTTCGCACGAATTAAGTGTAGTTGGACTCACCACCTGTCTCGCTTAAGTGAACTAGGGCAGACCGAGCCATTGCAGACTCTTGAGTGTCGTTCTCTTAATTATCCTTTGGCACTGTTAATTCCTTGACACGAATGCATCTGTGGAGATCTTGTGCATTTGAATGGGTGCCATACAGAGGAGTGGTGTTGCAGGGAGACTGGTGAAGACAGTGTGCGAGGCATCTGTCAGTCTCCACTGTTATGCTGTGAATACGAGAATCCTCTGTGAAGCCCATCCATGTAGGAAAAGGTGGCCAGTCGTAATCGTAAATTCTAAACTATGATCGATGCACTGGAAATATCTAGATAACCTAATTGTATCGGTGTAGGATACTGTGTGGTATATTTTGGTGTATATGGCCGGCCAAATGCACTTACACCACAGTCATCTATCTGCATTCAAAATCTAGTGTATGGTGCCTTCAAGGTAGTGGAGGAGTGATTTAATCATGATGCAGAAATTAGGAAGCAAAATGCTGCTTCATTGGTTGGTGCTGAAATTAAGGATCAACTGGCAAAATTACTAAAATTGATCGCACTATGAACTGCAGTGTGTATCACAGTACACCATCCCATATCAATGGTGTCTTTCCTGTCCCATCCATACACTGGTGCATTGTTGATTACCACATAATGATTGATTGACACCACTTGGTTGAGATTGAGGGAGCCTTGGCGGAACACTGGATATCTGCTACTTTTCACTATGGAACATGGGAATAAATGTAGAGGTCATCACCTTCAGACAGTTGTTAGGAAGCATTCCTCAGTGCTATGGATCCATTCTATTTCCATCTGCTGCGATGCCCTCCATATACTTTTTTTGTTTCCATAAGTAAGATAACAGTACCTTATTTCTACTACCTCATGTGTGTTGCAAACGGCACCTTCCAGCGATGGTCAGAGCTGGAGCATTAGTCATGTACATGACTGCAAAATCAGGAAACAACGGTCTTTGAAACGGAATGTCAAGACATCCACTACCCCATCACTGTGGAAGATGAGATTAACTGTATAGGTCATCACCTAGAAAACTCTTTACAATGCCACAAATTCTTCCAGATTCCATATGTTGCAATGACTTCTACATTTTTGTCAATGAGAAAAATCACCTCTGTGGTTTACTTCTACCAACCTGTGTGTTGTGGGAGCTGTATAGGTTACACCATGCGGTGTTCAGCTTTCGTGAGAGCCAAAGGACCAAATGTGTTAATACTGGTTTATCCCCGGACACAGACCTCGAAGCCATGCTAGAAAAACAAAGCTGTAGTCATACACTTCTTGGATGTGTTACAGCCAAAAAAAGGTGTATTAATCTGCTTATGAAGGAACAATACAGAAAGCCTCTCTTGTGATTAATAGTCTGTAGGATATGGGCTTCTCCAGCACAGTCAAAATGGTTCAAATAGCTCTGAGCACTATGGGACTTAACATCTATGGTCATCAGTCCCCTAGAACTTAGAACTACTTAAACCTAACTAACCTAAGGACAACACACAACACCCAGTCCAACACAGTCAACAAAGCTTAATACAGTCCTGCGCAAGCTCCAGTGAAATGATATGTGTATATGTAATATGCTGGATGTCAACATGCAGATGGCATTTGTTTTTCAGTATATCTAAGGAGAGAGACATGGTAAAATCTTACAGGAGATTCTATTACAAGCGGTGGCATAACTGGTTAAAGAACGGATGGAGATAGTTCTCTCAAAACTACACCGATTAAGCTCATAAAACTAATCGAAATCGGCTGTATCTGTTCTCCTGGGATCATTTTTAGTGTCGTTATGATTGTGTGTTTAAAAATTAGGTGTTACCGCAAGTCCTATGTTATTTCACACTTCATAACATCTAACTATAAAGGAGACACCACTTAAATTAAAGCTTGTTTGGAACATAGAAATGATGATCTTTTCTCCTGACATGTGAGTAGATTGCATGAACAGGCTGTGAAGATCAAACTGCTTACAAAGCTAGAATGCAAGAATTTGCTGTGCAACAAAAACTTTACGGACATGTTGGCAGACGGGAGTTATGGAGCAGAAACGTCAAATGTAAGCATGCAGATGGTACTTCATTTCGATGCACTGAAGAGAGAGAGACAGAAGTGGTAAAATCGTATAGGAGTTTCTATTACAAGACAGGCTCTTATGATTTGTTTTGTAAATGCAAGTGCGATATAGCTTTGCATTGGGACTTGCCATAGTGTACAAATCAGCAGTATCCTCTTGAATTATAGCTTGTCGTTGTAAAACTTAATTTTTTTTACATGTGAGCTAATGCCATGAAAGATTGTACTCTCAAATTTTATTTCACATGTCTGACATGTTTGTAATACACAAGTGCATGACAGAAGAAACATTAAGGAAAGGCAAACCTACATTTCTAGCATTTGTAGACTTAGAGTTAGAGAAAGCTTTTGACAATGTTGACTGGAATACTCTCTTTCAAATTCTAAAGGTGGCAGGGGGAAAATACAGGGAGCGAAAGGCTATTTACAATTTGTACAGAAACCAAATGGCAGTTATAAGAGTCGCGGGGCATGAAAGGGAAGCAGTGGTTGGGAAGGGAGTGAGAGAGGGTTGTAGCCCCTGCCGAATGTTACTCAATCTGTATATTGAGCAAGCAGTAAAGGAAACAAAAGAAATATTCGGAGTAGGTACTAAAATCTATGGAGAAGAAATAAAAACTTTGAGGTTCGCCGATGATATTGTAATTCTGTCAGAGTCAGCAAAGGACGTGGAAGAGCAGTTGAACGGAATGTACAGTGCCTTGAAAGAGGGTATAAGATGAACATCAACAAAAGCAAAACGAGGATAGTGGAATGTAGTCGAATTAAGTCGGGTGATGCTGAGGGAATTAGATTAGGAAATGAGACACTTAAAGTTGTAAAGGAGTTTTGCTATTTGGGGAGCAAAATAACTAATGATGGTCGAAGTAGAGAGGATGTAAAATATAGATTGGCAATGGCAAGTAAAGCGTTTCTGAAGAAGAGAAATTTGTTAACATCGAGTATAGATTTAAGTGTCAGGAAGTCGTTCCTGAAAGTATTTGTATGGAGTGTAGCCATGTATGGAAGTGAAACATGGACGATAAATAGTTTGGACAAGAAGAGAATAGAAGCTTTCGAAATGTGGTGCTACAGAAGAATGCTGAAGATTAGATGGGTAGATCACATAACTAAGGAGGAGGTATTGAATAGAACTGGGGAGAAGAGGAGTTTGTGGCAAAACTTGACAAGAAGAAGGGACCGGTTGATAGGACATGTTCTGAGGCATCAAGGGATCACAAATATAGCATTGGAGGGCAGCGTGGAGAGTAAAAATCGTAGAGGGAGACCAAGAGAGGAATACACTATGCAGATTCAGAAGGATGTAGGTTGCAGTAAGTACTGGGAGAAGAAGAAGCTTGCACAGGATAGATTAACATGGAGAGCTGTATCGAACCAGTCTTAGGACTGAAGACCACAACAACAACAATAACAACAACATGACAGTTTATTTACAAACCCTTTGAACGCGATAGACGATCTCAGGTCGTGTAATTTGTCCATCAACCTGAAAGAAACTGCTTAATATAGATTTTTTTCTTTGAAGTTTAATATATCGCCTTTTCTTTACTCTGATGACGGTTACGAGATAGCGAGGACACTCTGCGGTGATTGATAGTTTTTGCATGGAAATAGTATACGTTTTTTCCCAATTTTACACAGGGTGGGCATGTATAGTCTTCTGCAGTCGGATCGTTTGTAATCGGTGGCGACGCACTTAATTGGATGTCACAAAATAATGAGATGCATATTGTATGCTGCAGTCAAACGTAAAAACTATAGCGTTTTTGCTCATAAAACTGAAAGAAAATGGACTTCACCCTTTCTCATGGAATGAGGACATTTATTATCATAGCAGTTGTATCCTCCCTACTAACAGAGGCTCAGTTGTAAGACATGCATTGACGTTAAATACATTTGTAACAGTGCAGTGTTTTCATCATGGATTGGCAGTCACTTGCATGCGGTGGTGTGAGTGATGGCCCAGAGTGTGTGTGTGTGGGTGTTCGTGCTGAGCAGCTATGTCCCGACCAGGATGTGGCCAGTGTGGCGCGGTGGTGGCACTAAATTTCCACTTTGTGTTGGGAAAGGACCATCTCCTCGAGGCGGGCCAGGTGCCACCAGTGACTGTGGGGTCATGGTGGAATGCTGGGTGCATCAAGCAATGTGATGGGTTGGCAGAAGATCCGCAAAGCAGGACGCGGTGCGCGCAGTTGACTTTTTGAAAAAGACTGTATGCCCGCCATAGGTGGAGGGATGAAGGGTTGGAAGGCGAGGGTTAAGGGGAAGTAGCAGTGCCTAAAATTTGGCTAGTTCTCAGATGTACATCGAGGAGAATGCACGTTCAACTACCACTCCACTGCAATCTTTTGGGACAACAGTTTTGCCCAGTACATGCATTGGTTTATGACCCATTCATTACTAGTGTTGTTTCTTTTTTTTTCATGACAATTTCGATATGAAATTAAACAGTGATCCATTGCCATCAGTTGCGGTAGTGTGTATTGTGTTTGATTACTTGGGCTGCAGGGTGACTGTCAAGCAGTCATCTCTAATGAACTCTGACATTAAGCAGTGTTAAATGCAGTTCTTAGCTGAATGCGTACAGGTAATATACTTATTAAACTGCTCTCTGTCCAGCGTCTATTCAGTTGAATATATTTCCCACCAAAGAAATAAAGGTACTACCTTACGTCCAAGACTTTTTCCTGCCAGCTTGTAGGTGAAGGATGGATTTTGAGAGCATCTGCCACTAGTTTCAAGTGATATTGTGAACTTTTATCCTGGCAGGATAACACCAGTTGTATGGCATCATCAACATTTGAGCTGTATTGCGATTTTAGGCGTCCTTGTGTAGCGCTAAGCACACAGTTGTGTAATTAGGGCCAATGTTTGCCATTAATTACATTATTAGAACTGCTCTTTAATGCAATTTCCCAACCAAAATAAATAGAGTACACTAACCTTCCTCTCCTGTATCAGTTCAGTTTCCACGTGTTGTGGGGAGGGGGGGGGGGTTTGGGCTTTCTCATCCAGAAGGACCAGTGTTTGAGTACCAGAAGGGGCACAGCCATTTTCAGTTTCTCACCTCCTGCCAGTTACCAGTTGGGGAGAGAGGCTGGGGTGGTATGTCAGCTTAGTTCTAGGATAACAGAATTCCTGCCAAAATTCGAAATTCTCGCCAATAGGGCAGATGGGGGAAGGGCAGGGTGTGTGAAGTTGTAGGGGGCAGGGACCCATGTGCCAGCTGGCTACCTTGCTTGGCGTTTGAAGGCCTCTACAGGGTGTTCATTCCATCTGAAGACGATGAAATATCTCCAAAACTACACATCGGATCATAAAAAGTTATAATTGCAATCTGTTTGTCTCGGACCACCCCAGCCCCCTACCCCCACCACCCTCACCCCCCCCCTCCCACCCCCACCCCCGGGGAATTGGTCGTGGGGGGCAAACATTGAAATCTTCAATGACAACCCCCGTTTATTATAGTACATTACGATTCTACAGCAAATTTGCATACGTCAACAACCTTTTGGTCTGAAGCACTTTCTTCGTTTCGCCACAGTTGATTCCGTAGTCGGAGGAATAGAAATGAGTACACAATCATAATTTATGACATGCTACTCAATGGCCCTTGAATATCCAATGGCACGTGGGACCCCATCTCCATGCTGGGAAGATAGTACAGGCTTCTTTTAAGTGGAAACTCCAATCACAACGTTGTATTCCTCCGACACAGCGGACAGATGACTACTCGACGCTCCTCCATGGCTGTGTTGCGAACTATGACGTATCGTAACAGGCAGTACATTGCGACCGGAACTTACATATTATGCAGACGCAGAACAGATAGCGGCTCCAAACAATACAACACATCATTTGGAGAACAGACTTGCAAGTGGACTCTGATTGTTGATACCACAGACGAAAAAACTGAAATGAATCAGATTTACAGAAAATGTAGGAGCAGTGTTGAGGCTGTTGTTGCGTCGTATGTTGAGCTTTTTACAGAGAAAGCTCGCTCTCGTTTATTCCTTTAAGATTCTGTGAACGCCTTTACGTCTGATGGCAGTGTACAGACTGGCAAAAGGGAATGAAGTAAACGTGTTACAGGAGAAGCTAATAAAAAAACTGTACTAGTGGCAGCGCATCACAACCCACACCACGATTCTGGTATGTCCATAGGTAGTACCGAATGGTTATTATTAAATTTTCAGTATTTAACGCATTATAACATGGAAACTAATTACTGTACGAATACCAAACTTGGTAGCCTTAATGTCCAGAGCATGGTGTGCATGAATTCTATGCGTCACAGCGCCACCATTCAGTTCCAATTATGGCCACCAGATGCTGTGATCAGTCGTCGTGGTTCATAGTCTCACACACCTGACCATACCCAGGGCGCTTGTTGACGTGTCAACATGAGCTTGGATACAAGGAGCAGGGAATTATTGGTGAAACTCTATTATCAAAATAACAATAATGTTGCCATTGCACTTCTAAAATAACGCCGGCTGAAAGGATTATGGAAAGGCCGTCTTTCTCCACCTGCTGTGCTGACCATGATGAAGAAGTTCGAATCAGCTGGAGAACTGGGCGTCAGTCCGGTAAGAGACCGACGACTGGTTGCACCACAGGTGGTTGATTAAATCGCTGTTGCTATGGCAGACAACGCTGCGAGCAATTCCCGATCGTCAGGCAGTGCGCATGCAGTGTCGAGACAGTTGATCATCCCGTGGTCCACTGTACAGAAGGTGCTTCGAAACATTCTCAAATGGTATCCGTACAAGATCCATATCGCACAGCAGCTTGCACCACAGGACGCACAACGACGTGTTGACTTTCCTCACTTTCTCGCAAGGACTGAAGTTGACTTCAGTTGGTCCTGGACCATCCTATGGACGGAGAAAGCTCGTATTTCTCTGACGGGTTAGTGAAACACACGGAATTGCCCAGTGTGGGAGCTTCACCTAAGTGCACTGGGCATGAGGTTTCTCAGTATGGTGTCACCGTACGGTGTGGCTTCATGGCTACATTCATCAATGGCCAAATCTTTTTTTTAACAGGTTGGCGCTCAAGGGCGAATCTGTGCAATGTGACTGGCCAGCGTTACTGTGATACGCTTCGCCAGCATGTCATACCCTCCCCACAGAAGAGGGACGCAGTTTTCATGCACGATGGGGCCCCACCACACATCACTCGTGCAGTTCACCTGTTTCACCGAAACAGATTTGGAAAGGGTCAAATTATCACCCGACTGTTTCCAAATGTTTACCTGGCACGTTCTCCCGATCTCTGTTGTGAGGCTACACGAACGACAGGGCTTAGCAGGGGAACATGACACATGTGCTGATCTGAAGCGCACCATATCAAGAGAGGTAGTCAGCATACCTAAAGACATGCGTCATTCTGCTGTGCGAAATGCACTTTCAGACTCTTCAGGATACTGATGGGGCCCTTTCATGGCAGTAATGGTACTGGTATTTAATGGTATGATGTACCGTAGCAGCACATTAAAAAATGAATTGATTGTGCATTATTTCTCTTCCCCATGTCCTTGATATTAATGGTACCATGTTTGGTTCTCGTATGCTAATTAGCTTACGTGTTACAACGTGTTAAATTGGGAAAGTTTAATTATAACCGCCCAGTATTGTCAGAATACTGTATCGTCATAAGTGTCATCATACTTAGTGTCACTGCACAAGAACTTCATGGCGACGATTTCCACTACTGGGTAGTGTGTTGTGTATATGTACGTCAACAAATGCAAACGACCCTCTCGTTGTTTGCCGAGGTACTATTTTCCGATGAGTCTACATTCATAAACCATGGTAGTGTTAACGGGCATAACATGCATTACTTTAGTGTACTCAATCTCCATTGGTTACGGCAAGTTGACCATCAATGTCCTTAGTTGGTTAACGAATGGTGTGGCATCATGGGGAACAACTCATAGGTTCTTATTTTATCGACGGCACGTTGAATGGACGCAAAAATCGGACGTTGTTTGAACAGGAACTACCGCCACTACTGCATGATGTTACTCTGGACGTATGTGATTTGAGCATGACGGTTGCCCAGCGCATTATGCAATTGAAGCACTATAAGTATTACACGGTGTTTACATGGTCTGTGGATAGGCAGAGGTGATCCTACTAACTGGTCCGCTAGATCGCCGTATATCACGTCATCGGATTTCTTTCTGTAGGGGCATTTAAAAGATAAGGTGTACCAGCAAGTGCCAACAGGCGGTGAATAAATGATCTACCGAATCAGAAACGCTTGTTCTGACATTCCCGTAGATATGCTTCTGTCTTGTGCACGGTCAATTGAAAAGCGGACCACAAAGCGTATTGAAGTTGGCGGCACCTCAATTGAACACTTGCAAAAGTAGAGTAGCGTTCGCTTCGAGTCACAGCGACAGTGGGGAGTCTAGTAGTCCGCTGTTCGATAAGTCGGAGGAATCCAAAGTTTTGATTGGCGTTTCTAATTAGAAGTTATGAAATACTATGGTGTCCTACCCTCGCAGCGTGGAGGTGGGATCCCACGTGCCATTGCGTATACAAGGGCTATTGAGTCCCATATCGTAAGCTATTTTAGTGTATCAGTTTATATTCCTCCGATTACAGCGCCATCTGTGGCAAAACGAAGAAATGCTTCAGACAAAATGTATGTACATTTTGCCGCAGAATCGTAATCTGCAGTTAAAAACGGGGGCTCTCATTGAAGTTTCCCCCCACCATCCACGCACGGAGTCGGGTGGTGAGTCGAGTGTGGTATCACTGAATCTCCCCCTTCCGAGACAAAAAAATTGGAACTATAAAGTTTTTTGGATTCAATGTGTAGTGTTCGAGATATTTCAGTGTCTTCATTTAAACTGAACTCCCTGTATATACGGCGTTTTCGGCTGTTTGCTTACCAATGGAACGTGACTGTGTCACTTTTTACCTCCAATCCGCAATATGTGTGCGTGAAATCAACGATTTCTTAATGCGTGTGACCTCTTAATGGACTGACGAGAGTGGCTTGCACCGTGCGCCTCCACGTAAGTTACGAGGCTAACATCTAATGTTTATATTTAGATAATTTCTCTTTTTTTCTGGCACACTTAATGACTCGGTCATTAGAATACACAGAAGGTAAAGTTTCGTTATTTGTTATCCTTCCTGTAATTTTCGCAGTTTTAGTAGCTAGTGGTATATATAGGAGAGAATATAGGGTAAATCACTTAAAACGCGCGCCACAGGTATTGTGGATATGGGAAGTGCTGTGTTGTGCGGTTTTCGCAGAATGGACTGGTAGTCATGGGCTCGTATTCTTAGCCAATTAAGAGATTGTAGTAACACTTAGAAAGTGTATTTTGGAGCAAACATACATCTTTTTAAATGTAACACTGCCCACTGCCATTAACAAATTAAAAGGGTAAATCATAATTTCAGTGGTGTGTGTTGCAGGATTCTAGCACGCGTCGATTACGAGATATCGTATTTTGAAAAGTTCCCACAGGAATACTTGTACAATACGTGTGGTGGCACATGCCCGAGAACGACCTAACTGCACTCACTAGTTACTGGGTTTTAGCAAGTAACGAGACAATTGACCATCACAGGTTGCGTTCAAAATGACCACCGTCAGCGGGTATAGGTGCTTCAAGCCTAGTATGGAACAATTGCTGCTAGTATTTCAGCGGAGATATCCGAACTGGCAGCAGTAATATGTCGTTGCCATATCATCTAATGTAGTTGTTATGTTATTGTAGACAGCATCTTTCCGCTTCCGCTACAGAAAGAAGTCCACGGGCGTAAAATCCGGCGAAAGGGTCGGCCAACGTCCTTTGCGTCCAGTTGAACGATTTGGAAATAATTCGTGAAGACATGCTGTAGTATTTCGTTATTTTGCCCACTGTGGGCTAGAAAGGCATCCTGTTGGTATCTCAGGTTCTTCCTAGTCTGCAGAGCCACATATACTAGTGTCCATGGAAAAAGGTCTGTCAGGAGGCTGCGATACTTGGGCGCGTTCAGTGTTCTATCCACGAGAAACGAGCCTATGAGCTGATGGTTCACTATCCTACACCACACGTTTACAATCCAGAGATCAGAAGTTTTACCTGACTGTCAATAGACTAATAGTGCATGGTATGCTGTTTAACTGGCCATGATTGGTAAAGGTGGCTTCATCACTAAACAAGATAGACGATACATTTGGAATCTTATTTCTTAATGCCCACGTACAGAAATTAACACTACTCTCATATTCGTTTCCATGTAGCTCTTGATGGAGAGAGATGTGAAAGGGATGGAATCTATGTTGTTGGAAAACCAGACACTTGTCTGATTCATGGAACTTCATCTTGCAACTGCACGGAAGCTACCGTGGGGCACAATTGCAGTAGAACCAAGAACATAAATTTCCCCCTCTTCTGTCGTCACTTGTTTCGTTGTCTATGTGTAACACAGCCAATTTCACATAACTGGTTGAAGATGTTGGTACCTGCCAAGACGGTTGACTGCTATTGGAATATCTTGTCGCATACATCGAAAAAGAAGGAACTGCGTTATTCCTACACTCTCCGTACGCGACGAGCATGTCGGCTTTTTCTGCAGTGGTAAATCCCATCTTAAACTCACGACCTACAGCCGACCGAAGTGGCCGTGCGGTTAAAGGCGCTGCAGTCTGGAACCGCAAGACCGCTACGGTCGCAGGTTCGAATCCTGCCTCGGGCATGGATGTTTGTGATGTCCTTAGGTTAGTTAGGATTAACTAGTTCTAAGTTCTAGGGGACTAATGACCTCAGCAGTTGAGTCCCATAGTGCTCAGAGCCATTTGAACCATCACGACCTACTACTTGGACTATCACACACTAACTGACTTCTAAGTAGCAATGAACACTGTTAGAAAACATATTAATGTCGTACCTAGCAAATACTCAGGATGAAAGGCACAAACAAGTGTTGGTGTGGAAACTTTTCAAAATAAGTGATTTCGTAAACGACTTGGAAGAAACGCCATGCTATTCTAATTTACCTTGCTTTCAATTGTTAATATTGAACGGAGTCTACTGGGGTACCCTTAAATGTGGTTCCCGAATACTGCAAAGGTACTAATGTAAACTAAAATGAAACTATTTTATTGTAAACGATGTATGTCTTGGATGGGCTCTACAAAGCGTATCGCTGACTTTGCACGACCGGACAGAGCTTGGCGCACAGCAGGAGTATGTAACAGTCTGTGAGCGAAAGAGCGTGCAGTAGGCCGTTTTTGTGGTGTGCTCTATAAAGCCACCAAGTGTTAGATTACAATGTAGGAATTTTCTCACACCAAAATATTTTATGTTACACTGCAATTTAAAAGGTAGTTTAAAATGATGAGTGGTTTCATAATAGAATGTAAAATTAAATGTTGAAATGTAAATTTAATTGTGACAAGAAAAGATTACTGGATTCATATAATAAAGAACCTTTACGAGTACTTGTATTATTGGAAATATAAATGTGGAAACAGAAGTCTTCTCGCTGTTAAGGTAAAGAAATCAAGTTTTTGTTACTTTCCTGTTGCCAGTGTGATAATGTAAATGAGTTGGCTGATAATTGGTAACAGTGAGTTCTATGTTGCGTAACCCCAGCATGTAGTTAAACAGATTTGATATATACAGTAGTTAGATATTTCCCTTTTTTAATGTTTCTAAGATTTGTTATTGTAATTTGATGATTTGTCTTTAAACTTTTTAGTGAGGTTAGATAATACTTGCTATACAAATCTCATTGTCTGTGGCTACGTCAGCAAAGATCGGTTTTCATTTACTAAAAAGGCTGTAATTATTCTGTGTAATGTAATTTCAATTGTCAGAGGTTTTGAAAAGCCAAACTTAACTTAGAATACAACTTCACTACTGAAAAAGTCAGTGTTAATAACTCACTCAGATCGCTACACCCTACCTGTCCAGGTCATGTTTTTTTAAAGACATTCAATTTTTCTTAAATGTTTTCATTTATAAGGAAAAAGAAATTCATGTCTATT
The DNA here is from genome assembly GCF_023898315.1 of Schistocerca nitens. NCBI lineage: Eukaryota > Metazoa > Arthropoda > Insecta > Orthoptera > Acrididae > Schistocerca > Schistocerca nitens. The sequence goes on from NC_064618.1 coordinate 663,366,136, forward strand.
TCAAAGTATTATAGCCAGCATTGAATGCGGCTGAACCTGTAGCTAGCATATTTTACTCTTTTTCGTGAGAGAGCAGAATCGTGTTTTTTGGCTTATTCTCTACCATGGAAATGAAGTCTTCCACATTTTCGTTGGTTAAGTGTTTCTTATATTGAGAGGTGACATGAGCCCCCTCTGATATATCTATCTTACTCTGAGTAATTCGATTTTCCTCTCCAATTGCATGCGGTGAAAAGCTGCTATTCCTTCACACGCGGACTTTCACACAGCGTCTCTCGTCACCTGGGTGGTCCGGTGACAGGCGAGTTCCGCTGAGCTTGAGAGGGTTGGGCCGATGGGTGTGAGGGAGTCGAGTGGATGCTTTCCAGACGCCGAAATTGTCATAAGACCGAGAGCGACATGCCCAGAGGGGCCAGAAGGGGCGGCTTGGCTAGAGATTCCGTTACCTCGCAGAAACTTAGTGAAACCACTTTCTGGCGGGCTACCAGCGAGGCTTGGGAATGACTTGTGTTCCCAGGCAGTCTTGGCGGGCAAATTCCCGCGTTTTCTGCAAAATCGTAACTGTGATTGGCTTGCTCAGGGCATAGCTCCGTGACATAGCAAAATCGGCGCAGAAATTGGCGCCAAGAATCTCCATTGGTGGAATGGTAGTGCTTCAGCAATAGAGTGGAATTTTCCGCCAGTTTTCGAGTTGCTCATTGGAACGTTTAACCATGGCCACTGTCGTGCTCTTGAGAGTGTCGGCTCTCACCTTTCAGTCGGGGTAGGTTACAAGACTGAGCTCTCGCTGCTCTGGACAGTCTGCCTTCCAGTGGCTGTCTAATATACTTTCACTTAATTGTTTTTGACAAAGTTGCTGAAGTTTCGACTTCAATGTAACCTTCCGAGTACAGTTGGCAATTGAGCGTTCTGCGTACAAGCGGCCTATGTTGTCTGTCTTGGGCAGTTTTGGCTAAAGTTGACTGTATCGGAGTTACTGTGTGACTTCGCTTGTTAAAATCAATCACTGTACCGTCAGTGATTGTGCGGCGAGCCTTCTTCGTCTCCCTCAGAGGCGCATTTGTATTGATAGGAAGTCTTTAGTCTGGAACAACCAGACCAGGACAATTTGTTTCAGGCTGTACTCGCGACATTATCATCACCACGACGGGACGTCGAAGCAACCAGCCATCGCTTCCGGTACGCCAGATCGTGTTCTTGCAGTGACGAAGACAGCTTGGTAATGTATGGCCACAGCACCGGCAGATATGGAATTTTCTCTGTGATAAACAGAGCTCAGCAGAGCGCGCCTGTTCCCGTCTTTTTTTCTTACGTGGTTCTGTCTTGGATGTTCATTGCCTAAGTTCTCACTACTGTAGCAGCAATTAATGTTGTGTTGGCTGGGTGTTTCTCTTAAGATTTGAGTTGCAAGGAATGGGCTCCACATACCACTTGGTCATAAATGTCACAATCTAGTTTATGGACAACCTCACCTTTACAGCATTTATTTGAGTGTCGAATTTTGAAATATTGTAAATGTTTCATGTGTTTTGTTTACTATTTTGAGTTTAGTCATAATAAATCAAGTTTTATTTTGGACAGAACTTTCATTCTGTTAATCGGTAGAGCAACCCTTTCATTTCTCACTATGCTAATGAAACGTTCCTTTTTCTAATTAATTTATATCAAATTAAATTATTGCAGGTGCCAAACTTTTTTCTACTCCACTTGCATGGTCGATTACAGTCAGTTTGCGTTTCTTCCTAATCCATGTGCAACAGCAAAAGTCGGATTTAGAAAAGGGGGGGCTTAGAGCATCATTTCCATATGAAGATTTTAGAAGAATTTAGTGTTAAATACACTGCTAGCCCCGGCACCTCGCAATATTGTAGTTGCCAAATATGACTTGTGTTGTGGACACCTGTTAAGAAATGACACAGAATCAATAGAAATAAATTCATTAAAGACAGAGAGAATCACCGACAACTTGCGCAAAAATTGCCTAAATGCAGGGTGATATTGACGTGCGGTTTTCACAGAATGGATTGGTAGCAGGAGCTCGTATTGTTAGCTAATGAGTTTTATGAGCAAAAAAACTTTCTTTAAAATGGAACACTACCTATTGAGAGTGTAACGTTCTTTATAAATTTACTGTAGCGTAACTTTTTAAAAAAATTATTGAAATGCTTAAATGATTCCCTGAACTGGGAATTCATACGAAACTGGAGTTATCATGTAGCGTGTTGTAACTGCAAGTGGTGTGCTTACTCTGTGTTATTGTTAGCAACAATTTATAGTAACTGATTGGGAAATGCAGCTCATTAACAAGTTTGAACTTTTTCAGCTAGCTAATACTAGTGCACACACATGGATGTAAAAAAAAAAGATGTACGAATTTACACTTTCTGTTAATTGTATTATATGAAGTAGCGTTAAACAGAGGAGGGATATAGAATTAGTTGAGGTATTTTTATACCAACAGTTAAACGGTAGAAAGGAAATACTCATTACTTATTATTTGATATAAAGGGGTAGTAGTTTAGAAGAGAAGCGAGTAGTAGCTTATGAAATGTGGTGCTACAGAGGAACGCTGAAGATGAGATGGGCAGATGTGGGAACTAATGAATCGGTAGGAATCGTGTTGGAGAAAATGAAATTTATGGCACAATTTGAATACAAGACGCGTCCTGAGGCTTGATGGAATCGTCTGTTTGGTAATGGAGATAAGTGGGGAGGGGAAGGGGGGCTGAAAACTGTAGAGCGAAGAAAAAGGTTACTACAGTAAGGAGGATAAAATTCATTAAAACAGTAACGAACCCGACAGATTTTTATTTTTGCTGACAACAGGTTTCAGTCCATAATTTAGGCCATCTTCAGGCCGAAAGCGCCATGACGACGGCTAGTGGCTGTGGACGGCCTCAAGATGGTCTAAATTGTAGACCGAAATCGGTTGCCAACCAAAATAATATTTAATATTTTACACCGATCGCTATCAACTCTCCATGAAAGAATGTTTAGTAAAATTTTAAACAGTAAGTAGGTTTAAATGGATGTAATTTTCAGTAGTTAGTCAGGGATGAAGAAGCATGCACCGCATATAGTAGGATGTAGGGAGCGTTTGGAGTGAGGAACACAACAATGGCTACACACATTACACATATAATTGTTACTGATGATGTGTTTCGAAGTTGTTATTTTGGTTGATTCGTATATTAGTACATTTATTATTTATGATGCGGGCCGGCAGCTGTGGTCGAGCTGTTCTAGGCGCTTCAGTCCGGAACCGAGTTGCTGCTGCGGCCACAGGTTCAAATCCTGCCTCGGGCATGGATGTGTGTGATGTCCTTAGGTTAGTTAGTTTTAAGTAGTTCTAAGTCTAGGGGACTGATGACCTCAGATGTTAAGTACCATAGTGCTTAGAGCCATTTGAACCATTTATGATGCCTAAACAAGAAGAGCCTTCAATTCTGCACTTTTATATTTTGGTATATGTACTCGTAGTTTCTGGCTGGGATGGCTGAAGGACTGACTCCGTTCAGTCTACAGAGACCAAGTACGACATGGGCTTGATGGATGTTTATACAAAACGAGTAGAGTCTTACCCTGTGGAGGCACCACTCCGCCCAGACCGAGTCTCACAGCGTGGTACAGACGGTACGGAAACCAGCCTGGCTGTGTTGCTCGACTGTACTTTGCGAGCACTCCCCCCCCCCCCCCCCCCCATGACCCAGGCCTCTCACATGCTTCGCCGACCAGTCTTCCCCAGCACACCGGACTGATAACTCACCGGGGTAGCCTATCGTCTCAGTTGCGTTACGTTCTAGGTCCACCTGCAGAACCCTCTGATTATCTTCCTTTCTTGTTATTTCTGATAACCATGGCGTGTTCGAGCTCGCTTGCTTCATTGTATCAGCCAACGCATTTTCTTAGCTTTAGTTGGTTACAGAATCAACAGAGGGTATTTCATACGATTAGAAAAGTGTACGTATTGCTGTCACGTGAACAAGTCCTGTCTGTTACGGAATAAGTCTTGGTAGCTGCGCAATTTATCGGCATCACCTCCTGAAAGTGCTGTAGCAGGACTTCTCAGTAAAATGAATAGCCATACGCTGCTTTTTAAGTTCATAATTGGAATTTTACCCGACTTTAGTCACGTCTTTAAGATCCTGCCGGTGATGACCACGCCTCTTAAAGTCTCTAATGTTTGCAAACAGGTTGTTAGATCGGACATATGCGGACACAATACTTATTACTTCTTCAAAAGTAAAATTTCACACACTGCAATTGAGGTGAACACAGTTTGCTTCACACGCAGTTACATAGGAAAAGTCACAGTACGGATACGATGGTCACAACTATTATTCCAATGAACCCAAACACACATATTTTGACAATTCATTACTGTGAAACATGTTTTCTTTACCCGTATAACACGAACGGAGATGTAACTCAGAAGGTTTCCGATCCTGGGCTAAAGAACAGACGCATGTAAGGTTAGCCCCATATGTAGCCAGTTACAAGCCTGAACGATAACGAAAGTAAGGGTGGAGTCAGACCGAATACTAAAGCAGACTATCTATACTGATTGAAATGACGCGAGCTGTGACCTTATAAAGACTCACCCTTGGTTATTGTTCAACTTCTTCAGTCTGTAACAGTTTAGAAATTCTGTAGCTCAGAAGGTTTATTTCTTATTGGTCATTGATTTTGTCGTTATATTTTGTTTGTACATTATTTATTATGAAAAGCATTTATTAAAATAAGCAGTACTAATTAATGCTTACGCACTGGGTATCGGGCTTATGACCGTGGGATCCATCCTCTGTGTTAAAATTTAGTTACCGAATTTTTTTTATTTATTCCTCTTGCTCATTAGTATGTGTCAATAGATTCAGAAAAATCAAGATCCTAGAAATTTACAGCAGTTTAATTACAAGTGGCATTGGAGATTTAGACCTTGGGAAATATTTTATTAACAATACCATTTAAGCTAATTAAGTGTTGGTTCACGTCAACTATTTACTGGAAAGTGGAAAAACAGCTCTTTAATTTGGATGTGGTCTTTCCTTCTGAATTTACCTGTTAGCTCATAAGCTTTTCCCGGCGACTAGATTCACGAAATTTAGTAAGTGCAATATCTTTTGAAGGACATCATTTCTGACGAAATTAATTAGCTTATTGCAATAAAAATAATTATCTGAAGTTTCTGAATAACATATTTTTATAGGGGGAATTTGATTCTTCCATTCTAATGATACGCATTCTACGTACTTCAAGTAGAAATTTCAACCTCGGAATTTTTAAAAGAAAATTAGCGAGAATTTATGTAGTATAATGGGCCCCAGCCGGATTTGTCACAGCACCAGTAACAGTCACGGAATACCTTTTCGTTGGATAGATTCCTCTAACTACACTTCATAATTACCAGATACTGCAAACCAAACATACGAGGTCGGATTTAAAAACAGTACAATGTTGTAAGGTGGAATCACACACAAATTAAGAGCCGATAGGCGTAGGTGGGAATTACGTGGTACACAATGTGAAAGAGTCATATTCTGTTCCCATAAGTTTTAGGGCTGCGCTCAGATCGCCAGCATAGCGGGAATGTGGGCTAGCCCGAGACACATACAAACAAACCATCATGCGATACATGGACAACACTGGCCGAAACCGCACAATGTACAACTTTAATCTTGAGACTTTCCCCGTGAAACCGACGTGTCTCTGATGCAATGGAATGTAACGGCGGTTACTGGGTGTTGATTCGAATGTAAATATTCTTATTTTTACAATAGTGATTACAAAAGTTATGAATGTTTATGATACCGAGTAATATGACAGGTAATAGAATATTAGAACTAAGAATTACTGGAGGTGTTAGTAAGCTCAACAAAGGTCACATTTGAAAACTCTTGCTTACATCAAAGGTTACTAATTATTCAAATGACCATTATTGAAACTCTAATTAGATAATAAGTGGGGAATGCCATGTAAAACCTAAACGCACCAATTAATAGAGTACAGGTGAACGCTCCTTATAAAATAACTGCATTTATTCTTATAAGTTTAACTCCCTTCTCTTGGTAATGAAAAGAGAGCATAATATACATCTTTAGTAATATCGTATGTGTTATTGTATTGTTTATGTCTTGAGACGTTACAAAAAGACCGTGATAAATATGATGTTATTTTAATATATTGTATATTTGTGAGAGCAGTTTTTATTTTGAACGGTTGTGATCATTAAACTTCGATACAGTGGCATACGGCGTCACAAACAGTATTTAAGGGCGCACGTCGGCGTGCTTGATGTCCTTGATCGTTCTGACAGTGTTCTTTCTTTGGTGGCAGCTATTGTGCTGAGCTCCCGGAGGTAGAAGTGGTATTTGGAGAGACGGCCGCGCGAGTTAACACTTTCCCGGGTTAAGCACGTTAGGCTTTGCATAATTTTAAATGAACTCACACTGATACCTTAACTCTCTGAAGGCCTTCGAATACTCTGAACGCTGTTACTTTTCGCTTGTGAGAATCGAGGCAGCAGTTAACTTTGAATGTTTTGTTCCAGTTTATGGTACTAGCTGCACGCGCAGACTTGATTATTTGGTTTTCAGTGACTGTGTAGAGTAATGAACTAGATTTAATGAAGGGACAATGCTTATGAACTCTGAATGTTTGCTCATGCAGTTTCATAGTTATGGCTTTAAGGAACGACCTCTGCAAATGAGTATTTCACGTTACGTTGTACTAGTTTACTTCGTTAGTTATTATTTGGTTATTAGCTTTTATTTGCTTCTGCACTGATATGAGGCTGTCGTACGTTGATTCTCGATTAATGTCGATAAACATTTATTTAACTAAATGTATAATTATGTTGAACTGAACGTTGATTCTTGATTAATGTCGATAAACATTTATTTAATGAAATGTATAATTCTGTTGAACTGATCATCAACATTAGTCCTTCAGGAATCCTTCATTCAATTTTAATATTAATTATTCGCAAACCCGCCTATAAATTACTAAAACGACTGACAATATCTTGTCTATATATAGGGACATTAAAGCACAAGTGTGCGACTATGACGCCTAAGACGAACCAGTCAGTAGTTCGTGCATTTTCCCATGCCGTCTCTGGAATTCATATCTTGCAACGCGCAGAAGCTGCTTCCAAAGGACATACTTTCCAATTTAGTCGAAATATAATGCAAGGAAACTACGGCGGAACTGCAGCATTATCACAATACAGGGAAATACTGGAGTATTAGTCTGGTAGTGCTCAGTCAAGATGTAGGATGTGTCACATTTACCGTTTCAACCTGCTTTACAGTAGCGGAATAAGAGAAACTGCTTCATCGTCTGAAATGAGCTGTCACCACTGTGTACTCGTTGCTTTTCTTGGACAGACTCTTACTCCCCCAAGGTCCACCGATAATGAGAGGTTTTTAAGTTCAGCTGCTGCTTTATCACGTTAATCGTTATTGCTTGAGTTTGTCGTGTCCTCCCACTAAGAAGTTTGCCGTATGACTGAAGCGTGGCTTGTTTACGGAAATGTAGGTACAAATGAATTAGATGTTTTAAGGAAATTAATATATTTCTTTTATGGCATCGTATGCTTGGACGTTAGCTGATGGGATAAAATATTCATCCCGTCAGTCCTCCATAGCAACAAAACGATAACGCTAAGGTATATTTTTAGATCGATAGATGGTTACCGACTTCAGCAGGTAGTTCTTCAGTTCTGGCGTTCAGAGTGGAGCAACTAGAAAAACTGTTTCTGCAGTTCGAAAAACAGAATGCCATCCGTCGATGGTCTGTCTAAGACGCTTAAATTGTTTATATGCCTCTCAAAGCTCTTAGGTGGAACTCCAACCGTGTTAGATGATGTATGAAAACCATTCATCACTGTTAGTGTCATCAGACGCTATAGTTTTTTGTTATTGGTAAAGAACACTGTCTTCTTTGCGACAGAACTGCACAGAGATAAACTCAGATTTTAAAACGTACCTACTATAACAGATAACTATATGACACTCACAACATCTGTGGGACTTTTTGTTTCTGTGGTTTGGCGAATAAATTTTTTATTCAATACACAAAATAATATTCACTGTCTGGTCCGGAAACTGGATGTTGTCGGTAGAGTCCTGTTTAGTCGTCAGGACTGTGAATACAAACGAGCCGGCCGAAGTGGGCGTGCGGTTAAAGGCGCTGCAGTCTGGAACCGCAAGATCGCTACGGTCGCAGGTTCGAATCCTGCTTCGGGCATGGATGTTTGTGATGTCCTTAGGTTAGTTAGGTTTAACTAGTTCTAAGTTCTAGGGGACTAATGACCTCAGCAGTTGAGTCCCATAGCGCTCAGAGCCATTTGAACCATTTGAATACAAACGCACTAAATTAATCATATCGTTTCATACGTGCATTGCTGTCTGCTTTATGACGCCACAGTCTTGTTACCGAGCTGTGGTCAATGCATCATTAAATGGCTGGTTGATTCTGATGATGTCGTTCTATACAGACTTATTTCGTCTGACCAATGTAACAGAATTCACATTTTTAAATTTATTTCTGCGAAGAAGATTTGCAAAACTCAACCGTCAGTTACTGCGACTTTTTGATGTTGCTGAAGAAACATATCAGAAACGCCTGCAGTTCTCATTGACAATGCGAAATGAAGATCATCTGTACCTCCGTAGCTGGCAGCAGTGGCCGAGCGGTTCTAGGTGCTTCAGTCTGGAACCGCGCAACCGCTACGGTCGCAGGTTCGAATCCTGTCTCGGGCATGGATGTTCTAGGGGACTGATGACCTCAGATGTTAAGTCCCATACTGCTCAGTGCCATTTGTACCTTCGTACGAGAGATCATTTCCAGACTGCGTGGATGGTGGTCTCTCTTGGAATCAAAGTATCGTGTTCAGCCGGCGGTCAGTGGTAAGAGCCAACAACAAGATTTACAGGTAAACAGTATAAAAGTCCTATACCTGCTGCTTTGTGATATTTCGACGTTGGTCAACAACATGTACAACACTCCTACTCTGGTGGAAACTGGAGCATACTGAATATCCACGACTACACTACACACAGCGTTATGCAGTTCGTACTTGATCTCAGCGAACACTTTCCCACAAACGGTACACTCATGCAAAGGGTTCCCAGAACTGGAGGTGGGCCCCAGCCACGCCCTGTGGGCTCTGCTGATCGTGGGGAAGACAGTGTGGATGGCGGCCACGTGTGAGACGGTGATCAGTGGGGCCCGTCAGTTGCCGTGGGTTACAGCCCCTGCTCGGGGATTCCCCCGCAGCCCTGGTGCTGCGGCAAGTGTCGCAACCAGCTGAGGCCTCCCGCCGGCGGACGGCTGCCTCCGAACACGTCTCTGCTCTACTGCCTTGTCGGAGCTTTCTTCACGTACAGTGTACTCCATGCTGTTTGCTGAGGCGGTGTCGTTGGCTTTCCGACCAACCCGTGTCGTTAACATGGTGTTTCCGACCACAAATATTTTAGCCATATGGTTTGCAACTGTCAAAGGAAGCCAAAACATTGGGGAAGCTCAGAAAACCGTTTTGTAAGAAGAAATTCCTTCACGTTTTGTCCCTGCTTAGGACTGGCAATGCACATAGTACATGGCCACGTTTAATTTTTTTTGTCTTGTGTCTTCCTGCTACACTATTGCAACAAAGAAAACCATAGATTTTAAAACCCTAGTCGTTATGCATTCTTAGAAAATATTTTAATCTTTTATCAAGAAGTATTCATCTTTTTCTTCTTTTTAAGAGACTGGCTAATGGAATCTTCTTTAATTAGCATGTACTGCTTCCTCCTTCAGTTTCTTAATCAGGAAGTATACTTTCGGATGTTTTTAATTTACTGAGGAATTTAGTTTCCTATGCTACCCTTCAACATTATTCGTCATCCTGCGCTTCTGGTAGAAAACATTGCTATACTAGGATATTCCATTCATAGATTGACTGTATAGTCTGCGAATTTCATTACATTTTATCCACTGGGCGTTTTCGCTATTACTGCCACCCATCCTTCGTCAACACTATATGGTTGAAAATGCGCCAATGCAGCAACCTAAAAGGGGTGCATCGGAGAACACTGTTTTCACAGCTTTGATTGTACCCGTTCCATAGCCTAGCACCGCAGTTTTCGGTGACCAGCCAGGTACCTTACTTTTCAATCCAGAAAAAGCGCTTCATGTTGTAAGACGTGTATATTTCTATTGTCCATTGTCAAACCACAATTTATGAAAGATTTTTATATTTTATTAATGGATTAAGTAGGAATAATTAATATTTATCGTTTTGGAAATAATTGTGGTAGCACGGAATGTCTGCACCAAAGTATTGTTCGCGGGAGAGACCGCGTATGGATACATTTTAAGAAAAGGGCGGGAAAGACCGCGCATTGATACATTTTGTAATGGTAGCAGGGACTGTCTGCAACAGAAAGCATTGTTGGCAGGAGAGACGGCACTTTCGTAGGAAGTCAGTTAGTGAGCGGTATGTGAAGCGAGTTGGTAGCAGGTTTCAAGCGAGAGGTTGAGAGGAGCGGTGTGCCTGCCAGCCACCAGCTATGATTTGCAAGACACTATAAACGGATGTACAGAGACATCAGCTAACTATTATCATAAGAGGAACTAATATTAGTGGTTTTTTTTTTTTTTTTTGAGAAACTCAAGAATACTGAAGCTTTGTTTGGGCAATGCTAGTTGTAAGATTATTGTAAAAAGTAAGTCCCATTTGAACGTTTTTAAAATCATTTCATTACCAGCAGTAAATATTTGAAGAAACGTTTTCAGTGTATAATTAATTTTTGACAGCAATGTTGCATTACTGATTATAGTCCATCCCAAAAACCATCAACGTAAAACTTTGCAAAATTTTATTGTTGTCAAGAAAAAGTTTAACTACGAATTACGTAACTTCAGTCAAATTAATTAAAGAATAACGTCAGCTTTGGTATTAAAGAATAACGTCAGCTTTGGTAATAAATAAAACCACTTGTTATGACAGCCCACCAGCAGCTAATAGAGTATAGTAAAACAGAGTAAGTATATTCATGTCGCAGTTCGATGTAGCAGTCAGATGGCGATCCAGTAACAGTAAAAAGGGTAAGGAACAGTTTTGGCTTATTGCAGGTAACGACTGAGGGCCACGATAACGACACATCCTATCTTTCGTCGAAATAATCAGCAAATCACTTTTAATAAGCAGCATTTAAATTTGTATGTAAAGATTGCACTTATTATTATTGAGAAAGAGAATTAATTTCAAAGAGAAGATTTCATTTATTATTATTAAGAAAAGAGATAGAAATCCTAAGTGAAGCTTTCATAGGATATTGTAGAAGGGAAGGTTGCGTAACAAAAGAGATATAGAGGAGACGGGAAGGTTTCAATGTGTATTTTGACTTCTGTCTGGCAGAAAAGCAAACAATATAGGAAAGATCTTCGTCTCTTCTTCTGTCTCTCCCATGTCAACGTGTGTGATGTACAGTTATGTGACTGTTTCGACCAGCCATCAGATGTCCCATTTTTAAGAACAGTTCAATTTTCACAAAGGATTTTCTCTTCATCACAACCGAACACCAAGGAACAGATCCATCCTTAATTTTCACAAAATTTGCAACCCTTAGTTAATGCCGAAAGGTATTCGCTCAGCTGAATATCTGAAGAAGTGCCAGAACGAATACTCCAGTAGACGCCTTTCTTGCTTTACATAGTGCTGTCTTGCATTTCTCATAATTTGGTGTATTTTTCGACGAAATGTAAAGGTATCTTTAAACTCGACATTCCTGTTCAAAAATTTGGAAAATAGGCATTGTCTTTTATTAGAGGATTCTTTTCCTCCAGTTATACTTTCGTTTCTTAATCTGCACATCTGCTTTGTCAGGTGGGCTAGAATGTTGCTGTTAAGCTATGATTCTGCCATCTGCAGTATTTAAACGGCCTGGGCACGAAAGACTGGCATCCACATCACATTTTCTGTGAGTCCGGTAGCGATGACGATTTTTGCGAAGATGATTTATAGTAGGAAGCATTGCTTCACCCATTATACTCGGCCGATACAGCGCTATCGTATTTCCATTTATTCAAATTGCTATAGCATTTTGTAACAGCAAAAAATGAGAAAATGTCGATGACGTCCTAAATTACGTCTGCAGATATTTTGCTCAAAAAGCGGTTGATTTTTGTCGATCGCCTTTGAATATTTCCGCACTAGATTGTTAAAGGCTGTTGATGACGAGGGTGATTACGTCATTGATTAAAAATAAAAATTTGTTGACAATTTATCTGCCTGAATTTTATCTAAAATATAACATTTCCTTTCGTTGTTGTAATTATTTCCATTACTCGCAGTGTAAATGAGTTAGGTACTATGGTGACCGCAAAGTAATGTTATTTTGTACTTACAATTCTAACAGCCGAATTTTTAATAAGTTTTCTTTTTAATTAATGATATAATCTCCCTGTTATCAACAATCTTTAACCATCTAGTGTGTTACTTTTCAATCGCTATCGACAAAAATCAACTGGTTTTTGAGCAAAATATCTGGAGATGACAATTTGGACATCATCAACATTTTCTCGTTTTTTGCCACTTATAAAAGATGTAGCAATCGGAATAAATGGAAATCTGATGGTGCAATATCCGGCTAGTTTTCTGGGGGAGACAATATCTCTAACCATTAACCATTAATTTTTTTCAGAGTTCGTCGTATGGATTATAGTCTTTCATTATCTTGTTGCAGAATAACCTCTATTCTGTTCATAATCCCTGAGAACTTTTCTATTAAAGACTGATTTACTTGATCCACTTGTTCACAGCAAAGGTGTGTACTCACAACCTGTCCAGGTTTTAGAACTACAACATGAGCGACGCAACGAATACTCCACCAAACACACAATAGCGCCTTCTCCGGGTGTAAAACTGGCTTAGCTGTATTTCATGGCGATTAATCTGGGGAGATCTACTGCCGTTTGCTTTTTGGATTATCACAGTGGACCGATTTTCCGTCTCCACTGATCAAAAGATCAAAAAACGCTTCTGTATTGTGGCGCTGAAGCAATAACTTGCATTGGTGGATCGGTTAGCTTCGTTTGGCTTCACCAATCTGCTGAAAACTGGAGGGCCGCCAACGTTGTTTAAGAGTGTTTGACAGTTCCTCGATTGTCTGACATGGATTTGCTTCCAGTCCCGCGCTTAACACGCCATGGTCTTAAAGTTGGCGTGCTTCCTGACCCATACGAGTCGGAAAGATCAGAATTAGCGGATATGAACTAAGAAAGCCATCTTTGGTATTTACGAACGTCTAATATACTTGTATAAATACGCAAAAGCTTCTGGTAGCAACTGTTGCATCACTACCCTCGCAAAACTCAAAAAGCATACTATGCCGTGCCGGATATGTACCTTCTTCCTGTGGTATTTGGTTGGACATTACAGAATAAATTTAAAAAAACCCTAGGTTTCACTTATTTACGAGTATACAAGTCATTTTACCTTCAAATGCTTTTGGCTCAACTTTGAAGTTTACCATGAACTGATAAATGACAAACGAAAATCCTCGTGCGCAAGAACGGCATTGGTTTCCGGTCGCTGTCATAGCTTAGGCCATGGAGGTAAAAAAAGAGGGGAGGTGACAGTACGTCACAAACTTGAAGCCGATGTCTGCCATCTTAACTAACCCAAACATTCGGTCAACAGCATTCATAACTGCATAATTCACCGCGGTGGCACTTCGCCATGACGTCAGTCTGACTGTGTCGCATAACTAGAGAAAATACGCATTCAAGAACAGAGAAACGTTCGAAATTGCCTTCCTGACGTATGTTATTCATTTAAGCTCCATAATTTTTAACGACATGTTGGAGCGTTGCCGCTCTATTTTTCGTCCGCTGCGGCTCTGGATGTTCCCTCTGCGGTCCGCGCCCACCAGTCCCACTTCTGGGTGTTCCATCTTCGGTCTGGTGCGCCTGGCTGTCCGTCAGGGGCTCGTTTTCCAGACGACAAGAACTGTGGAGATCAGGTGCAAAGAACATCAGAGGCACACTAGATTAAGACAGGTGACTAAGTCAGCCATTGCTGAACACTGTCTAGAACTAGATCATTCCATGAAGTATGAGGATACCAAGATTCTAGCACAAACACCCAGATTTTGGGACAGTGTTATAAGAGAATCGATAGAAATTAAAATGGCTGACGATCTTATGAACCGTGACACAGGGTACCACCTAAGCAGAGCCTGGGATCCGGCTCTGGAATTGTTAAAGGAGCAACGGGGCCAGCTGCAACACTACACAAACAGAATAATCAGAGACATGGAGATGGAAAACGAGCCCCTGACGGACTGCCAGGCGCACCAGACCGAAGATGGAACACCCAGAAGTGGGACTGGTGGGCGCGGACCGCAGAGGGAACACCTAGAACAGCAGCGGACCGAAAACGGAGCAGCAACGCTCCAGCAGGTCGCAGGAAATGGGCGCGGACCACAGAGGAAGCGCCTGCAGCCGTTGGTGGAGGGGGAAGGCCACAGGCATAAATACTGGACCAGGTCCACTCGAGGAGCAGTCTCAGGTCGCACCTGATGAAGGTCACGAGCTACGTGACCGAAATATCGTGCAAGTACGACGCTGATATCCGGCAGAACACCCGACAACCCAAGATATCAGCAGTCTGCTAATGTTTAGGGCTACTTAGAATGGCGCCCGCTTTGGCTTCAAAACAACATACAGCGTAAGTCTGTAGCGCCACCTCCCTTCATTTTTTACCTCCATGGCTGAGACCTACGAAACTATACGGAGGCAAATGGACTCAGCAAGGGCACTGCCTGGCTAATGACGACAACACATCCGCTGACGGTAATGATTGGCGTAAATCATACGTGAGGGAGGCTCTGGTCTGAAAACCCACGGTGCTAAACAGTTTGGTTGGAACTACCAAGGTACCTTTGGCACCTAAAAAAGAGTCAGAAACACCACTATCGAGAAACCCATGTAGCAGCTCAGGCTGCCATTTCGCTTTATCCCTCCATGTGTTTGGTAACAGACCGCTTGCCACCCCCTCATATGCCTGAGTCTCGTCCACCCACTGACACTAACAAGTCTTTTCAGTACATAAATATAGACACGAGGAATGGTGTGAGTGGATGGTGGATGTTGACTGTGTCAAGACACAAGTGTAAAAAGAAGAATAGACCCAGGATCTTCCACAATGACTGCACCACGACAACATCTCAGGATTGCTCGACTGGCTCTGGTGAATAAACGGATGATAACAGCAGAAATCCGGACAGAGGTTACAGGTGAAGTGTCACTACAAAGCATCGGAAACTGAGTACTAGAAGCTGGACTGTCGTATGGAGCTTATCGCAGATGCAATACCAGATGCAACAAAGCTGGCACTACGCGGAGGCAGAGTTAACTGTGACACCGAGTATCATCCTGCGGTGTTCACCGATGAATTTCGCTTCTGCTTGTGGCGATTGGATTGACGCCAACACGTCTGTGGTTCACACAGTGAAAGGTCACAGGAAGCAGGAGTCTCCACGAATCATGGAGTCGGCAGCTACTGGATACACAATAGGACTCATTTGGTAACTGTTGAAGGGGGCGCTGAGTATCTCCAGTACAAGTGAAGAGTGGTGACGTTCGGCATGTCCGGGATATACAACTGCTTAGTCTAGCAGGCTAATGGAAGACTCCACACTGCAGTTCAACCACAAACCTACTGTTGTATGGATCCTTGACTAGGCCAGGTTTATCACGGATAGATCATGTCTGCTATCCAGCCAGCAGTTTTCATGAATTGTCACAGCGTGTGTTTCAAGTATGTCAAAAAATTCCTTCTATCTCTCTTTTCGTTTAGTTGGTTCCGACTCTCCGTGACCCCATGAACCAAAGCTCGCCAATTTCTTCTGTCCTAAACTTCCTCCCGTTGGCTTTCCGGGTTGGAACACATTACTTCTATGATGCCATCGATCCGTCTCATCCTTCGACGTCCTGTTCTGCTAGTGCCTTCGATCTTCCCCAGCATTAGGGTCTTTTTCCAGTGAAACATGTCTTCTCATCTGTACAAAGTAGACAGCTTTCGTTTTAGTATCAGACCTTCCAGGGACCACTCTGTTTTTATTTGCTCTAATATTGACCTATTCGTCCTCTTTGCAACCGAGCGAGTTGGCGCAGTGGTTAGCACACTGGACTCGCATTCGGGAGGACGACGCTTCAAACCCGCGTCTGGCCAACCTGAGTTAGGTTTTTCGTGATTTCCCTAAATCGCTTCATACAGATGCCTGGATGGTTCCTTTGAAAGGGCACTCTATGCGACCAATGACTTCGCTGTTTGGTCACCTTCCCCGAGTCACCAACGAACCACCCTACCTCCGTCTGTGGCACTCTACGAAGTTTCCTCCAACACTACAATTCAAAGGAGTCTATTCTTCGCCATTCCATCTTTCTAATGGACCAGGTCTCACATCCATACATCACAACTGGATAGACCATAGCCCTTACAACACGGATCTTTGTTGCTATAGTTATATCCCTACTCCTTAAAACCTTGTAAAGGTTTGAAATTGCATTTCTACCAAGCAGCAAACGTCTCCTGATTTCGTGGCTGCAGTCACCATCAGCAGAAATCTGGGAACCGAGATAATGGAACGTAGACACTACCTCCATTTTCTCTTCTCCTATTTGCCGTTAAATGGTAGTTGAAGTTGCCATAATTTTCGTTCTCTTAACATTCAGCCCAAGACCAGCTTTTTCATCTTCTTCTTTCACCCACAGATAAGGAGCCTTTAACTCTTATTCACTGTCTGGCAACAGTATAGTAATCATCTGCGTATCGAAGGCTGTTTATATTTATCCCAGCTACTTTAATTCTGGTTTCTTCTTCAGCTAGCCATTCCTCATAAGGTGCGCTGCATACAGACTGAATAAGTAAGGTGATAGTATGCAACTTTCCCATACCTCTTTCTGAATCTTGATCCATTTACTCGTGCTACGCACGGTTTTCACCCTGGCTTCTGGGTCAGAGTATAAACTTTCTGAGATGAATGAGATGATCTGGTAGTCCCATATTTTTGAGTACTTCCCGTAATTTATTATGATCGACACAGTCAAAGGCTTTCGCATAATCAATAAATCAGAGATACACGTCTTTCTGGAATTTTCTTGCCTTTTCCATAATCCACCGAATGTTGGCAGTTTGATCTCCGTTTCCTCTTTCTTTACGAAATACAGCTTGTTGTTACGGTACTTCTTGCTCCAGATACTGGCGAAGTCTATTTTGGAAGATATTCAGCATGACTTTGCTAGCATGTGAGATAAGTGTGATCGTTCGGTGATCTGAGCATTCTTTCGAAATTCTCTTCTTTGGAATCGGGATGAATACTGATCTTTTCCAATCTTCTGGCCACTGTTGCGTGCTCCGAATTTTCTGACATGTTGAATGCAGCACTTTTATTGCGTTATTTCCAATCACTTTGAACAATTCTGCTGGAATTCCATCATGTTCACGTGTTTTTAGTCATATTTACGATAGCCGATTTGACTTCACTCTCGAAACATGCCGCTCTACTTCTAAAATAACTTTAACTTCATCATCGTCAGCAGTGTCAGTATGCAGTTATTTCTTATATATTCTTCCTTACATATTCTGCCCATCTTTCCTTAACGTCCTCTACTTCTGTTAGATCTTTCCCATTTCTATCTTTTATCATTCCAATTTTCGCCTCAAGTTTTCTTGTATAGATCACTTGTCTTCTCCATTCTGTTATTGTCGTCAGCTTCTTTGCATTGTTCGCTAAAGAAGACATTTTAATCTCTCCAACACAATTTTTGAAACTTTATATTTAATTTAAACACCGCTGATCTATCCCCTTAGACTTTTTATTTCCTTCGTTATTCTGCACCTTGCAGTGCCTCAGCCAATAGACATCTGGCCTTCCTGTTATTCTTTTTCTTGGTAATGTGTTTTTTTGCTGCCTCCTTGACAGTACTGGCTCTTCTGTCCACAGCTCTTGTGGGCTTTTGTTTTCGCATGCTTTAAATCTGTCACGGACTTCTATTGTGTAATCAAAGAGTGTGGTCTTGAGGTCGTATGTGTAAAATGGAACAACTTCTGTTACTTTCCTTAGTTTCAGTCGGAATTTTGCAATTAAGAGCTCATTATCTGATCCACAATCAAATCCAGGTCTTGTAGTAGACTGAACTGCAGAGGTCCACCTCTTGTTGCAAAGTATGTAATCTACTTAATTAATTCCGGTGTTGGCCATTTGGGGAAGTACAAGTATGTAGGCATCGTTTGGGCATCTGGAACAGTATGTTAGTAATAACCAACGTTTTATCTAGGCAGAATTATAAGAATCTCTGTCGCGCTTCATTTTCTTTTTCACTTTGAATCATCCATCTTTGGGATATGTCAGAACAATCACTTCTTAGATCTTGTGCTCTCTTTTTCTCCCAATAGTTCTTCATTCTATCTGATCTCGTCTTCCTTTCCACCTCTGATATCTGAACTGGTTTCCAGGTGTTGATATTAACTTGGAACCTCTTAGTTTAGTCTTTAGTCACTGTCTTGGCTGTACCATTCTTTGACAAGACTTCGGTAATCTGAAGTTCTCTCAAATCCTTTTCCACTTCCTTAAACCAATGGGGTTCTGTGTTTTTTTTCTTTTTTTTAAAAAAAAAGAAGTCAAGGATTTGTTTAGTTAGTCTGTCGGGATTCATTCGGAGTATGTGTCCATAGTAATCAATCCTCCTTTTCGTGATGGTTTCCGAGAGTCTTTCCGACTTTGCATAGAGGGCTTCATTTCCGTAGAAAACTTGTTTGTTATTTTGGAATTTGGGACCCATGATCTTCCTCAAAATTTTACTCTCCTTGATTTCCAATTCCTCCATTTACCATTTCCTCCCCATGACTAGTGTCTCTGCTGCATAGAGTGCTTCCGGCTTAATTACTGTGTTATAATATCTTCTTGTGGTGTTCCAAGAAAGGGCTTTCTTATTGTATGTGTTTTTGGTTTCCTGGAAAACTAGTTCCATTTTGCTCCTTCTTGCTTCCATTGCTTTCCCTTCAAGTTTGTTCCATTCAGTTCATTCCCTTAGGCACCTGAAACTCCTAACCATCTCTATTTTTTGAGCTCCTACTTTAATTCTCCTAGGAGTATCGAGTATATTCGCATAATCTTCGTTATTTCGTAAGAAATCTTAAGTCCTATCTTCCCTGCCTGCTCTTGTAACTCGGCGATTTGTTCTCTCTCCCACGTTTCCGCGAGCAGCGCCATGTCGTCAGCAAATGCCAAACACTTAATAGTGTTTGTTTTATGTTCCAAGTCTTATTCCCCCTCTCGTTCTTGCATTCCATTCCCTCACAACCTTCTCGAGTGCACAGTTAAACAGCAGAGATGAGAGACCATCCACTTGTCGGACTCCTGTTCTGATCTCAAAAGGTTGCGATAGTTCACCCATGAATCTGACTTTAGAGGATGTATTCGTGAGTGTCTTCTTGATGATGTTTAGAGTTTTCCCATCCAAGCTAAGCTCTTCCATAATATTTAGCAACGACTCTCTGTCTGTGGAACGGTAAACGTTTTGGAAGTCTACAATAGTTACTATAGACGGTTTCGCCCTCTGCTTCTGATATGCTAAAATGTTTCTTAGGTTTAAGATCTGTTCAGGGCTGGATCTTCCTTTCTTAAACCCCGCTTGATACCCCCTAATCTGGAAATCCAACCGGGATTGTGCTCTTTTTAGTAAAGATCTGGACAATATCTTGTAGGTCACATCCAGAAGGGAAATCTCTCTATAGTTATTGGGGTCAGATTTAGGACCTTTTCTGTGAAGAGGATGTATCAGGGCCATTTTCCATTCCTCTGGAATGATTCCTTTCTTCCATATCTCTTGAAAAAGTTTGTGGAGTAAGGCAATTGCATTTTTGCTAGCATACTTCCGTAATTCGGCTGTTATCTGGTATTCCCCTGATGCCTTGAAATATTCCATATGATTTAGTGTTGCCTGGATCTCACTTACAGACGGGGGTTTAGAGTATGGGTTGGGGGACGATTTCGGTCCAGCATCGAACGCCATCTTTTGGTGTGGTTCCTCGCAGTTTAGAAGTTCCTTGAAGTATTCTGCTAGTATCGTACACTTGCCCCTCTTACTATACGCCATGTTCCCTTTTTTGTCTCGAAGTTTGAGAGTTGGGGAGTCATATCTGCTTAGCTTCTACCTGAAAATCCGATAATAGTTTCTCGTTTTGTTCTTAGCGAAGTCGTCATTTATGTTCCTGAGCAGTTGGTCTTCTTGCACCTTCTTAACTTTCTTGACCTACTTGGACACCATATTTCTAGTTTCCATAAAGTGCTGCCAGGCACTCTCGTCCTTTTTGGTTTGCCAGGTGTGCTACGCCTTTTCCCTCACATCAAGTAGTCTATCACACTCATCGTTCCACCACCTGTGCTTTTTCATCCTGGTAACGGGACCAAGCTGATCTGCCTTCGTTATAAGACTCTTCTCCATCTGCTTCCAGTCCTGGTCTTCTACGTCGCTGGTTAACTTGCCCCATTCCTCCTCCTTTATTGGGGATGATCTTCAGTTTCAATTCAAATAGTTAGTGGTCAGAGTCGAGATTGACCCCTATGAGAACCCCAACATTTTGGATTTGCTTATGAAATTTCCGCTTCATCGCAACATGATTTAAATGGAATTTTTCCAGGAGAGGGTTAGGTGAAATCCATGTCTTCTGCTTTCTTGGCAATTTCTTAAAGCTAGTTGATTTCAGGACCAAAACTCTGAGCATGGCATAATTCGATGAACCTGATACCATTTTGATTCGTCCTCTTATTTATTTATTTATTTATTTACATGTGAAGTTCCGTAGGACCAAACTGAGGAGCAAATCTCCAAGGTCATGGAACGTGTCAGTACATGAACTTGCAACATAAAAGTAATAACAGATAAAAATAAATGTTCATAAACCTGAAAGAAAATCAGTCCATAACTTTAAGCAAACGCTATCAGCAATACAATGAGAATCATCTTAATTTTTCAAGGAACTCCTCGACAAAATAGAAGGAGTGACCAATGAGGAAACTCTTCAGTTTCGATTTGAAAGCGCGTGGATTACTGCTAAGATTTTTGAATTCGAGTGGCAGCTTATTGAAAATGGATGCAGCAGTATACTGCACGCCTTTTTGCGCAAGAGTTAAGGAAGTCCGATCCAAATGGAGGTTTGATTTCTGCCGAGTATTAACCGAGTGAAAGCTGCTTATTGTTGGAAATAAACTAATATTGGTAACAAGAAACGACAATAAGGAATATACATATTGAGAGGCCAATGTCAAAATACCCAGACTCGCGAACAGAGGTCGACAAGAGGTACGTGAACTCACACCACTTATTGCCGGAACCGCCCGTTTCCGAGCCAAAAATATCCTTCTAGAATTGGAAGAGTTACCCCAAAACATAATACCATACGGCATAAGTGAATGAAAATAAACAAAGTAGACTAATTTACGTGTCGAAGTATCACTCTCTTTCGATACCGTTCGAATAGTGAAAATGGCAGTATTAAGTCTTTGAACAAGATCCTGAACGTGGGCTTTCCACGACAGCTTTCTATCTATCTGAACACCTAGGGATTTGAACTGTTCAGTTTCACTAATCATATACCCGTTCTGTGAGATTAAAACGTTAGGTTTTGTTGAATTTTGTGTTAGGAACTGTAAAAACTGCCGGTTATCTACTCACTATATGCTTGAACCTTTTCTCTCTCCCCACTTGGGCGTTTAAATCCTCTAGAAGGATGACGTTATGTTATCCGGGGGGTCTCTTGGATTGCGTCATCTAGTTTGTCCCAGAATAGTTCTACCTTCTCCTTATACTTTTTGCTGTCAATATTTATAGGGGCGTGAATATTTACAACGGTATATACTTTGCTGGTCGACTTAAATGTGAGTGTGGATACCCTTTCAGAGGCAGACTCGAAGCCTATAATGGAGCCTAATACTTTCTTGTCAATCACGAAACCTGTCCCAAGGTGGGGAACATTTTTCATAACTCTTGTCCCCATCTTCCCCTTAATCCTCCCGATTCAAAGCTTCCCTCATCGAAGAACCTGAATTACAGCTGTAATAATGGTTCTATGTTCATTTAATGTGTCTGTTAGAGTCTTAAGTTTCCCCACTTTCAGAAGTGAATTTGCATTAAAAATTGCTAAGTGGTTTGCTTTCCTGTATTTTAGTTTGTTTGAGGTTCCAAGACGCTCCGATTCGTCTTTGCGTGACGTTGCAGCCTCCCCATAATCCGAATGTCAGCTTGCGCGCTTATGTGCAGTGGATTGACCACCTTGGGTAATAAGTTTCACATCACACTTTTCCATTACTGATAATTCTTTGAGTTCTTAGGGTGACTTCTAGAGCCACCATTTTTACAACCAAGGTTGTTAACCCCGGAGGATTATTCACAGCCGCCACTTACATGGAGACAGAAGCTGACCAAAAGCCGCCCAATTTGAGGACAGTCGCTTTTGGATTTGGATTTGATTTTTAATTCGTGGTTAACTCGACTAGGCTCTTCCGCTCTCTCCGCCATTGGGAATCAGGTTCCTCTTCCACCTACGAGACCATTGACCAGGTTTCACCTAGTAACCCTAGGCAGAGGCCCTTACAGGGTGCTACCATCCGGAGCCAGATGGACCCAGGTTTTTTTTAACGAGGTGTTACTCCTCCCCCTCCTCCTTCTCCATCACTTGCAAGATGAGGCTCCGGGCTTGTACCAAGACCAAATTTTCCGTTACACCCTTTACAGTTTGATATCCCCCTTTTGCTTTCCAATCTCCAACTATCAAGATTACACACTTTTTTGGTGTCGACAACAGTAACTCTTCATAGAACTGGTTAATAATTTCCTTTTCGGCATCGGTGGTTGGTGCATAAACTTGAATGACTGTGATATTAAGGGGCTGAAACCTGATGAACATCATGTTACCACTTTTATAGTTGCATCCCATTACAGCTTTTTCTATTCTGTCAGTAGCTATCAAGACTACTCAATTACTGCTCTTGTTCTCATGTCCAGAATAGTATATCATACGGCCATCCGAAGCAAATTCTCCCATGCCAGTCCACTTCATTTCATATATTCCCAACATGTCAGTGTTAATCCTCTCCATTTCTCTTTGGGTACGCCAAATTTTTCCCCACACATGGATCTTACATTCCATGTTCCTATGCAGTGCTTCTCCTTGCAGCGTCTTACTCTTCCTTAGCACTACTTTTAAAGACTGTTTCTTTCCATACTGCAATGAATACAAGAATGTAGACGTGCGTGTGAGGGTCCTAACCCATACTCGAGTTGATGATAGACATCGTTTCCAAATGTAGTGAAAATCGGTGATTACGTATCATTATGTAAAGAACGTTGATAAGTATCGGAATGGTGCTTCATGGTTTTCCGTTTCTGCCAGTCAAAACATCGTAATTAATGTCATGTTAGTCCGCATTTGGAACTAACACACCAGCGATTTCCCATAGCATTGATACGACATGTCCTTGGTACGTTTGTGGAGGTGTAGGACTCTGTACACAGGTCGCGCAGTACCGTTAATTACGGGAGGGTGGTTTGTGGGCGCAGAGCTGGCGCCTGGTAGAGCTCCACATGTGTTCCATTACGTTTACATCCAGTGAATTTGGTGGCCAGTATGGCAACACGAGTTCACTGTCATGTTTCTCAAACCAATGTAGTACGATTTAGGCCTTACGCCACGGTTATCACGCTGAAAAAAGCCGTCGCCGTCGGGTAAGACATCAACCATGAAGGGATACGGGTGGTCCCCAATAGCGTCCACATATTCCACGACCGTCATCATACTTTAGATAACTACCACAGGCCTCAAAGGAGACCAGGTGAATGTCCACCAGAGTGTCCTAGTGCACGCATCGGCACACGTTTATGGTGCGGTCCATGTTTCGACCAGCCATCTGTCTGGATGATGGTGTACCTGGACACGCCCGCCGTTTACACTTATCCAGGGTCCAATCTCGATGACCCCGTGCCACAGCAATAGTAACTGACGATGTTCTTGGATCAACATGGGACACGTAAAAGGCGTCTGCTACAGAGTCCAACGTTCAATATTATTCTGTGAGGACCTGCACTATCATAGATATCTGTCATCAGAACTGCCACAGATTGCTGCCTGTTCTGCATAACAGAGCTGGCAAGCCTCCTGTTTCTGTGATAATGTGTGACATCCAACTCCTTGTCACCTACTCCTAGTTTCATCACCCTTCTACCGCTTTCAATCGATGCACGACAGCATCAAACGGGCAGCCATTTCCGAGATTCTGTGTCACAAGTGCCGGGCCATAACTATCTACCCTTTGTCGGAGGCGCTTACATCAATGGAATTCCCCATTTGCACCGTCGCTGGAATGACTCCCCTTCGTATATGCCCATTTTAAGTACGAGGGTGAGTCAAATGAAAACGTTAAATTTGTAATAACAAATCGAACTTTCGCGCAGTTATCCTGTAAGTTGGCAAGCGTGCTACAAACAGCGTGCAGAATGGAATGTAGCTGGCGGCATAGTGCAGATGCACACATACCGTCGCAGTATCAGTATAAAGATGGCCGCCCCACTTGCGACTTGCACCAGGGAAGAACAGCGTTCTGTTATTCGGTTTTTGCGTAGTGAAAGTGTGAAACCTATTGAAATTCATCGACGAATGAAGGTTCAGTATAGTGATGCATGTTTGTCACAGCAGCAAGTCTGCGAATGGAGTAGGAAGTTCGCTAATGGTGTGACTTCAGTGGAAGATTCTCCTCGTCCAGGTCAGGCACAACGAGTTGTGACTCCACAGAACATTGCAGCAGTTGAAGCCATAGTGAAGGAAAACCGCCGAGTGACACTGAATGACATTGCAGCACATTTACAGATTAGTCATGGGTCAGCACACTACATTGTGCATGATGTGCTCCAGTTTCACAAAGTGTTTGCAAGACGGGTGCCACGGCAGCTGACTCCTGAAATGAGAGAACTACATGTTGATGCTTGTGAAGAACTTCTTCGGCGCTTTGAACGAGAAGGTGATGGCTTCCTTGCAAGAATCGTTACTGGGGACGAAACCTGGCTTCACTTCCACCGACCGGTAACGAAGAGAGCGAGCAAGGAATGGCGCCATTCCTCATCACCAAGATGAGAAGAAGTTTCGAACAAAACCATCAGCAGGGAAGGTTATGCTGACTCTCTTTTGGGACGAAAAAGGCGTCATATGGAGCATTATACACCTAGAGGGACGACTGTCACCAGTGCATCATACACAGATCTCCTAAAATATCATCTGCGACCTGCAATCAAATCAAAGCGACGTGGATTGCTGTCAGCAGGTGTCCTTTTGCAACATGACAATGCAAGGCCCCACACTGCCCGTACAACAGTTGCAACCATCACAGATCTGCATTTTGAGTGTCTTTCTTCCTCATCCACCATACTCATCAGACCTTGCCCCCTTGTCCCAAGTGATTTCCATATGTTTGGACTACTGAAAGACGCAATGGGAGGAAAGAAGTTCCATTCTGATGAAGAGGTACGCCATGTGGTGCCTGAGTGGTTGTGCAGACTACCAAAAGAATTTTTTTCTAAAGGAATTTATGCACTTTGTAAGCGCTGGAGGACTTGCAATGAGCGTGTGGGAGATTATGTTGAAAAGTGATACAACTTTGTACCACTTCTGCACAATAAATAATGTTTAAAAAATATTTAAGGTTTTCATTTGACTCACCCTCGTACTTACTTAACACGTCTCGTGTCCACTATGACACAATTCAGATCCATTCTCGCAGTGGCCATTGGTCATATCGTTTTGGCTTATTTGTGCATTTGATTTTTGGAAACAAACCAGTTTAGTTTTTCGAAAGTTTTAAAGAAAGTAAAGACAGGCCTTCGATGCGACACCTACGAGGAGGATGCGTTAAAGACATGGAAAGAGGCCCGAAATTGAAATAAAAACCTCAAATTAAGACATTAACAAAAACGTAAACAGGTTGGTGAGTGTCAAGGTACTAATACCAAGGTTAAGATTTTTGATCCTCATTCGGTGCTAGAAATTTTCTGTCACCAATTCCTTCTCTCATTCCTGACGATGTTATGTAAGTTACCTGCAAAATTCCGAGTAGTACTGTGTTTTGGAATTTGCGTTAAATCATATGTCTCCATTTAACGACGTGGGTAAAACATTTAGAAGGTTTGAAGAAGCAAAGCCATACCGCTCGCAACTGTATAATGTCTTGTAAACCACTATGTTGTTCAAACCGAACCTTGGGTTGGTCAAAACATTCCCTTATATGTAAGGAACGCGTCGTGAAAGTTTGACTGTCGCTCCTCATTATACGTGGTATAATAAACCCATCTCGATGACCTCGGTGTAGCTATGGTGTATCGAAATGTCTGCGTGGTCAGCAGAACCGCTAGTAGTCCATATTTGTAGCACCTGAGTTGGCGAAGTTGGCACGTAGCCTCCTGGCTGTACTCCAATGCCAATCTCAACACACGTATCTAATAATTTCTTGTTTTCACGGTCCGTTTTGTAACAAAGATTTTTTCCTGGAGCTATATTCGTCAATGAATTATTTTCGACTTGGTGTTCTTTGGTATTCTGCCTCTCTCTTATCTCACTATTAAGATCTACATGCACTGGTAAGTGCTGTTAGAACATCTTCTGCAACGGGGCGCTTTTCCACCTATTACCGTGGGAGATGCCGCCTTTGGTCCACACTTCATCTCTCTGTCTTCAGCAGCGAGGTCACGGTGGATATTATTCCACTGGCATGTCCTGGCAATCCATCAGCTGCGGTCTGCCTGCCACTCGTACTCTCTGTAGAGAAGCACTCTGCTTGAAGTACTTACTAGTGCTATTGTTCTAGGGCTTCTCGTCGCATTGCACCATTACACAGGCGCCATTACTCATCCATCTGTATAATGGCATTTACAATTCTGCAACTAAAAGGATCGCACTTGATTCGAAGACTACGTATGTTTGTTATAGTATTTTAGTTAACCTCTTCCACGCACCGCCGAGAGAGGGGAGCTGGAGGCGTAACCAGATCTGAGTCTTGCTGTGCACTGGAATGATGCAAGACTGCAAATTCTGTAGAAATCAGCGTCAGCTATTATCAAAGTGAAGACGCCTTTGATGAAACAACACATGTTTGTTCTTGTACTTCAGAACTGATAGGTACGAAAAAAGTAGTGGACGAGGCGCTTGAGGAAAATACAGCACGCATTCTGTCAATCTCACGAGACATACAGGCGCAGCTCTGACCCACGGTTGCCAGAGCTTCACCTCCATCACAACAACGCTTCTCGTCTGCACTATGCCGCATTTTCAGGTGGCTTTCTGTCCTATGGAATCGCTCGTAAGGTTTTATTTGTTTTAATTTCTTACGGTTGCGAGGTAAGTATTATATCACCACTTTAGAGCCAACAGGACAAAAGACAAAGCATGAAACAAAAATTTTAAAAAAATATTCTGTCTCTTGTGATTAGTGTTTGTCGAGTATTGGGTGATAACGAAAAATGCCAGAAGTAGATTCGTCAAATGTGATTTAGTGGAAAAATTTGACGTCACCCTAGTGGCCAGAGGACTGTCGTATGAGTTTGTTAGAGCGAGAAATGGTTTTGTACGTTACGGGTTACACACCTACATCGTAAAAAATTGTTCTTGATAATGCTTCCAAAGACTTGTTTGACAAAAGGAAAAGCGAGAAAGAGAGACTGGCTTCAGCCTAGAAGCATCGAAATGAGTGATCAACTGGAAAAGGTAGAGCTAATGGATCTAGTATCTCTCAATAAATCCCAGTTCCCCGTGTACTAAAGTGAAGAGCTGGCAGAAACATAAGCGCTTTCAGTAATTAGGGTACCACACTGTCACTGTGATTTCAAAAATATAGAATTAATTAAAACTCACATTTTTGGCCGCGGTGGTCTAGCGGTTCTAGGCGCTCAGTCCGGAACTGCGCGACTGCTACGGTCGCAGGTTCGAATCCTGCCTCGGGCATGGATGTGTGTGATGTCCTTAGGTTAGTTAGGTTTAAGTAGTTCTAAGTTCTAGGGGACTGATGACCACAGATGTTAAGTCCCATAGTCCTCAGAGCCATTTGAACCATTTTGAAAACTCACATTGTGTGAAATAACAATGAGAGATGGCATGCCAAACTCTCACATTAACAACACTGTCAGTCATTTTAACATTCATGTTTTAGACCATGACCTCGGTGTTCATCAGTACTTCATTTGGTATGTGTGTTTACCTGAAGATATTGCGGCAGACTGTTCATATACCTGCATATGTAGCCTGTACAGAACTTGTACCCTAGCGTCCGTAATGGAGGCGACAAAGAACAGGAAGAGAGATGTATTGCAGGCCTAAATGCTGAGTCCACCGACCTGGCTGTGCGAGTGAGTCTGGGAAACAGCGTTTCGTGGATTGTACCTGCAGAGGGACTCCAGGACATGGCACTCCGTTCATTCCACTTGGGTGCGGAGCAGGAGGGCGTTGGTTTGCAAAACATTTTACCTGGGCCAGTCCGCGTAGTTTGGAAATTTTCGTGGACGCGTCAGAACATTGCGCGCCGCTCCTCGCCCACAGCCCGCCGTTTTCTGCTGCAGCCTGAATCAAAGTGAAAGCATAAGGTATTGCTGCACCACAGTAAGGTTTCTGAACGATATTCATAGCTCCCTATTCTCCAGTGAACCATGGTTTCTGGTGCACTTGATCGTAGTTGATTCTGTTTGAATACAATGGGGCCTCGCCGTGGGTTCATGTAAACAAAGTCAGATTGCATTGTAAAAGGGATTAATTCAGGGGAAAACTTTTCTTGCTTCCGCACCAATGAATACTTTGCCAATCAAGCACCACCCCTTCTCTGATTTGTGTTTGTCGTTTTTTTGTAAGATTTATCAGCTCATTGTAGTTATAAAAGGGTTATTAAAAACTTAAATACGCCACTGCTCTCATTCATACTCCCTCAACTATTGACTCTTTTTATTTTATTGTGACAATACATGGGTACACCAGCAATTCAAGTTTCAATCTTCTTAAATTAGTTAATTTGATTATTGGTCTGAGCTCTGAAAGTGACCGCAGACATAGGCAACAAAAGGACCATGAGCAAAAATCACTAATGTCATACATAAAAATCAAGGGTGCAGCTCACGATTTCAACGATATTGAGAAGATAATACTTTTCTTTACTAAATACAATAAAATTTAGCATCACTCGGATATATTTATGATTAAATCAAGCGACGGCTTGCACCAACAATAAAAAACTATACACTATCAACAGCTGAGGCACTCAGTAACGAATGTGATAGGAAAGTCACCACCGACGACTGCAACGTAGCCTCAATCACACGCAGCCCACTAATCCAAAAAGCGTGGCAGAATGAAGCTATTTACTAAATCGTTAAACGGAATGATGCATAATTAAATAATGAGAATGTCAATGCAACTTCAAGTAAATGTGTTATCCACGATAGTAATGCTATATAGCTTGAAACAATTCCCTACCTTTTCGTTGAACTACAGAATATGAAACTAGTTTTTTCGGTAAAATGTCCTGAAAATGTGGTCCTTTCATACAAAATTTTGACCCAAGAATGATACCTAAGGTTATCTCACCACCGTTTAATTGAAATGTTTCATGTAGGAGATGCTTTCATTGTGCTACGGGGGAAGAAAAAGGAGCATGAATGAGTATTTGAACGACTTTAAGATCACGATTACTCATGGAGCTCCCCTAACATGGTTGAGAAGTGTACATGTGACCTCCCTTACAGGCACATCATGTGCTTGCGGGTGTACAATGACACATTGAAAGTCCAACATCTATCTACGAAGAACGTGAGATAAACAGTAGCGACAAATATAGTCTGTAGCAGCACAAAGTCCCGAAGTCTCGGCGCTGCTGAATTATCTTACAAGTTCTAAAATCATGCAAAGTCTTCAAAATATTTGTGCTGATGACAGCCGTTTTCATTTCGATTAATAATTACACTGCACAGCAATACTCCAAAATATGGCGGACAAGTGTAGTGTAAGCAGTCTCTTTAGCAGATCTGTTGCACCTTCTAAGTGTTCTGCCAATGAATCGCAGTCTTTGGTTTGCTCTGCCCACAACTTTATCTATGCAAACAATCCAATTTAGGTTATTTGTAATTGTAATCCCCAAGTATTTAGTCGAATTTACAGCCTTCAGATTTGTGAGACTTATCGCGTAATCAAAATTTAGCGGATTTATTTTAGTACTCACGTAAGTAACTTCACACTTTTCTTTATTCAGGATCAACTGCCACTTTTCGCACCACACAGATATATTATACATAACACATTTTTCAATTCGTTTTGTCATCTCATGACTTTAGAAGACGGTAAATGACAGCATCATCTGCAAATAATCTAAGCGGGCCACTCAGATTGTCTCATATGTCATTAATATAGATCAGGAACAATAGAGGGCCTACAACACTTCCTTGAGGAACGCCGGATATTACTTGTGTTTTACTCGATGACTTTCCGTCTATTACTACCAACTGTGACCTTCCTGACAGGAAATCACGAATCCAGTCGCACAACTGAGGCGATACTCCGTAGGCACACAATTTGGTTAGAAGCCGCTTGTGGGGAACGGTGTCAAAAGACTTCTGAAAATCTAAAAGTATGAAGTCAATTTGACATCCCCTGTCTATAGCACTCATTATTTCATGAGTATAAAGAGCTAGTTGTGTTCCGCAAGAGCGATATTTTCCGAATCCGTGCTGACTATGTGTCAGTAAAACGTTTTCTTCGAGGTGATATGGGCCTGTAATTACTCCTGTTTCCCATTTTGGGTATTGGTGTGACTTGAGCAACTTTCGAGTCTTTAGGCACGGAACTTTCTGTGAGCGAGGGGTTGTATATAATTGCTAAATATGGAGCTATTGCATCTGCATAGTCTGAAAGGAACCTCACTGGTATACCATATGGACCGGAAGTCTTGCCTTTATTAAGTGATTTAAACTGCTTTGCTACACCGAGGACATCTATGTTTCTCATCTTCGCAGTTGTTATTGATTGAAATTTGGGAATATTTACTTCGTCTTCTTTGGTGAAGGAGTTTCGGAAAATCGTATTCAATAACTCTGCTTTGGTGGCACTGTCATCAGTGACTTCACCGTTGTTATCGCGCAGTGAAGGTATTGATTGTGTATTGCCACTGGTGTGTTTATATATGACCAGAAACTCTTTGGGTTTTCTGCCAGATTCCGAAAGAGAGTTTCGTTGGGGAAATTGTTAAAAGCATCTCGAATTGAAGCACGCGCTGTATTTCGAACTTCTGCAAAACATTCCAATCTTCGGGATTTTGCGTTCTTTTAAATATGGCTTGCTTTTTTTTGCATGCTTTTCCGTTGCTTCTGCAACAGCGTTCTGACCCGTTTTTTGTGCCTCGGGGATATTTCGGCAATGAGCATATAAAAAGAATGGAAAAGCAAATTGGAAATCTTTTCCCTAGCGATCAGTTTGTCACAAGCAAAGGAAAATGTTTAGGGGGGCAGTCCTGACTCAGTTCTTGATATGATCAGCAAGAGTTGAGAAAAATTGACTCACTTTCATGTTGACACGCAAAACGCGGTGAATAACGTAAAGTGCTCCAAGATCTTTGACATATAGAGAAAAATACAAGTACATTCGGATAGACGCATTATTTAAAATATGTATAAGAAGAGCAAGAAAGGAGTGTCCCGTCTGAAAAGGGCATAAGGCAGGTGTTCAATCTTTCTCCTCTACTCTTAAACTTGTTACTGAAGATGTAGTGAAGGAAATAAAATAAAGGTTCACAAGTAGGATTATGATTCAATGCAAAAAATATCAATAATAAGATTCGCTGGTGTTACTGCTGTCGTGGTTAAAATTATGTGCTTAACACAGAATATGTATTGGGAATAGACAAAAGATAGGCAGTAGGAGTAAGGAGCACGTCTTAAGACATAAGAGAATTACACTATTACAGAGAGCTGCAATGAACAAAATTATGAGAGAAGGCGGATACTGAAATACAAGTAAATGAGGTTTAGTGTAACTGTGGTACTTTTGTATGAAAAGACTGGCACAGTAGAAGAAATCGTCGTGGAGAGCATCAAACCAGTCAGAAGACGGATGAAAAAAAAAAAGACCCTCTCAAGTTTCGTATTTCCGTTATAACGTTTACTGATTAGGAAGGTTGCAGTTGAATAGGTCATTTATAAAAAAACTCTTCTCGCAGACTTTGATAAAAGTATTTTACTAGTGCTTCATTCTCCAGAGGTAGACGCATCAGTTGGGGTTCACACAGGACAGTTATTTTTGGAGTGATCCTCTTCCTGGAGAGGATGTAGCTTAGCATGGAACCGTAATAACTACTTAAAGCAAATTTAAGTTTACATAATGAATTTAGAAGAAATTTTAGACTTTCGCTTGTGATCGTCGAAGCTATATAAAAGACCTGAACTCTCCAAGGAATTCCTAAGACTAGAGGCGAAATATCAACCGAAATCCTGCTGGTTATTCAGAATTCGTTTACAGCTAAAACAATAGACATGCTGTTAGCAACTTTGATTTGAGTCAGCTATATGAAACTATCGCAGCTGTCGGAGATCGACCATCTCTCGCTGCCCTGACGTGTGGCGGCGCGATCAACGTTTGTTCACTGCAAGTGACGCTCTCTCCCTACGCCACGCCTCCTGACTTCACGTCACATCACGTGTCGGCACCCCGTGACCGCTGACTGATTTTAAATGTGCTCACCAGCCCGGAACGATCACTGTCTCCTGGTGTCGCGCTTAGGGAACATTCAGTACACCGGCCACTATCTTACAAATGTTGGCTACGAATCTGAGTTTGTGTGGATTTTGTTTCCAGTCTGCTTTATTCTTCCTATGCCGAATTATTACTGTAAGTGTTTAGATTGTAACGTCCCCTTAGAAAAAATTATAAATGACTGTGCTGGTAAACCTCTTACGTTATTTGATTTTCAAACAGCTGAGCAAAACTGAACGTACTCAGACATTTCTCTCTTTACTTGTTCTGATCATCACTAATCTGACACACAATATTTTTAGCGCAACGCAGTCTGACTTTCAATAATCCCTACAAAAGAATGGCCCTGAATAACAATAACCTATACCTTTCATGAATCACTTACCTCACAAAAATCTTCGTTACTCGAACTACTGCAATACAGCGAGCGCCAATACTGCCAGCTAAATAAATGATTCTAACTACTGTAGGCACTAATTACTGATAGGCATAGTTAGCAAATGAAAGATTTTGATAGACAGTAAACAATGTATTTACCTTAATAATGTTCAATATATATATATATATATATATATATATATATATATATATATATATATATATATATAAAATTCTCCTTGTTCTTCAATGTACAACGGAAGTATTCCTTTACATCAAAGAGGACATCAAAGAAAACTATGAAAAACATCGTATACAATATGTTGTTGTTGCCTTCAGTCCGAAGACTGGTGTGATGCGGAGTTTCATGGTAGCCTATCCTAGCCAAAGATCTGCGTAACTATTGATACCCACATCCACCAGACCGACAATTCCCTGTCGCCGCAAGTTGTTTCCTATCAACAGATCCCTTGTTTCAGTCAAATTGTCCAATGAATTTATTTTTCCTCAGTTAAAGACTATAAATTCAAAAAGGGCTAAGTGCCAAAATGAATGTTTGGAGAGACTGAAAGAAAAAGATATTGTTCTGTGCCTTGATACAATTAAGACGTTAGTAAGTCACACGGTTGGCCGCTGTGATCTAGTACGTAACTCAGAGTCTTAACTGAACAACTAATACGCCCGAAGTATCGCAAAGAAAATGACAATTTGGAAAAGGGCTAAGTCCATTGTTCCTGTGTTGTTTTTTTTTTCAATGATAAATAACAAGCCGAAGTGGAATAAGAGTACCATCTTGTGACATTTGACACAAATGTGCACCCTCACCATCGCGAACCACGAAAATTAATGTACATTGGTGGCGACTTTCCGTTGGATCGGCAAACTTTCAATTTCGGCGACGTTCTACTGGAAAACGTCCACGAGCTCCATTAAGAACGTACGTTGTGTCTGCTCATCTTGCTGGTAGAGCGCAGTAAACAAGTTCGTGTTATGTTCAGCCGACAAGGAGTGACAATAATACTCACATTTGCAGGTAACCTAAAACCAAACATTATGACTCCTAATACTATTACAAAATTATATTATTTGTGTTCAGTCATAAGAGTGCCACTTAGATACTCTTATTGTCGAGCATTAACATTTGATTACTGATCCCATACCTGCGTACTTGGCTGTTACTTGGGAGGATTTCTTTTTCTGTTCCTGTCTTGAATGATAAATCAGACACTCTTCTTTTCTTCTCCAGCACTCTCTTATATGTAAATTTTTCATTGTCTCTTCATTGACTTTGGACCATCACAGTACTCGGACTCACAACGGATCATAACCTCAACCTTCTTCATTCATAAAAGTCAGTTGTCAACAGCAGAGCGCTAGTGGTAGAACATGGACTTCGCGCATAAAGACATTCCACATGGCTTGAACGACATCTACGAGCGGCCATAGAAAATGACGGGTGTGCGTACAGACACGGCACCCACCATCAGGTAATGGCTTTTACACGTACCTCCTATAGAAAGAAAAATCTCGTTTTTCACAAAAATGTTTCTTAGCCCCTTTTGAATTTCTGTTCTTCGATTCAGTGCCTCCCCATGTGTTATTCATTCCACCCATCTCATCTTAAGCATGTTTTTCAGCATCACATTTCAAAAACCTGTATTCTGTCCTTGCCTGTACTGCTTATCGTCCACGTATCAATTCTACACAAGTTGCGACTGCAGACAAATATTTACCAAAAACAATTGCTAGCACTTAAACTGATGTTAGATGTCTGAGGCTTCCTGCATTTAAGAATTGTTTATCTTGTTATTTCCAGTCTTCATTTTACATCCACCATACTCTGGCCATCAGCATTTATTTTATTGCCCAAGTAGCAAAAAACATGTTCTAAGTTTACTTTCTCATTCGCTAATCTAATTCCCTCGACATCATCTGATCTAATCCCTTACATTCCATTATTTTTGTTTTACCTTTGTTTAAATTCATCTTAAAATCACTTTTCAAAATATAATCTATTCCGTTCAACTGCTCTTCCAAAGTGTCATTAGAAAACCTTAGGAGTTCATATTTCTTCGTCATGAGAACCAATTCACTTTCCAAATTTTCCCTTGATTTCCTTTGTTGCTTGCTTAACGTGCGGATTGAATAACATCGAGGATAGGCTACAACCCTGCCACACTCCCTTTACAAAGGCGGTTTCCCTTTGATGTCCTTCGACTGCCATATCCGCGGTCTTCCTTCTATGAAAGTTGTAAATAACCATCCACTGGCTGTATTTTATAACCGCCACACTCACAATTTCAAAGAATGTCGTCCTGTCAGCAGTTTCAAAACCTGTCTCTAAATCTACAAATGTGTGAAGTAGGTTTGCCTTTCTTTAGCCTATCTTCCACAATAAGTCATAGTGTCAATGTCCCTCCATTTCTTTGAATCCCATACTGATCTTCCCCTAGGTCTGCTTCGACCAGTATTTCCAGTATCCCATAAATAATTGTGAACATATTTTGCAACAAAGAATTACTAAACTGATTGTCCGGTAGTATTCACACAAGTGAGCATCTGCCTTTTTTGCAATCCGAGCTATTACATTGTTCTTCAAGTCTGGTGGCGTTTCCCCTGTCGCCTATATCTTGCGCACCCCAGGAGAAATAGTTTGGTCGTGGTTGCCTCTCCCAGTAACATCAGTAAATCTGAGATAATGTCGTCTATTCCAGCAGCCTGTATTCCACTTAGGTCTTTCAGTTCTCTGGTAAACTCTTCTCACAGTATCGTATAGCCATCTTATCTTTACCTACTTCCTCTTTCTATAATGTCGTTCCTTATATAGAACCTCCATAAGAAAGGAAAACTGGGTTTAACGTCCCGTCGACATCGAGGTCATTAGAGACGGAGAACAAGCTCTGATTGTTTAAGGGATTATGAAGGAAACCGGTCGTGTCCTTTCAAGAGGTCGCTCCGGGGTGTAGCAGGCGGCGAAAGATTTCCAAGGCGGCCGCACGTAAGGCCTCCCCGATTAGTTTGACAAACAGGTTCCAGGTGCTGTATGTGGCTGATACGATCGCTGAGCCATCACAGAGGGTGGGATTATTTATAGTTGGGAGCTCCAACGTTAGGCGCGTTATGGGGCCTCTTAGGATCATGGCTGCTAATAAGGGGAAGAAAACCAATGTGCACTCCGTGTGCATACCAGGTGGAGGCATTCTAGACGTGGAACGGGTCCTGCCGGATGCCATGAAGAGCACAGGGTGCTGCCAACTGCAGATGGTGGCTCACGTCGGTCCCAATGATGTGTGTCACTGTGGATAATAAGAGATTCTCTCTGGTTTCGAGCGGCTAACAGAAATTTTAAAGTCGCCCAGTCTTGCTTTCGAGATGAAAGCAGAACTGACCATTTGCAGCATAGTCGACAGGACCGATTGCGGACCTCTGGTACAGAGCCGAGTGGAGGGTCTGAATCAGAGGCTCAGACGGTTCTGCGACCGTGTAGGCTGCAGATTCCTCGACTTGCGCCAAAGGGTCGTTGGATTTCGCGTTCCGCTGAATAGGTTAGTAGTCCACTCGTATATGCTGGCGAAAATACATGTTTAATTCCGGAGGTACGCATAAAACATCATCCGAAATTGTGCTAAATGCATTCGCTGAAAATTAATTCGAGCAGTTAGTTCATGAACCCACGTGAATAGTGAACGGTTGGGAAAACACACTTCAACTTTTAGCAACAAATAATCCTGAGTTAATATCCAACATCAAAACGGATACAGGGATTAGTGAACACAGGGTTGTCGTAGTGATACTGAATA
This sequence comes from Schistocerca nitens, assembly GCF_023898315.1. Classification (NCBI taxonomy): domain Eukaryota; kingdom Metazoa; phylum Arthropoda; class Insecta; order Orthoptera; family Acrididae; genus Schistocerca; species Schistocerca nitens. The sequence continues at coordinate 663,403,129 of NC_064618.1, forward strand.
TTGTAACCCCCAAATTCTCCAAAAATAAACGAAAAATACACGTAGCTATTCAAAAAAGCAGATAAAAATTGACTTAATGCTTTCCTGAGAAACAATCTCCACTCCTTCCAAAATGTAAACATAAATGTAGACCAGATGTGGATTAAATTCAAGGAAATAGTATCAGCAGAAATTGAGAGATTTATACCAAATAAATTAACAAACGAAGGAGCTGTTCCTCCTTGGTGCACAAAACGGGTCAGAGCACTGTTGCAGAAAAAAACGAAACAAACATTCCAAATTTAAACAGATGCTGAATACTCAAGATTGGCGACCTTTTACAGACGCTTGAAATTTAGCGCGGACTTCAAGGCGAGATGCTTATAACAATTCCCACAACGAAACTTTGTCTCGAAATCTGTGAGAAAATCCAAAGTGATTCTGGGCGTATGTGAAGACACAATCAATTCCTTGTCTGCGAGATAGCAAAGGAGATACTTTCGAAGACAATGCTGCCAAAGCAGAGTTACTAAATACTGCCTTCCGAAATGAGTTCACAAACGAAGACGAAAGAATAGCTGCTAACATGAGTGCCGTAGAAGAAGATATCATAGGAGTAGTTAAGCAACCTAAATGACTTCATAAAAGCAAGTATTCTGGTCCAGACTGTTGTAACCTCCCCGCAAAATTTTGAAAAGACAATATTTAAATCTTAAGGGGAATAGAGCCAAGTGTAACCTCCCCGCAAAAATGAAGGAAAATACTTTAAATGCGAATATTCATCGTGCCAAGTCTAACCTCCCCGTAATTATTTTTAAATAATATGAATTGAATAAAAAAATGCAAATAGAGCCAAATGTTAGCTTCCCACAGTAATAAAAGTCAATGATAATAAAAATGTGCAAAAATGTTAAGTCCCTACAAAATTAACGTTAAGATCAACCTGATAAATTTTATAAGGTCATCTGCGCTGACCTTAGGCCCTGTGCAATAATCAACCTGCTAAAATTGATTCTGGGAGGAAAAGCAGAGGAAATATTGTTTCAATTGTAATGATTATTTTCTTAAAAAGATTGTTTTGAGAACAAAATTATTATTGGGGCAATTCTTGAACAAATTAATTACAGTTAATATACTTTACATTATCAGATGTGCGCAATGCTGCTTCATTACCTTATTTAAAAAATATACCTCGTCCTGAACCTTGACCAGAGACCCATGTCGACGCCCGCCGACTCCTCACACACAACTCCGACTGTCTCGTGCGCGCTACTACCACACAGACTGAACTACATGCTCTCGCGACTCGCTACGTACAACTTTCTCGCAACTGAACTGAACTCTCGCGCGGTCAAGCGCAGACTAGCAACGATAAATAACTCTCTGGTCAGAGATTCTGTCATGCCTCGCCATCGCTGCTACTGAATACACGTGTTTCATAACCCTCCACTGGGGCGGGGGGGCAAAAATTTGGCAGCGATGGTGAGTCATTTGGACTTGCCATGAGCAACAAATTTTTTTCTTAACTAATTAACTTTTACAATCACGGAATATTCAGATGTAGAACATGAATTAAATGTGGTGCACATGCACCGAGTACAAAACATTTCAGACAATGACAAAAAAACATATAGAATGAGTACAAAACAAATGACATAAGTGCACACGCACTGAAAAACTCTTTAGCATTTTCACAACAAATAAACATAATGGCAAAAAATCATGTTGATAAGTGACATAAGTGCACATGTACTGCAGTTCAGCAAATCGAAAAAAAATGTATAGGCCATGAATATAAATGATGTTAGCAAAAAATGATTTTCATTATGTTACAAGAATTAGGATAGGAAAGGGAAGGATTGCATAATGGTTGTAGCACTTTAGGTTGCACGCAGCTGCACTGAAAGTCCATATCTTTCCACAGAAGTACAACACCAAGTGAGACAATTTGAAGTTCTTTTCCCAGAAGTATATATCAGCGTAGCCGAGACACTGAAATGTCGTAGTAATATTCCATGTTTTCACTTTGGCAGTACGTTAGGTACACCAAACAGTGGGACCATAATAACGTCTCCATCGCTCACGGTGGTGGACAGCATGTCGTGTCAACACCACACCCTTACAAGGCACACCAACGTAGAATTAGTGCAAAAACCAAATATAGTGCTCCATGATCAGGAGGATGTACAGGACAAATGGATATTGCAGTAATTCAGGGTAGTGAGGTCAGAAGGTGAAGGACATTAAGTCACATACTAGTCTTCATTAGGAATTACATTAGTAGTTTGCGGCATTCATAGCCCAGTTATTGAACATTTCTGTACCATGTATGTAGTGTTACAGAAAAATGTTCATTAATTGTTTTACATAGAATATTTGCACCCATTCTCTAATTACAAATCATCAGAAGTCATTACTTAAAACAGGAGGTAGTCAATAATAATGTTGATACTCAATCATTGGTCATCCCAATACAGTCATCATTTCTCAGTTACGAAGCATTATTAATTAGTAGCATTCATTTTCCAGTTACAAAACATTATTAATTAATCATTTGTCATTTCAATATAGTAATAATCAGTAGCCTTCTTTTCCTAGTTACAAAGCATTGGTTATCTCTATACAGTAATTAGTAGTATAATCAGTAGCCTTCTTTTCCTAGCTACAAAGCATTATGAATAGCATTCATTTTCTAGTTACAAAGCATAATTAGTAGCATTCTTTTCCTATTTACAAAGCATTATTAAATAATCGCATTCTTTTCCAAGTTACAAAGCATAATGAATAGCATTCATTTTCTAGTTACAAAGCATAATTAGTTGCATTCTTTTCCTATTTACAAAGCATTATTAAATAATCGCATTCTTTTCCAAGTTACAAAGCATAATGAATAGCATTCATTTTCTAGTTACAAAGCATAATTAGTAGCATTCATTTCCTATTTACAAAGCATTATTAAATAATCGCATTCTTTTCCAAGTTACAAAACATAATAAATAGCATTCATTTTCTAGTTACAAAGCATAATGAATAGCATTCATTTTCTAGTTACAAAGCTAGCATTCATTAATTAATCATTTGTCATTTCAATATAGTAATAATCAGTAGCCTTCTTTTCCTATTTACAAAGCATTATTAAATAATCGCATTCTTTTCCCAGTTACAAAGCATAAGTAAATAATGATTGGTCATTTAAATACAGTAATTGGTAGTATTCATTTTTCAGTTGACGTATTATTCATAGCTGATCAGCATTACTCAGAACTCTCTTAAACTGGTATCATTATTTGGGACTGGTAATACATTTTTTTTGTTAGCAATGCATTGCGTTGGGTAATTATAGGGGAAAGCAAGAGAGAAAAATTTGCTTCTGGGTTGTTGGTGTAAATGAAAATGTGTAACGTCATTCGTCATAAGTCAGCTGTGGCAAGATTATGAAACAAGTAGAGTATATGTAATCACGTTCATAGATGACATAGATTTAATGAACAACTGCTTATAGCACATTAATTTCATAAATAATTTCTCCTGCGAAAATATAAAAAAATGGATTATTAAGCTGAAAGAACAAATGCATTTTATGCTGAAAAGTAGTGAACTTCGAATTAACAGGTAGTGAAATGTGTATAAAAATGTGTTCCATAGCTGTCCTTTCCAAAACCTTCTGTCATTATACTATGCAATATAACACCTGCTGTCAAATCAAACTGCAACAAATACTTAAACAACTACATAGCATAAATACATAACTTCAACAATATCCTCATCTGTAAAGAAAAAACTTCATTATCCATCACTTCATTACTTATATTATCATAACTCCATTATTATCATCACCTGTAAAGAAAAACTTCATTATCCATAGTAGCATATTCTTCATCATTATTCATCAGCATTCATTATCATCTGCAAAAAATCACTTCATTACTCATTACATAACTATTCCTTATCTCTAGCATATTTCATCACTAAAACTAAGATTTGTAGTTCTGTCTGACAGCCTGCATCAATCGCCTCGTATTCTGAAAGAAAAAATTAGTTGAGACTGCTATTCTACGATGTGTATAGTATATTCTTGTTAATGCTTGTTAATTCTGATCCATTTACTCTTCATTATAAGGTTTTTGCATCTTCTTTCGTTTATTTCGTAGGTGAAATTCCCATTTCTGTTTGATTTATTTCCTTTACACGTTATTTCTTCTGAAAATGATGAACAAAGATTAATGTCGTGCCTTTACATCATATACTCACTAAATAATGATTGGTTTACGGTAACATAATTAAGCATACAGCATAACATGACAGAAAACGTAATATGTCAAAGACATTGACAGTGGTCAGATGCAAAAAGTGTACACAGAATATCACAATGCAGCAGCAGAAAAAAAAATGTAAAACAGTCACGGTGTTGAGATAACATAGGGCAAAAAGTGTCAAAGTCAACTGGTGTGTGTTATATCTTAACCATTTCATAGTGCATACAAACAAAACATGAAAAAAATCGTACATACATAAACAAATGATGACAACTTGCCAAGAAAAAATGCGATAATCATCAATAAGTAGTCATGCGAATATAATTGCATAAGTAGTCATAAAATGTGTAAGTTCATCTGGAAAAATGTGCACGGTCTGATGTGTAACGACAAGAAGAGCATAAAGGCGATAATTAAAGACTTTAATGGAGAAAAAATTTCATAAAAATTGATATGTCACTAGATAACATTGCATAATTATTCATAAGATACGTAAGTTCCTTTAAAAAAAAAATGTGCACAGACTGATATGTAACGACAAGAAGAGCGACCTGCTAACCTTACCTTGCCAGGCACTTGCCAAGAAAAAATACGATAGTCATCAATAAGTAGTCATATAAATATAATTGCATAAGTGGTTATAAAATGTGTAAGTTCATCTCAAAAATATGCACGGTCTGATGTGTAACGACAAGAAGAGCGACCTGCTAACCTTACCTTGCCGGGCACTTGCCAAGAAAAATACGATAATCATCAATAAGTAGTCATGTGAATATAATTGCAGAAATAGTCATAAAATGTGTAAATGGCATCATAGCATGTTAAATCATAAAGTGTCTTCACTCAATAAAGGGTTTAATGTTAGAGACATGGTGGTTGCCTTTACTTTTTCTGGTTCTCAGAGTTTCGACGTGTACAACATTGGGGTGAGGAATGCTGCGAATCCGATATGGACCTGCGTATAGAAGTTCAAATTTACTGCATTTACCTTTTATTTTGTTGGATAAATAGTGTGTACGTACTAATATCTTCTGTCCAATGTGAAAGTCTCGGCGTGTACAAACTTGATTTTGCTGTCTTCTCCGGCGCTCTGCGGCACGTTTGATGTTGTTCAGCGCAATGTCAATTATTTCGTGGTGTCGTAATCGACGAGATGTAGGAAAATTTACTAATTCTGTAATTTTGTTCGGTGGTTCAACGTTTTTCAGTATAACAGACGGAGATAGCATAGTGGATTCATTTGGAATGGAATTAATTACATCTTGGAATGAGAATATGTGTGTGTCCCAATCAATATGTCTTTTGTGGCAGTATATTCTACACAGTTTACCAATTTCTTTCATTAATCGTTCACAGGGGTTCGAAGAAGCATGGTACTTGGATATATAGATCGGAGAAATGTTTCTAGCTCGTAACATGCGTGTCCATATAGCAGAACGAAATTGTGATCCATTGTCAGAAATTACTTTCAACACATGCCCTACATGAAATAGAAAATGTTTTACAAATGCTTTCGAAACAGTTTTAGTAGTAGCTTTGCGTAACGGAGTGAAGGTAACAAATTTTAAAGTGAGTTTAACAGCGACAAAGATGTAGCAAAAACCTCTATTAGTTCTGGGAATCGGACCAAAAATGTCTACAGCGGCCATATGTCTTAATTTAACAGGTACAATTGCATATAATGGAGGAATATGTGAAGTGGTGTCTGACTTAGCTTTCTGGCAAATTTTACATGACGCTAAAACTCGTCGTATACGTTTCTCCATGTTGGCAAAATAACAGTTCTGTCTCAGTATAAGAAACCATTTTCTGGCTCCGTAATGTGCGTAACTTAAATGAGTGTACCAGATTAATTTGTTAACCAGTTCGTCAGGAATGCATAATAACCAATTGTTGCTGTCAGGATGAGAGCGGCGAAACAGAATGTCATTGCGTACAGTGTAATGGTTTCTAATGGTAACATTATTCCTATCTTGCCAGAGGTGTTTAATTTCTTTCCACACGTTGTCTTTATTTTGCACTTTTGCTATGTCCTGTAATGACGACGAAATAAAATTTTCAAATGCAACTTGTTGAATGTACATAACGCTGAAATTTGCTTTGCAGAAGTTGGTTGCGACGGTTTGCTGATTGTTGCTGAGAGAACGGGATAGTGCGTCTGCTACAACATTTTGTGTGCCGGTAATGTGAACAATTGTAAAATTAAATTGCTGTAGATAAAGCTTCCATTTGCTTAATCTGTCGTGTGTGAATTTAGCTGAAAGTAAAAATTGTATAGCTCTATGATCTGTGTAAACGGTGGTATGTCTGCCATAAAGAAAATGTCTAAATCTCGTGAAAGCCCAAACAACACATAATGTTTCAAGTTCAGTAACGGAATAATTTCGTTCAGCAGGTGACAGAATGCGACTTGCAAATGCAATGTTTTTAATTACTGTAGAGCCATCTTCTTCAATTTCCTGAAAAATATGCACGCCTAAAGCCGTGTTGGAACTGTCGGTGGCAATGGAAAAATTTCTGGTAAAATCTGTGTGCGATAAAAGTGGTGCATTCAACAGAGCATGTTTCAAATAACATTCTCGTGAACAAAATTCTGCGTGTCAAAAGTAGTGTTTACGTTACTGGAATATGCAATCTGTGCTGTATCCGGGTAAATTCTATCGTACGTGTTATTATTTTCGGGAGGATGCTGTGGCATTTCGACTATTTGAACAGTTCTGTTATTTCTTCCTGACGTATTACGCTATAGATGACACCTATTGTCTGGTTCATTCATGATAATATGTTGTTGCTGAAGATCTTGCTGCTGAAAAGATCGACTGTTATTAAATGTACGCTGAAAATTGTACTCATTAATTTTACGTCTGTCATGATAGTCACGTCTATACGGCGCATTTGCGATAGGAATTGAAATACTGTGTTTTCTGTACGTAGTTATTTCTTTGCTGCCGTGCGTTACTATTTGTTGTACCTGGGACTATACGTTCACGCGGCGAAACATTAAAGTTAGGTTGACCTTGTGCATTACATTGTTGGTTAGGTATGCTAACCGACTGGTTTTGATGTTGTTGCGGAGAAAAACGTCTATTGTTATTAAAATGTGGTTACTGTTGCTAAAAATTTTACACATACTGATGATTACGATTTTATCTTTTATTAGAATTACGTTGGTAGTTCTGGAGCGCCTAATGAAAATTGTCACTTTCGGTAAAAAAATTTGTCATATCCGGTTTTCATTACATTTTACTTAATTCTAGGTAGAGCAAAAGTTAAAGAGCTATTTTGATAGATATAAAGGATAGTAGAAGAGAAGGCAGCAGTGCAGAAAACTAAAGATGAAACAGCACTATGCACGCTACGGCACATATTCATTAAAGCGTAATGAATCCCCTGAGGTCATTACGCGCTGCAAATAAATTTCAGCTTTTGTGTTACAGGCAGTGGCGGCAAAAGTTCAGAAATAAATTGCTGTATCCATGCTAATTCCAATTTCTGCATTATAGACAACGCTGATGAAAATACAATGGCAAATTGTCGTATCAGGTTCAAAGCTAGTTTCTGCATTACAGGTAATAGCGGTGAAAGTACAAAAATAAATTGTCGTATACAGTGCAAAACCTGTATCTGTTCTCTGTCATTATTAAGTTCCTTAGATTTTCTTGCGGATAAAAATTGCTCATAATCTACGTTCTCGTCACTGAATTTGAGAACACGTTCACGTTTGTGTGAGAATCTGTTTGTCTGTGTCATTTCGTATTCCAAGTTGCGTAGCTTTTCAGATTTTAAGTCGCGTAGTCTCTGTAAATTGCTCAACTTATACGCGCTCCGTAAGTCTGACAAATGTTCGCAAAGTGGCGTATTCTGTGACGTATAGGTGACTGAAATAGTTTTCAATTCTGTTACTTTAATACTCTCGTCAATTTGGTTGTTCTGTCGTTCACTTTTATTATTGACATCCGTATTCAGAGTATGTGAAACTTCCAGTGACTCTAAATTAAACTCGTCGCGTATCTGTACTGCGTTTTTAGGGCATTGTTCAGTGACTGCATTAATTTCGTCTTTATGTGATTCTGTTGTGCCTACACGTGTACTACTTAATTCTTGTGCAACAGTGCCAACTTCTTCATTACTGTTATTAGCAAAAGCCTTAGTATCCACACGTAATTGTTCTTTAGTGTCCTGACATTGCACGGTAACAGCTGTAATCTGTTCACTAACTTGTTTGTTCTGTCCATTAACGTTGTCGTGTTTTTCGTTCCGCTGTTTAAGACTTTCAGAAAATTCTTTGTTCCATTCTATAAATTCTTTGTGCTGTTCATCAAGTTTTTTAATCATTTCTTTAATTATTTTGTTCTGTTCATTAAATTGTTGTAGCAATCTTGCCATAATTTGTTCGAAGCCAAAATTAGCATTTCTATTCTCTGTGCTGTTTAGTGGTGTACCTACAATTGTCGCGTTTTGTGTGACCATTTCGTCATTCTGTATTTTACAAAAAGATTTATCTGTCGGATGTACACTGTCAGACACTATTTCGGAATTAAATAAATCCGTCGTACTTTCAGTACACTGTCCATTTTCCAAACCGGGTGTGTTAAGCTGGGCAGCGCTCGTTACAATAGAGCTCCCCGCGTCATCAATTGTCGTCAAATTAACAGAGGACACATTCGAGTTCGTTTGTTCATCATTAAGGTCTACATCATTGTTAATGGTTGGAACGCACTGATTGTCAGTGAACGCAGGATTGTCATCATTACACTGCGTGTCACAAGTACTATTTATGAACTTGTTTAAGTTGGTAATTTCATTCATTATACTTCGCGATACACTATTCACAGTCTTTCGCGGCATTTTTACAATAGTCACAATTATTCACAAAAGAAATAAGCACAATGCAAAAAGCAACAAACACAAATACAACAGAGCAACGAATTGCCGATGATCTGAGGAAAGAAAGTCATAAAATTAGTAAAAGCGTTGCGCCAAATGCTAATTATATTAAGTAAATAAGAGCAAATATCTGACTACTTTTCAGAAGATTCTCAACGAAATACGATCCTGGACCGGATGTCGCCAAGTGTAACCTCCCCGCAAAATTTTGAAAAGACAATACTTAAATCTTAAGGGGAATAGAGCCAAGTGTAACCTCCCCGTAAAAATGAAGGAAAATACTTTAAATGCGAATATTCATCGTGCCAAGTCTAACCTCCCCGTAATTATTTTTAAATAATATGAATTGAATAAAAAAATGCAAATAGAGCCAAATGTTAGCTTCCCACAGTAATAAAAGTCAATGATAATAAAAATGTGCAAAAATGTTAAGTCCCCACAAAATTAACGTTAAGATCAACCTGATAAATTTTATAAGGTCATCTGCGCTGACCTTGGGCCCTGTGCAATAATTAACCTGATAAAATTGATTCTGGGAGGAAAAACAGAGGAAATATTGTTTCAATTGTAATGATTATTTTCTTAAAAAGATTGTTTTGAGAACAAAATTATTATTGGGGCAATTGTTGAACAAATTAATTACAGTTAATATACTTTACATTATCAGATGTGCGCAATGCTGCTTCATTACCTTATTTAAAAAAATATACCTCGTCCTGAACCTTGACCAGAGACCCATGTCGACACCCGCCGACTCCTCACACACAACTCCGACTGTCTCGTGCGCGCTACTAGCACGAACGAACTACATGCTCTCGCGACTCGCTACGTACAACTTTCTCGCAACTGAACTGAACTCTCGCGCGGTCAAGCGCAGACTAGCAACGATAAATAACTCTCTGGTCAGAGATTCTGTCATGCCTAGACATCGCTGCTACTGAATACACGTGTTTCACTGTATACCAATTAGGTTCTTTTCAGAGTATGGTGATGCAATAGCTCCATACTCAACTATCATATAAAACCGTTCGCTCGACGAAAGATCCGTACCCAAAGACTGGAAATTTGCACAGGTCACACCAATGTTGTTGTTGTGGACTTCAGTCCAGAGACTGGTTTGATGCAGCTCTCCATGCTACTCTATCCTGTGCAAGCTTCTTCATCTCCCAGTACCTTCTGCAACCTACATCCTTCTGAATCTGCTTAGTGTATTCATTTCTTGGTCTCCCTCTACGATTTTTCGTTCCACGCTGCCCTCCAATACTAAATTGGTGATCCCTTGACGCCTTAGAACATGTCCTACCAACCGATTCCTTCTTCTAGTCAAGTTGTGCCACAAACTCCTCTTCTCCCCAATTCCATTCAATACCTCCTCATTAGTTACGTGATCTACCCATCTAATCTTCAGCATTCTTCTGTAGCACCACATTTCCAAAGCTTCTATTCTCTTCTTGTCCAAACTATTTATCGTCCATGTTTCACTTCCATATATGGCTACACTCCATACAAATACTTTCAGATACGACTTCCTGACACTTAAATCAATACTCGATGTTAAAAATTTTTCTTCTTCAGAAACGCTTTCATTGCCATTGCCAGTCTACATTTTACATCCTCTCTACTTCGACCATCATCACTTATTTTGCTCCTCAAATAGCAAAACTCCTTTACTACCTTAAGTGTATCATTTCCTAATCTAATTCCCTCAGCATCGCCCGACTTAATTCGACTGCATTCCACTATCCTCGTTTTGCTTTTGTTGATGGTCATCTTATATCCACCTTTCAAGACACTGTCCATTCCGTACAACTGCTCTTCCAAGTCCTTTGCTGTCTCTGACAGAATTACAATGTCATCGGCGAACCTCAAAGTTTTTATCTCTTCTCCATGGATTTTAATACCTACTCCGAACTTTTCTTTTGTTTCCTTTACTGCTTGCTCAATATACAGATCGAATAACATCGGGCATACGCTACAAGCCTGTCTCACTCCCTTCCCAATCACTGCTTCCCTTTCATGTCCCTCGACTTTTATAACTGCCTTCTGGTTTCTCTACAAATTGTAAATAGCCTTTCGCTCCCTGTATTTTACCCCTTCCACGTTCAGAATTAGAAAGAGAGTATTCCAGTCAACATTGTCAAAAGCTTTTCTAAGTCTACAAATGATAGAAACGTAGGTTTGCCTTTCCTTATTCTATCTTCTAAGATAAGTAGTAGGGTTAGTATTGCCTCACACCAATATTCCGCTTAATTATGGGCCCATATTATTAACGTCGATATGCAGCAGGATTCTGGAACATATATTGTGTTCGAACATTATGAATTACTTCGAAGGAAACGGTCTATTGACACACAGTCAACATGGATTTAGAAAACATCGAACATGTAAAACACCCAAGTAGTTCTTCATTTGTATGAAGTGTTGAGTGCTACTGACAAGGGTTTTCAGATTGATTCCGTATTTCTAGATTTCGGGAAGGCTTTTGACATCATGTCAGTTATGTAGTTGGATTCCTGGTTTCCTGTCAGGGAGGTCAGAGTTCGTAGTAATTAACGGAAAATCATCGAGTAAAACGGAAGTGATTTCTGGCGTTCCCCAAGGTAGTGTTATGGGCCCTTGGTGTTCCTTACCTATATAAACGATTTGGGAAACAATCTGGACAGCCGTCTTAGTTTGTTTGCAAATGACGCTGTCGTTTATCGACGAATAAGATCAAAACAAATTCCAAAACGATCTAGAGAAGATATCTGTATTGTGCGAAAATTGGCAATTGACCCTAACAACGAGAAGTGTGAGGTCATCCACACGAGTGCTCAAAATAATGATACAGGATTTGGAGTGGACATTATTAAAACAAAGGCGTTTTTCGTAGTGGCGGAATCTTCTTACGAAATTCCAATCATCAGCTTTCCTGTCTGTATACGACAATATTTTGTTGACGCCGACCTAGATAGGGAGAAACGATTACCATGATAAAATAAGGGAAATCAGAGCTCCTACTGGAAGATGTAGGTTTTCGTTCTTTCCGCGCACTATACGAGACTGGAATAATAGAGAATTGTGAATGTGGTTCGATGAACCCTCTGCCATTCACTTAAATGTGATTTACAGATGTATATTTAGATGAACCATCCCGGAATTTGCATGGAGTGATTTAGGGAAATCACGGGAAATCTAAATCTCGATGAACGGAAGCGTCGTCCTCGCGAATGCGAGTGCTTTGTGGTAACCACTTCGCCCCCTCGCTCGGGAGGCCCTCGATAAATTATTCCTCCCAACTTTAGCTTTCCATTCCATACTTAATGTTGTGTCTGACGCTTTAAACTGTTTGATTTATTTTTTAAATGGTCACACCCCCAAAAGCTAATCTTTATGGACCAACTATTCCTTCCTGCTTAACCATTTTGCACCTTCCGTCTGTAGACATCTGCACACCCTTTTTTCCTGCTTCGTTTGCTGATTTTCTGTTTTACTTTGTGAACTAAATTCAGTATCTCATATGTATTAAACCTCGACTTTTTACCTCTGCTGTCTTCTTGTGTCGTCTCTCAAAACTGCGGATTCGTCTTCTACTGTATCCCTTTCAACAGTTTGAGTCCAGTGTTGCATAACTCTTCTTCTGGAAGGCTCCGCAACCTCTGGCCTCTTTAATTTAACCAGGTCCCCGTTTCTTCATTTCCTATCTATTTGAAATTTCTTCACTTTCAATCTCCTTCGTAACCAGTAAATTATGGCCAACATCTCCTCCTGGAAATTTTTTAAAGTTTAAAGTCTGAGTCCGAAACTCTTGCCATCATATGATCACTTTGAAACCTTCTAGTGTCTCTATGCTTGTTCCACATATACAGTCTTCTTCGATGGTTCTTAAACCAAGTGATAGCGACTGTTAAATTGTGCTTCATAATTGATGCGATGCCATATAATTGGCGATCTCAGTTGTATTAATAAGTGAAAAGATATGCCTGGAATACATTTCCTTTTATGACGACTACCGGTTTAGATCCGCTTTGCCGTTTACCTTCAGGTCTGACACCTCAAGACAAAGTTGTTCAATAGTGGTCCGGTGGTCCGAACCATGCTTTGTGAAAAATTCTATTCGGCTTTCTCTTTTGTTCCTTTTCACCAGTCCATGTTCTCCTGCTATTTTCCTCCTTTGTTTTTCTACTACCAAACTGCAGTCATCCACCACAATTAAATTTTCGTCTCCTCTAACTATCTGAATAATATCCTTTGTCTTATCATACCCTACCTGTCTTGCATATGACAATGTGCTCACCATGCTTTTCGTGGCAGCTTACTCGCATTCCTATTTTCTTATTCATTATTAGGCCTATTGTGGGTTACTCCTGTTCGATTTTGTAGTGATAACTCTTGCTGACAAGTGCACACGCTCAGCTCCTGGTACCACCACATTTCGGCAACTCCCACTACATCTAACTTTCACCGTTTCCATTTACCTTTTTAAATTCTCTTATCTACCTGTGCGGTTAAGGGATTTAACATTCTACCACTGCGACCCATAGAGTGCTAGTAATGGATTTTCTGGTAACGACATATTAGTGAGAAGTTCCCCGCCTGGAGTTCCGAATGGGGGACTACTTTACCTCCGGAATATTTTACCAAAAGGATGCCATCATAATTAAGCCTCACAGTAGGGCTGCGTTCCCTCGAGAAAAAATTAACGGTGATAGTTTCCCCTAATATACCCTTTCTTTCAATCGTTCAAAGTGCCAACACAGCAAGCCCACACTGCCTAATGTTACGGTGTCAGATCACTGAGTCATCCCGGCTGTTGCCCCTGAAACTACTGAAATGGTTTCTACCCCTCTACAAAAACCACAGGTTAGTTTGACGCCTTCACAGATACACCTATGATGTAGTTGCATCTACAGTACAAGTTTCTGTATCGATGAGACAAGCAAACCATCTCCATAATGTCCCAAGGGCCGGCCTCAGTGGCCTAGTGGTTCTAGGCGCTTTAGTCTGGAACCACGCAACCGCTAGGTCACAGGTTCGAATCCTGCCTCCGGCATGGATGTGTGTGATGTCCTTAGGTTACTTGGGTTTAACTAGTTCTAAGTACCGGGGGACTGATGACCTCAGATGTTAAGTCCCACAGCGCTCAGAGCCATTTTGAATGTCCCTAGGTACATTGGGGAACAAGTACGTGCAGTATTACAAAAACGTGCTGACAATCCCTGTTAGAAAGAACTTGTAGCATAGAATAAAATAGTACTAGATGAACTGTACATCCGAGCTGCATGGATGAACGCTGATGGCGTACCCACTGCGTAGTTAACGCAATATAAAGATCTGTAGTGGACTGACAAGGCAGCCAGTCCACAGTTTCGGGTAACCGAAAGGCACGCGTACACACACGCCGACTGGCGTTAAGTCTGAAACAGGATACGTGATGAAAGCTATAAAGAAAAGAACGGAGCTTCTCGTATACTTAACTTTAATTCATTGTGGTACATTTCTCTTGATAATACAAGTGAGACTCTCTCCAGATATGGTTAATACGCCTTGCTAGGTCGTAGCCATGGACTTAGCTGAAGGCTATTCTAACTGTCTCTCGGCAATTGAGAGAAAGGCTTCGTACGTGTAGTCGCTAGCAATGTCGTCCGTACAACTGGGGCGAATGCTAGTAAGTCTCTCGAGACCTGCCTTGTGGTGGCGCTCGGTCTGCGATCCTGACAGTGGCGACACGCGGGTCCGACATGTACTAATGGACCGCGGCCGATTTAAGCTACCACCTAGCAAGTGTGGTGTCTGGCGGTGACACCACAAGATCCTAGTAACAGTCTGGTATCTATAATTATTTATAGAAAACATAAAACCTTAACTATTCAGTGCACAACAAAGTATATTTCTGAAAACTTAAAATAATGTAAAGCTGTCACCAGCCTGGAGGTTCTCTACACAATACTATCGTTCAATGTACTGAACATGCATTTGTACAAATTCGCGCCATATATGAACCGCGGCATCAAAACAGGTTTGGAGAAATTCGGGGATATGATTCTTGACCCGCCGTATGAGGGCTGTTTTAACCTCATCCATGAAGAAACTGTATGGCGACGCTATAATGAACATCAGTTATGTGTGGCGTTGGGTGAAAATTTGATAATGGAGAAGCTGCCGGCTGGCAGCACCAGTCGATGACGAAGTGATTCGAGGAGACGGACGTTTATAGAGATCAAAATCAAGAACCTTTATTATCGGTCAGGGTAAAATGAATAAATGAGAAAAACCCAGAATTATTACAAAGTGACATACTGAAACACGTGAAGCTGCAAGATAATTTATTTTTAGTTGCACGATCGTTTTCGTTCAGACACCATGTTTCAGTGAAAATTTTTGTTAGTAGCAGGTGGCCCATGTATGTATCATAAAAGAAATGTCAAAACATAAAATTTTTAATTAAGATTTTGCTATACAAGGGTGGTCATGGAAAACGGTCTCTGACCGTAACCAGTCGAACAACTAAAAATAAATGATATAACTTTACGTAATATACACTACTGGCCATTAAAATTGCTACACCAAGAAGAAATGCAGATGATTAACGGGTATCCATTGGACAAATACACTAGAACTGACGTGTGATTACATTTTCACGCAAATTGGGTGCATAGATCCTGAGAAATCAGTACCCAGAACAACCACCTCTGGCCGTAATAACGGCCTTGATACGCATGGGCATTGAGTGAACAGAGCTTGGATGGCGTGTACAGGTCCATGCAGCTAAAACACGATAACACAGTTCATCAAAAGTAGTGACTGGCGTATTGTGACGAGCCAGTTGCTCGGCCACCATTGACCAGACATTTCAATTGGTGAGAGATCTGGAGAATGTGCTGGCCATGGCAGCAGTCGAACATTTTCTGTATCCAGAAAGGCCCGTACAGCACCTGCAACATGCGGTCGTGCAGTATCTTGTTGAAATGTAGGGTTTCGCAGGGATCGAATGAAGGGTAGAGCCACGGGTCGTAACACATCTGAAATGTAACGTCCACTGTTCAAAGTGCCGTCAATGCGAACAAGAGGTGACCGAGACGTGTAACCAATGGCACCCCATACCATCACGGAGGGTGATACGCCAGTATGCCGATGACGAATACACGCTTTCAATGTACGTTCACCGCGATGTCGCCAAACACGGATGCGACCATCATGATGCTGTAAACAGAACCTGGATTCATCCGAAAATATGACGTTTTGCCATTCGTGCACCCAGGTTCGTCGTTGAGTACACCATCGCAGGCGCTCCTGCCTGTGATGAAGCGTCAAGGGTAGCCGCAGCCATGGTCTCCGAGCTGATAGTCCATGCTGCTGCAAACGTCGTCGAACTGTTCGTGCAGATGGTTGTTGTCTTGCAAAAGTCCCCATCTGTTGACTCAGGGATCGGGACGTGGCTGCACGATCCGTTACAGCCATGCGGATAAGGTGCCTGTCATCTCGACGGCTACTGATACGAGGCCGTTGGGATCCAACACGGCGTTCCGTATTACCCTCCTGAGCCCACCGATTCTATATTCTGCTAACAGTAATTGGATCTTGACCAACGCGAGCAGCAATGTCACGATACGATAAACCGCAATCGCGATAGGCTCCAATCCGACCCTTATCAAACTCGGAAACGTGATGGTACGCATTTCTCCTCCTTACACGAGGCATCACAACAAAGTTTCACCTGGCAACGCCGGTCAACTGCTGTTTGTGTATGAGAAATCGGTTCGAAACTTTCCTCATGTCAGCACGTTTTAGGTGTCGCCATCGGCGCCAACTTTGCGTGAATGCTCTGAAAAGCTAATCATTTGCATGTCACAGCGTCTTCTTCCCGTCGGTTAAATTTCGTGTCTGTAGCACGTCATCTTCGTGGTGTAGCAACTTTAATGGCCAGTAGTGTAATTTGACATTTTTAAGATTTATCAGAGGTGTGGAACACAATCACCAAAAACTGTCTTCGAAACTGGTTTTGAGGCCTGTGTTCAACTATGGCCCAAAACTAGAGAGGTGTGGAACACAATCACCAAAAGCTGTCTTCGAAACTGGTTTTGATGCCTGTGTTCAACTATGGCCCAAAACTAGATGTATTGGTAAACGACGCTAGTTTTTCTCCGTCCGCGGTCGTGTCGCTGTGGTTGCTGTACGAGTGCACAGTGCCAGAGGCTGAGCTAGCAGCGCTCCTGCCGGCAACGACACGGAGTTGACGGAGCACTGCAGAGCAGCAGCGGCCCCGATGGGCCGTGCGGCGCTGCCCGGTGAATCCCCTGTCGTACAAGCCCGGCGCCGTGTCGACACGCGCACACACGGCTTTGGGGAGGGCCGTGCCGAAGCACAGGCGCAGCCGGGGACGGCGTGCCGTGCTGGTGTTGTTTACGCCGGCCTACCGGGCACCACCGCCCACGCGTTTACGTTTCGTTGTCCCGAGTCCCTCTGACGATGGGAAAGGGGGGGGGGGGGGGTGCGAACGTAGGGAGGGCAGCGTGTTTGTTTGCTGTAGGCTATGACACGGCCCGGCCCGGCCGTATTGAATGCCCGTGGACAAGGAACAACAGAGGCCTGTACGTGCTCTACAGCGTTCCCGCCAGCTGGTGTACCTGTTGTTTTCACACCTCTGTGCCCTCGCGAGTTCTTCTTTTTCTAGAGTTCACGGCCCCTCGTTTTCATAACGCTCTGCAAAGCCAAATGTTGAACTGATGTGAAAATGTTGGTATTGTATCATCGGCCTAAGAGCTTTTAGAGACTGCGGCTGCTCAAATTTTTTCGAAATTCAAGGCGTGCCTACTGCGACTTACAAATCAATCCTCCTAAGATAATCTCTATCTTTATCGTCGGGACCGAGCGAGTTTCTTACATAACAGTGGCGTGTTTTGCTGTTGTTCGAGTGACATTACTTTGCGCAGCATGTGAGTGCACGAGAACGGACAGCGAACAGAATATACTCCCCGTATCCAGCCTGACAAGAATTGTGAGACGGGAGGACAACACAAGAGACCCCGCACCACTTACAAGACCAAAAAACAACATTATGGCATTATGTATTGTTTATGGCGAGTTTATTAGAAACCGAGATCAAACTCGGATTGGGGAACGACGCTGGACGAAATCGACTGAGCCTCCTTCGAAGGAACTTCGAGTTTGTCACAAAGAGATGAGCAGGTGTATATCATTTCTCTGCAAACCAGTTTGAAGTACACGGCAGATGGCACTTCCAATTGCACCATATGGTTCTTTTTTCCGTTCCACTCACGCATGGAGTGCAGGAAGAATGAATAGGTAAATGGCTCCATGCATGTTGTAATTAGCCCAACTTTTGCATTTCGATTCCTACGGCAGCGTTATGTGTGGGTCTACAATATATTCCTAAATCATTCACTTAACTTAGCATTACCAACGCATTTTCCACAACGTGCATTACCAAGAGGAGGGTGGTTTATGCCCACCCTAAGAGAATTATTTAAAAAATACGAAATTCGTTAATTGTCGTTGACTTATGTTAACATCATAACTTTTAAAGATGTACAGATACGTCAGTATGTAACAACAACGACTCTGTACTATTGCACATATAAGTAATCTTTTTCATCTGATTTTACGATAAACTAGTGTAATTGATGTTCTGATTTCATTTCTTTTTGTTTCACGCCATTGTGTTAAGAAAACTGTAAATAAGTTTCAATGTGAATATTAATGTTAATGTCAAATGTCAAGTAATATTGTAATAGAATTGAAATGTAACAAACGTTGAAACTGTTGTAAGATGTTTAAAATTGTAACTGTGCGTCTGGTCCATACGTAGGCAATGTGTTAGGATATGTAGAATGAAAAACCTCTGGTGAATACCAGGTCTGTCAGGGAGCGGTAAAAGGTGGATGGCAGGCGAGCGCGGGAAAATGCGCACGGGCACCGCACGGCACAACGGGCTCAGTAGTAGCTGAAGTTTGGCACTGCTTTGAGCAATACTTTCTGGAGCAAGGAGGTTCTCCTGGAAGACGTAGCTTCATTGAGCCTCGGGTATGCCGTTCCAACGCCCACACAGCGTGGCAAAATTCCATAGGCACTAAATGGAAAAGTATTGCGACGCTAAGAAAAATTGAAGTGCCGATACATCAAGAGCCGTAGCTGTGGTTGTATGTGTGCTCTGTGCCTCGTCATCTCGCCGCCCGCCAACCGCCGCATCGATACTAGCAGGTTGAAACTTTTAGTACTGTATTCGTATGGATCAGAGAGTGAACTGTGCAATAATAACCTAAATTTTACCAGGTCTTTCCCATCATTTAATTATCCTCACAACTAACCTGGACAGGGTCCTTTCCAAATATTGGGCAATCCGAGTGTCCCTAAATGAAAATTAAAATTTGTGTTAATAATAATTATTTGCAGAACTAGCTATATTAGAATGGCGTTTAAAGAAATGTTTTGTTAATGAACCAGTAAACGAATAACGGAAGTCTAACGAAGTTGAAAGATAAATTTAATATTGATATAGTAATGAAGTTTAATTGTTTCGAGAGAGATATAAAGGTATTGAAATGAGCAGTAAATAAGATGAAAAGAGTAATAACTTATATACTGGAAATTTTGAATGCATAATAAATTCAGTAATCATATTTTTAATACAGCGATCATAACAGTTTCAGGGTCCCCCTTCATTCATTTGATCTCTGAAGTCAATATAAAAGTGAAAATTTATCAGTGTTTTATCTTTATCAAAATTGACATTTTGTGTGTGGCACGAAAGTGCTATTTCTAGGGCAACCTATGCCCGATTTTAATCAGATTAATAGACAGTATAAAGTTTTGTAGTATACATTACATTGTAGTGTTATGTATTCATGGAGTTTCCATATCAGTACAGAACGTGAAACTATCAGTTCAATAGATTTTTTTGGTTCTAAAATTCTACTATATTATGCAGTGTTACTGCTTGTTGTTTTGCATGAATATATACCAACTTGTGCAGGGAAGAAATTCAGTTAATGCCTAATCAGGCGCGTAACCATATTATTATCAAATTGGTTGCATCTTCAGTGTTGATTTTGGTCCATCCTGACGTCTAATTGCATTTCTTACTTGTTTGACGGATCATTGGTATTACGGAGTGGGTGTAAGTCTGATTTGCCACCATTCAGGTACACGCGGTCGATATCTATACAAAAATCCTTTCTCATAAGGTGAAACCCGCTCACTTACCATAGTGCAGGCTTTAACGAGTACTGTGTCATGCGGACATTACACTTGTAACTCATATCTTAAGAGTAACACCCAGCGAACCCAACATTAATTGCTGCTACAGTAGTGAGAACTCAAACAATGAACACCCAAGACAGAACCACGTTAGGAAAGACGGGAACAAGTGCGCTCTGGTGAGCTCTGATTGTCACATAGCAAAATTCCCTGATTTGCCCGTGCTGCGGACATTCATTACCAAGCTATCTTCTTAACTGCAAGGACACGATCTGACATACCGGAGGCGATGGCTGGTTGCTTCGAAGTCCTGTCGTGGTGATGATAATGTCGCGAGTATAGCCCAAAACAAATTCTCCTGGTCTGGTTGTACCAGACTAAAGACTTCCTAGCAACACAAATACGCCTCTGAGGGAGACCAAGAAGGCTCGCTACACAATCACAGACGGTTCAGTGAGTGATTTTAACAAGCGCAGTCACACAGTAACTCCATTACAGTCAACTTTACCCAAAACTGCTCAAGACAGACAACATAGGCCGCCTGTACGCAGAACGCTCAATTGCCAGCTGTACTCTCAAAGTTACGTTGAAGTCGAAACTTCAGCAACTTCGTCAAACAGTTACAATTAAATGAAAGTATATTAGACAGTCAACGGAAGGCAGGCTGTCTAGAGCAGTGACAGCTCAGCCTTGTAACCTACTCCGACCGAAAGGTGAGTGCTGACTCTCTTGAGAGCACCCGTACAAGCCGAACACAGAACTTTCCCGCCCCCAAGACAGTGCCTGTGGTTAAACGTTCCAATCAGCAACTCGAAAACCGGCAGAAAATTCAACTCTATTGCCGACACATTACTATTCCACCAATGGAGATACTTGGCGCCAATTTCTGCGCCGATTTTGCAGAAAACCCGGGAATTTGCCTGCCAAGACTGCCTGGGAACACAAGTCATTCCCACGCCTTGCTGGTAGCCCGCCAGAAAGTGTTTTCAGTAAGTTTCTGCGAGGTAACGGAATCTCTAGCCCAGCCGCTCCGTCAGATCCCTGTGGGCGTGTCTCCCCCGCTTTTATGACAATGTCGGTGTCTGGAAAGCATCCAGTCGACTACCTCACACCCGTCGGCTTAACCCTTTTAAGATCAGCAGAGCCCGCCTGTCACCGGACCACCCGGGTGACGAGAGATGCTGCGTGGAAGTCTGCGTGTAAAGGAATAGCAACTTTTCACTGCTTGCAATTAGAGAGGAAAATCGAATTACTCAGCGTAAGATAGAAATATGAGAGGGGGCTCGTGCCACATCTCATAGCCCCTACGCCATTTTAGACTGCAATTGATGAATAGTTGGCTCACTTAGGAGCAAGGTAGTGAGTCAATTGCCCAAGAACAATCTTGCAAACTGACACCACATGCCGCACTGTACAAAAAAAATCACTGCAACAGAAGATGCAGCTCATAGAGGGAAGATTTTTTATCATGTACCCAACTTCACCTTTTTAATATGGAAATCTAACACTCACATCACACATCTATAGCCAGGGAGCCTCTTCCGAACACCGATTCACACAGACATTCACACTCTAAGTATGGCCCAGGTATGTGAGCCAAATCTGGAGCAGTTTATTCTTTACAATCGGAGTTGGAGTGCTCCACAATTAAATGCCCAAGATGTTACAACAATTACAATCATTAAACTAGCTTGAACGCAATAACACATGATACTATTTAAGTCAACAATCTCTCTGTGAGCTTTCAGAATCTAATTACAACCCCCAATTCATTCTGTCTCCCTGCAGCAAGAATAACCTTTACTAAATGTTCCCTGAACTGATGGTCCATTCATAATGACAGTGAGGGTATCTGCTTCAGTTTATGAGGACTTCAGGCACACTGTTTGCATACACACAACAATAAATACAGAATGCAAAAAATACATGGTGTGAAGAACAATACAGTAATTTGTGCACCTTACTCTATTACTTACATAAGAATTACAGTGGGAAACACGAACACGTACATTACAAAAACAACATTAGAAAAAGAAATTTAAGAAAAAAAAACAACATTCATGGGGTGTCAAGCTGTGCTTGCACATTGCACAATGTTCCCAACTGTGCTGGGAATGAGGCACTAAATCACATTGTTAGAAATATTTGAAGCACTTCACAAATTTGTTGGTTTCTCTGAAGGGGTTGGTATGTTGAATCATATGCATTGATGCACGTGGTTCCATGTCTTGAGGATCAGAGGGGGCTTTTGGGATGGGGCCATAGTACTGACAAAACATAGTGCTAAACGTCAGGTGTTGTTGCTACGTTGTTGCAACAGCAATAGGGTGTGCTGGATCATCTGCAGTACGCTGTTGAGATTGTAGCAAGACTCACGCATATGATCACGGCAGTATGGTAGGAAGACATAGTGATAGGCTCTCCTCACGTCGATTAGTTGTCTGTGAGGTCTACTAGTTGGGATGCATCACCAGTCCGGATCTCTTCTCTCCCTGGATAGTACTTTACATTTTCCAGTATTGAAGTTCGACGAGGGATGATGGCACGTGGAGTGACTCCACAAGTGTGAGGTCATTCATGCAGGATCGAACTAGGAGTGACGATTGCTCTCTAATAGAGAGGAGAAGTTAGAAATGAGACAATTCATTTGTTAAAGTTTGTGGCACGATACTGCTTTGTGTATGCAGATCGGCCAATGCTAGTGAGTTGTAAAAACTCACACAATTGAGTATATAGTGTCCCTTTCTGTCCTGAGGTACAGATTCTGACACCGTATGTGATCTTCATGTACTCACGACAACGTGGTCTGCCACAGGGAATCCCTCTCAAATGGCTGCCGTGTCCGGACAGCTAGCTGGCTGTTGCATGCTGGTCGCGTGTCAGTGTAAACGGCCAGCCTCACCTTCGCTTGTGGCCCGGCGAGGGCTGTCTGCCGCCTAATCCCTCAGGTATACGGCCCGGTGGCTGTCAGCTTGTAGGACCGGACGCTCCCGCGCCCTTCTCGTCAACTGGTGCACTGACACTCCCCTTCTTGCAAGTAGCCGATGACATCTTGTTTTTGCTCTGGGTGGTCTCTGCATTGCCACGATACTTGTCATCTGCACAATTCTGACAAAAATCCTTATGCCTAACTTCTATGTTATAATAAATTTACATAACGATACATTGACGGTCTGTAATTTCAGACACTCTTATTTCAATTTTATAGTTATAATCTATAGCTATCATTATAAAAAAATCTTGGCGTATCTAATCTAGATGTGGAAATAATTTAGATGTTTGTGTAGAGACCGATCTCACTACTGTACATGGTGTGTGACAACTGATGCTGTGTATTGGATGAACAACTAAATGTGCGGGCCTGCACTAATATTGCTATTACTTATATAGAGCGACAGTAGACATGTTCAAGAATTAACTACCATTTACCAACGATCTACATTCTATGGTTCAAATGGTTCAAATGGCTCTGAGCACTATGAGACTCAACTGCTGAGGTTATAAGTCCCCTAGAACTTAGAACTACTTAAACCTAACTAACCTAAGGGCAACACACACATCCATGCCCGAGGCAGGATTCGAACCTGCGACCGTAGAGGTCGCGCGATTCCAGACTGTAGTGCCAGAACCGCTCGTCCACCAGCGGCCGGCTACATTCTATGTCTTTTGAATAAATTATGTTATTAGGCAGGTGGAAGTTTTACTGAGTTATAAAAAACATGCAACTATTCTACGTTGGCTCGCCCGTCGTCCCTCCATCTCGGGTCTGTGGTTTGGTGACCTGAAAAATAGCATCCCAACAGGCGCGCGGCAAACATTCCTACTTGTAGTGGAAAACCCCCACAATATCAAGGATCTAGATAATGCTTAATCCTAAAGTTTAACTTATTCTAGTATATGGTACTTTTTTCTTTTTTTTTATACAATACTCTTACATAATTCCAGTTACGCTGAGATGTCTCGCTGCCCGCCGCTACTGACGACGACAGTGTTGTGCGCACAGTACGACACGGCTTCCGAGTTCTCACTACGCCTCACTGCAATGCCATGGCTATACAACAGAATAAATTTACGGTTTCAACTTCCTTTTGTGTGTGATGCAGTTTTAGCGATCAAAACGCACCTTTCCAGAGGCAATGTAATATGACCAAGCCAGGACTGGTTCCTGTTGAGGATTCAGTCGCCCACACACGCCAGCTACACAGTATGTCACGATTCTCCAAGTATAATTCCTTGGTTATTCGTCTGTGACAGTCACGAGAAGCACGCTAAATCCCGAACCAGCACATTGGCATGCTAGGCTTTATGCCCGCATTTCTACCGTATAGGGCACCATTGGAGTCAAACGCTCACAGGTTCACCCCGACTTGCAAGACAACGATGTAGGCGCACCACTGTAAAAACAATATTGCCCATATTCATCCTCTAAATCACGCTATATCCCACAATCTTGCAGTGCACTGACGCGTGCCTGCAAGCATTGGTATGAACGTCTCGCGAACTGGTTGTGGCCGCTATGGAGCGTATCACCACTTCCCAGAACGCTTCTAGGAGCATATTCTTGTATGCGCCCGTTTGTGTGACATCTCCTCACTCATCATTATCCCTCAACATGGACACCAGGCAGAAAAGGACGAAAACATTGCTCATGGCATGGTATTGCAGCCTACTCTATTGACATGGTAAGTCGCGAACATAAACCAAAAAGGATAGCAGCAGTAAATTTTTTTGCAAGACAACGCAGCGTGTTAATACTTTAACAGTCTTAATCTATTAATGCAGCGATTGTTATTCCCCGAAGAAAGGTTCATATATTTGCCTATTCTACTATGTATGCCACTTAAAATATTACTATTCCACGAACTTTATGTGAGAGATGTGGTGGAGTCCTATGGACTAGCGTCAATCCCTTGTTGACTCCCCCTCCTCTGACGTGCAGTAGGGTTTGCAGGTCTAATTTCAATCTCCTTGTTCTCATGTTGTCCTTGATTTCGCTCTCTCCAATTAAGGTCGCTTTGCCGATCGTTATTCCTCCTGTCCCAGCTTCCTTGTCTGGCATGATCCTGTTCCCTGACGTTCTGGTTTCCGTGTCTCTGGTTTCCAAAACCTTGGTTAGCGTAACCTTGATTTCCGTAACCCTGGTTTCCTAAATGACCTGTGCGATTATGCCATCTGTTGTCGTCCTCTCTTGCTGGTCGTTGGTGTTTGTTACTCTGCCCCTTCTTCCTGTCCTTTGCGTCTTGTTTGTCAAAGACAACTTCGAGTTCACGCAATAGACTCTTGAATCCTTCTATGTCAGATCCACACTTCCCAACAAGTGTCTGTTGGTACCTATCAGGCAATTTGAAAAACAAAATTTGATGATTTCTCCCTTGCTATATGGACTATGTAAAAATTGATTCTTCTTGAGTAAATCATCAAAAAATTTGGTTGCAACCCTTTGCCCGTACACTTCCGGTTCAGGACAAAAGATTGTTTCCTCTTTAATCCTGTCTTGCGTTTCCTTTGACCAGTAAATCCGCAGGAACGTATCAACAAATTCCTGATATGTCCGACACGTCGCTGCCACATCCCGCATCTTTTCCGGGGCTTGGCCTTTGATGTATCCACACATGAATTCTAATTTTGCCTGGATTGGCCACGATGACGGTAATGAATTTGTAAACTGCATCACACGGCTCTTGGGATGCATCGACCCTCCATTATCTTTGAACTTTTGGAATTTTAGTATCGACAGGAAGTGATTTGATCGAAATCCTGTCTTATCCTCGCATTGGTGTTGACACTCGTTTCCGATACTCGCACTTCTGCATTCATCATTCACTCTCCTAAATGGGCTGCAATTATTGGAGCTATTACTCGCTGTTTCTGTGTATGCATTGTTAGTTCCGCACTCTGTCACTGGGCTAGAGCACGTCGGGCTTTTCCTCGGAGACACATCCTTAGAATCAGAACACGCAGTGCTCGTGTGCCCGTTTCGCTCTAGTTTTCTATCCTACTTTCTACTTCTTACATTCGTTTCGTGATGTTCGTAACCGCGATATTAGCTTCAGATTTTAAGAACGCTAGGGATTTTGAATGGGATTGTGTCGCACGTCGCAGGCGACCTACATCTACATTATTACTCTGCAATTCACATTTAAGTGCTTGGCAGAGGGTTAATCGAACCACTATCATACTATCTCGCTACCATTCCACTCCTCGCGAGACCGCTACGGTCGCAGGTTCGAATCCTGCCTCGGGCATGGATGTTTGTGATGTCCTTAGGTTGGTTAGGTTTAACTAGTTCTAAGTTCTAGGGGACTAATGACCTCAGCAGTTGAGTCCCATAGTGCTCAGAGCCATTTGAACCATTTTTTCCACTCCCGAACAGCGCGCAGGATAAACGAACTCCTAAACCTTTCTGTTCGAGCTCTGATTTCTCTTACTTTGTTTTCATGATCATTCCTACCTATATAGGTTGGGCTCAACAAAATATTTTCGCATTCGGAAGAGAAAGTTGGTGACTGAAATTTCGTAAATAGATCTCGCCGCGACGAAAACCGTCTTTGCTTTAATGACTTCCATCCCTAATCGCGTATCATATCTGCCACACTCTCTCCCCTATTACGTGATAATACAAAACAAGCTGCCCTTTTTTGCACCCTTTCGATGTCCTCCGTCAATCCCACCTGGTAATGATCCCACACCGCGCAGCAATATTCTAACAGAGGACGAACGAGTGCAGTGTAAGCTGTCTCTTTAGTGGACTTGTTGCATCTTCTAAGTGTCCTGCCAATGAAACGCAACCTTTGCCTCGCCTTCCCCACAATATTATCTATGTGGTCTTTCCAGCTGAAGTTGTTCGTAATTTTAACACCCAGGTACTTAGTTGAATTGACAGCATTGAGAATTGTACTATTTATCGAGTAATCGAATTCCAACGGATTTCTTTTGGAACTGATGTGGATCACCTCACATTCTTCGTTATTTAGCGTCAACTGCCACTTGCCACACCATACATCAATCTGTTCTAAATCGCTTTGCAACTGATACTGGTCTTCGGATGACCTTACTAGACGGTAAATTACAGCATCATCTGCGAAAAACCTAAGAGAACTGCTCAGATTGTCACCCAGGTCATTTATATAGTTCAGGAACAACAGAGGTCCCAGGACGCTTCCCTGGGGAACACCTGATATCACTTCAGTTTTACTCGATGATTTGCCGTCTATTACTACGAACTGCGACCTTCCTGACAGGAAATCACGAATCCCCTCGCACAACTGAGACGATACCCCATAGGCCCGCAGCTTGATTAAAGGTCGCTTGTGAGGAACGGTGTCAAAAGTCTTCCGGAAATCTAGAAATTCGGAATCAACTTGAGATCCCCTGTCTATAGCGGCCATTACGTCGTGCGAATAAAGAGCTAGCTGCGTTGCACAAGAACAATGTTTTCTGAAACCATGCTGATTACGTGTCAATAGATCGTTCCCTTCGTGGTGATTCATAATGTTTGAATACAGTATATGCTCCAAAACCCTACTGCAAACCGATGTCAGTGATATAGGTCTGCAGTTCGATGGGTTACTCCTACTACCCTTCTTAAACACTGGTGCGACCTGCGCAATTTTCCAATCTGTAGGTACAGATCTATCGATGAGCGAGCGGTTGTATATGATTGCTAAGTAGGGAGCTACTGTATCAGCGTAATCTGATAGGAACCTAGTCGGTATACAATCTGAACCTGAAGATTTGCCCGTATCAAGCGATTTGAGTTACTTCGCAACCCCTAAGTTACCTACTTCAAAGAAACTCATACTAGCAGCTGTTCGTGTTTCAAATTCTGGAATATTCCACTCGTCTTCCCTGGTGAAGGAATTTCGGAAAACTGCGTTCAATAACTCCGCTTTAGCGGCACAGTCGTCGGTAACAGTACCATCGGCACTGCGCAGCGAAGGTATTGACTGCGTCTTGCCACTAGTGTACTTTACATACGACGAGAATTTCTTCGGATTTTCTACCACATTTCGAGACAATGTTTCGTTGTGGAACCTATTAAAGGCATCTCGCATTGAAGTCCGTGCCAAATTTCGCGCGTCTGTAAATTTTAGCCAATCTTGGGGATTTCGCGTTCTTCTGAACTTCGCATGCTTTTTCCGTTGCCTCTGCAACAGTGTTCGGACCTGTTTTGTGTACCATGGGGGGATCAGTTCCATCTCTTACCAATTTATGAGGTGTGAATCTCTCAATTGCTGTTGCTACTATATCTTTGAATTTGAGCCACATCTCGTCTACATTTGCATAGTCAGTTCGGAAGGAATGGAGATTGTCTCTTAGGAAGGCTTCTAGTGACACTTTATCCCCTTTTTTAAGTTTAGAAGTTGCTTTTGCGTTTTTCATTGCCCCTGTTTCTACTTTTTGTGCAACCATTGACATTTGTTTTACTTCTCCACATTCTTTCTTTATTGTTAGTGATTCCCCACGAATTTCCCCTATACGCGAAATTATTGCCCGAGTGTCCTTCTTACGCAGTTCGTCAGCTTCTTCCTTCTCCTTCTTACGCTGTTCGTCAGATTCTTCTTTCATTCATCGTAGGAAGCTCAGTATTCTTTTGATCCTGGTCACATATGGGCGATGTAACTCTGGACACCTGGGAGCTAGAGCTCTGACATCGCCGAGCTGGCCTCTTTCTGCTCTCGTTCGTTTGAGTATGAACTTCTGCTACCGCCTCGACCTGTGTGCCTGTCTCTGTTTCATCCTCTACCTCACTATCATAATCACGGCCACGACGTTGCTCTAAGATCGCGTCCAAATCACCTCCGTCATCAATGACCATATCGTCGTGGCCTGCTCAAAATGTGCCCATCTCATCTCCGAACCTATCCCCGTCAGTAACCTGTCCCTTATCCATTATGCTATCCTCTTTTGTTTTACCTTCTCTCGCTAATAGTCGTGCCTTACATCTCGGGATCATTCATGAAAAACAAATTTATATAAAATGCACAATAAAAATAATCTACTCCCTATATTTTTTACACATAGACATAAAATTACAACAACGCCGTTACAACGCTGTAATTACATGCACGATTTGTTGTGGTACAGAAACCGCACACAAACCCGACAAAGTTGATGTGGTACAGACACCACATCAAAGAAACACAAAAAACAATGAACAAACAAAATATATATACACTGAAAACAAAAACTGTAATCATGCGCCGCTCCTTAAAAACTAATCGTGGAACTACCAGAAAAAAACTTGGGTATTAATCATAAAAAAATAGAGAAAAAAATTTGAATGTTCCTACTGAGAATACTGCTTGCTTATCAGTGATAACAGGAAAGATCCAAGGCTAGGGGTCGCCATTTTATGCGAGGTGCCGGGCCTAGCAATGTATTTAACACGAAATTCTTCTAGAATCTTCATACGGAAATGATGCCCTAAGCCCCCCCCCACCCCCTATTTTTATAACTGCGACTTTTGCTGTTGCACATGGATTAAGAAGAAACGCGAACTGACTGATATTGACCCTGAAAGTGGAGTAGAAAAGAGTTTGGCACCTGCAATAATTTAATTTGATAGAAATAAATTTTATAAAGGGAAGTTTCATTAAAGTAGTCAGAAATGAAAGGGTTGCTTTACCGATCCACAGAATGAAAGTTCTGTCCAAAATAACAATTTCATTTATTATGACTAAACTCTAAATAATAAACAAAACACATGAATCATTTACAATATGTCTAATTGGATACTCAAATAAATGATGTGAAGGTGAAGTTGTCCTTAACAGAAACATCCAGCGAACCCAACATTAATTGTTGCTACAGTAGTGAGATCTCAGACAATGAACACCCAAGACAGAACCACGTTAGATAAGACGGGAACAGACGTGCTCTGCTGAGCTCTGATTGTCACATAGCAAAATTCCCTGATTTGCCAGTGCTGCGGACATACATTACCAAGCTGTCTTCTTAACTTAAAGGGCACGATCTGGCATACCGGAGGCGATGGCTGGTTGCTTCGATGTCCCGTCGTGGTGATGATAATGTCGCTAGTATGGCCCAAAACAAATTCTCCTAGTCTGGTTGTTCCAGACTGAAGACTTCCTAACAACACAAATACGCCTCTGAGGGAGACCAAGAAGGCTCGCTGCACAATCCCTGACGGTACAGTGAGTGATATTAACCAGCGAAGCCACACAGTAACTCCGATACAGTTAACTTTTGCCAAAACTGCTCAAGACGGACAACATAGGCCGCCCATACGCAGAAAGCTCAATTGCCAACTGTACTCGCAAATTTACGTTGAAGTCGAAACTTCAGCAACTTCATCAAAGAGTTACAATTAAATGAAAGTATATTAAACTTCCTGGCAGATTAAAACTGTGTGCCCGACCGAGACTCGAACTCGGGACCTTTGCCTTTCGCGGGCAAGTGCTCTACCATCTGAGCTACCGAAGCACGACTCACGCCCGGTCTCACAGCTTTACTTCTGCCAGTATCTCGTCTCCTACCTTCCAAACTTTACAGAAGCTCTCCCGCGAACCTTGCAGAACTAGCACTCCTGAAAGAAAGGATATTGCGGAGACATGGCTTAGCCACAGCCTGGGGGATGTTTCCAGAATGAGATTTTCACTCTGCAGCGGAGTGTGCGCTGATATGAAACTTCTTGGCAGATTAAAACTGTGTGCCCGACCGAGACTCGAACTCGGGACCTGTGCCTTTCGCGGGCAAGTGCTCTACCATATGAGCTACCGAAGCACGACACACGCCCGGTCTCACAGCTTTACTTCTGCCAGTATCTCGTCTCCTACCTTCCAAACTTTACAGAAGCTCTCCTGCGAACCTTGCAGAACTAGCGCCTGTCAGCGGACCACCCGGGTGACGAGAGATGCTGCGTGGAAGTCGGCGTGTGAAGGAGTAGCAACTTTTCACTGCATGCAATTAGAGAGGAAAATCGAATTACTCAGCGTAAGATAGAAATATGAGAGGGGGCTCATGCGACCTTTCAAACTGTCGTTGACTTAATATAACATCATAACTTTTAAAGATGTACAGTTATGTCAGTAGTGTCCCGAATCTGAAAATATCTTATATCTTTTAGTACACACTAAGAAACATCAACGAAATTTGAATGACGTTTAGGGCCACTGCCAAGGAGGATTGATATATCCCCACTCTAAAAAATTTTTTTAAAAATGCAAATTTCGTTAACTGTTGAAGACTTCTACTCA
Source organism: Schistocerca nitens (assembly GCF_023898315.1). Taxonomy (NCBI): domain Eukaryota; kingdom Metazoa; phylum Arthropoda; class Insecta; order Orthoptera; family Acrididae; genus Schistocerca; species Schistocerca nitens. The sequence goes on from NC_064618.1 coordinate 663,434,666, forward strand.
CAATATGCGTTTTAAGGATGCCATCATGAGTGATCTGCTGTATTAGCAGGTCTTTTACCTCTCCATTTTCTGCGATCCATTGCTTCCTTCTCAAGGCTGCTGTATGTTCTACCATCCATCATGTCATCCAGTATCTGGAATCTCTTCCTTCCTCGCTTCTTTTTCCCTTCTACATAACCTTCTAAAACTGTTGTTATCAGTCCGTCATTCTTTCCTAATATATGTCCAGTCCAATTTCTTTTTCTTCTCTTTATTACATCTAGTAACTGTCTTTTCTCTCCCCTACTCTTCTGAGTACCTCTTGATTTTCTACTCCGTCCATCCAACTTATTCTTTCGATTATCCACCATGTCCAGATCTCTCTTTCTTCCTCATAGTCCATGTTTCTGCGCCATATAGAACAACACTCCATAGAAGACATTTTATGAGTCTCTTCCTGCGTTCTCTGTCCAGACCGCTGCAGAAAATTCTCCTTTTCTTATAAAACGCCTCTTTTGCCATTGCTATCCATGTTTTAATTTCTGTGGTGCACTTCCAGTCGATGTCTATCCTGCTTCCAAGATACTTACAATTTTGCATCTGTTCTAGTATTTCTCCATTCAGCATAATTTTTATTTCCTTATTTCCTCCTAGTGCCAATAGTTTTGTTTTATTTGTGTTAATTTTGTTTCCATATTTTTTCCGTTAGTTTCAATGGTGTCCACCAAATCCCGTAATTCTTTTTCCCCTGTGGCTAGAAGGACCATGACATCAGCAAACATCCACCCTACTCTTCTTCCTCCAATTTCTACGCCTTTGTCATCTAATGAGCTTTGGTCAATCATATTTTCCAAGTAGAGGTTGAAAAGAGTAGGTGATAGACAGCATCCTGGTCCTACTTCTTTTCCTAGTCCGATCCAGTTTGTACTTTCTCCTCTCACATTAATTGAAACTTTTTAATTAAGATGTAATGAGTTTACAAGTATTATGGTTTTCCAGTCCACTCTCTTTTCCCTCATTATAGTCGCCAGCTTGTCCCAAACCACATTGTCAAATGCCTCTTCTGGATCGATGAAGCACATATATAGATCTCTTCCTTTTTCAATAAACATTTCTCTCAAGATTTGTAGGAGCCCTATTGCATCTCTGGTGCCCATAATCCGTCTAAAGCCAAACTGCTTATCGCCAAGATTCTCCTCCATTACTTTTTCAAGTCTTTTATTAATTATTCTTAACATCACTTTGGCTGTATGTGAAATGAGGCTGATTGTCCTGTGCTAAAGGATATATTGATGTCTAAGTATCGTCCTGAATCTGAATATATTGAGTATGACGTTAAATGGGGAAGACGCATATATGACCATAACTTAAAATTTGTGTTGAGTTTGATTGAAAAATGTAAAACGTTTATAGAATCTAATAGAATAATTCGTTAAAGACAATAAACTTTTATCCAAAATGTGAAGTAACTGACTAGATTACAATAATTTTGATATGAGGGCACCAAATACTCCACTGCCCCCTGAGTATTGTGTGAGTTAATAACGCTTCTGCAAACTCCATACGCAGGCATTCGAGGGGTAGTTTCCGCGTCCGTCTGGAAGCATTATCAAGCTGAAGTACTTCAGGATTTCTGTGACTTTCTACTGTGACCATGTGTACTGGCCTATGTTGTATATGCTAAATATCCCTTGTTCGTAGTATTTGGTTTGAAATGCATATACATTAGGAAAACTCTAGGATGGGGTAAAAGACTGTTTTACAAGGAATTTCCTTTACAGATTGTCTGCATTTTCACCTTATTCTACGAATGAAATGAATCCCCCATTTGCTTTACCTGCTGATATGTAGCCGGCTGATGTTTCATTTTTCTTAAGCACTTGAATTAATTCCGTGATTTCCTGTGTCTCACAGAGTGAAGCATGCGTAGTGAGGGACGTCATTCGTATGTGGGACAGGAGTGACGATGGCAGAGGTCACCATTTCGGTTTTTCCCCGTTGTGGGTTTGTATGTATTTGCCGGCCATAGCAGCAGAGCTGTGGGCGAGGCGGTTCCGATAGGATGTCAAAAGCGAGGTTGGGACCAGGCCCCGAAACCTGGGCTATTCTTTGGGATTCGCCTGCCGTCGTTTTGTCTCGTTAGCACTGGTGAGTAGTCGGCAAGCGCCGTTTGACATGTTTAACATTTCGGATAACTGGGAGCACCAAGCGGGTGTGGGCCTCTTACAGTCTACAGAACATCCGAGAGGCCGCGATATTTACCATGAACGCGTCTACCAGCTGCAGGTGATCGCAGACGTGTGGGGAGGCGACCGGACGTCGGGATGTGAACAGTGAGCATCTCCGAGCTGTCCAGCACGATAAGATCTCTCCTAGTTTGGGAAGCGCATACCACCACCGTTGACGGACAACTTCGTAGTGTGCCGAGTGTGCCGCCGCTCTGGTGGCGTTGTTAGTCGGGAAGAGTCCACGTGGAGTGCTGGTACAAAAACCAGACCGCATGCCGACTCAGTGGCGTGTGCAAATATTAGAAACAGAGCTCTCTTATTCGCCGGAACTTGCATGTTCCTGAGGCAGCGGTTTCCCGTCACTTGATTAACCTAGTAAAAATGATACAATTGGCTAGAGGAATAACAGAATTCTGCGTAAAGGGGACACACCTAAGTGAGCTCTCGTTGGCCGTGATTGATACAATTCATCAGATTGGTCTACTCGCAGTTTTGATGGCATCTTGAGCAAAGGTGCGGTTGGCAGCAAGTTTTTAGTGTCATTCGGTTCTTGGCAATGGTTCGGCTTCCACCATTAGGGCTGCAGATTCAGATTCTGTTTGGAGATTCGGTTTCGAAGTACAGCGTTGTTCGGCGCTCTGGACTCGAGATTTATTCGTATGTGGGAATAGAGAGAGGCGCGACGACCCTCTGAGAGACCATCTGCCGCGGCTCCATCATGGCGTCCAGCTCATCAAACGAGTGTAAGTTCACGCAGCAATGAGGCGAGTCCGTAGCTCTGCTGTGAGGATAGGTGCGCTTTTATACAACTAGGGACTCTGATCTGAGCTGATACTCTGGCCATGGCTTTGCTGTTTGCTTTTATACGTGCTGGTTCACTTCACTTATCGTCACCGATGCAATCATCATGGCCAATGCGACGCAACCTTTCCTGTTCACTGAGGTGCATCACGAGTTTAATTAAGAGAGTAATCTTCCTCCATCCATCGTGTGTCCTTTTCCACCCAATATCCATCCTACACTCGTCTCCAGTCTGTGAGATAATTACATTTTCATTTTTATTCCAGCGTTGTCTCACATTAAGACAATGATTTTAAAAAAATCCATTTAATTTCAGTAAACTGAAGTCTCCTCTTTTACGTCCACAATTATTAATCTGATACAAGCTTGTAACCTCACCACAAAATTCGTTCCCATTTAGTGTAACCTCAAAACAGAAAAATTCCTAAACTTCTCAACAGTAAAAAATTATAATTTTGTCGCTCACATTCAGTGTAACGTCCCAACAAAAAAATAAATTCAGTAACCTGGTGATAATACAATGTAACTAACCTCTCAATTAAGTTGTCGCTCACTTATAACTTTTCAATAATTGACTGTGAATTTAACCTGGTAAATTTTGGACGTCAGCAGTGCTGCGTCATGACCCTGAAAGATCATTCTGAACAAAAAAAAAAAAAAAAAAATCTTAATTCAATGAAGTCGCCGGATAACGCATATATATCTGCTCTTACAATAAATTTTTCTGGCACAGCCCTGTGCAATGCTGGCCGATAGATTTGTCATTTATGAAAGGAAACAACTGATTTTTCTTTTGCAATAATCGGGATGATCATGGATTGAAGAAATTAGTAAATTCTTTAAATTGAAATGAATGGTTGTTAAAAGTTATTTTTTATGAGAGAGATTATTATTAGGAGATTTTTAAAACATTTACATGGGACTTGAGATAACATTACTACATATGCGCGAGGATGCTTTTTACCTTATACAATAATGCTCAGGCTCCGGCATCGCTGCACCACGACCGGCCCAGCCAACACGATACACCAGACTAGACTAGAGCAGACTGCTCACAAGCAACAACTTACTGCTACAGCTACACAGTTCCTACTGCAGTCAACACTGCTCTCTGGACAGAGATTCTCTTATACCTTGCATATCGCAGGCAGCGCATGAGCAATACATCGAAATTACATCTGCTCGGACCTCTTACAAGCTACAACCCACAGCTACCATTCATTTTTCAGAGTCACCCATTTCGTAACTCCACATTTTGGGTCATCGTGTCATTTGACTAATTCTAGTAGTGACTCTAATGTTATAGCCATAGGAAACTAATCCAATTCTGAAATCTTTCTCTGCAACTTTCTTCGGATGGCTCTTTATTACAGAAACTGAACTACATTCCTAAACTCTAATGTTAAAACTCTACAAATTAACGGAAAGGGTCCGAACACATTTCCCTGGCCGGCCGCGGTGGCCGAGCGGTTCTAGGCCCTTCAGTCTGGATCCGCGCGACCGCTACGGTCGCATGTTCGAATTCTGCCTCGGGCATGGGTGTGTGTGATGTCCTTAGGTTAGGTTTAAGTAGTTTTAAGTTCTAGGGGACTGATGACCTCAGATGTTAAGTCCCATAGTGCTCAGAGCCATTTGAACCATTTTGAACATTTCCCTGGAGAATGTCTGAAGTTCCTTCTGCGTCCATCGATGACATTCTGTCCAACGTAACTTGCTGCCTCCTTCCTCTGAAGAAATCGTCCATCAGTCATAAAATTTTATTTGATACCCCATGTGACCGTGTTTCGGTAATAAGCGTTGGTGTGGTGTTGAATCAAATTATTTTTGGAAGTCACGAAATATTGCATCTGTCAACTTGCCTTGATACATGGCCTTCAAGGTGTATGAAAAAATGGCATGAGCGATGTTTTCGGAGGGTGTCATTCTGTTCGGTGTACCCATTGCGTTTAAACTCAGAATATGTTCTGCAACAGATGAATGCCAATTATGTAGCATTATTTGACTCGCATATTAGTCTTTCTGTTGACAACTGACAGGAAAATATTTTTCTGTCAACTTTTTCACCATTCGGACGGTCTGTTGAAGACTTGTCAATAGTTGTCTCGCTCATGGTGACTGCTGCACTATTTTATTCACTAAATATAATGCGGCTACGACTGCATTTCAACACATGCTGCAGCCACAAGAAAAATAATATCATAGAATGCTATGTGACGGTGGCTTCGCAAACATATGTGCGAATTATGTTCAAGAAGTAAGGTGACTATATTTTTATCAAAAAAAAATTTATTTATTCATCAATATTCATGTTTTCCCATTCAAAGTAACCCCCCTCAGATACAATACTCTTCTGCTAACGCTTCTTCCAATCCTCGAAGCACTTTCTGGTGCAGCCTTGAGTACTTACAGTGATGGGTTTTTATTTCCTCAGTTGTTGAAAATCTTCGTCCTTTCATAGGTATCTTCTGTTTTGGGAACACGAGAAAGTCGCAGGGGACCACAGCCGGTGAATATGGTGGTTGAGGCATGATTGGCGTGTTATTTTTGGCCAAAAAAAATCCCTCAGATGCAATGATGAATGAGAAGGTGCATTGTCGTGATGCAAAAGCCATGAATTCTTTTTCCATGATTCCGGACGTTTTTTGCGTATTACTTCTGGCAAACGGCGCATAGCGGTCTGAGGCGCCTTGCCACGGTTCGTGCGGCTCCTCCCGTCGGAGGTTCGAGTCCTCCTACGGGCATTGGTGTGTGTGTGTCCTTAGCGTAAGTTAGTTTAAGTTAGAGTAAGTAGTGTGTAAGCCTAGGGACCGATGACCTCAGCAGTTTGGTCCCATAGAACTTACCACAAATTTCCAAAAGGCGCATAACGTCAAGGTAATACTTCTCATTGACGGTGCGACCTTGAGGGAAATATTCATGATGAACTGCGCCGCGCAATTGAAAACAACAGTGATTAAAATTTTTGACATTTGATCGAATTTGGCGTGCTTTTTTCGGTCTTGGCTCTCCGGGATGCTCCCATTGGAACCATTGGACTTTGGTTTCGACGTACTAATCGTAAACCCATGTTTCGTTACCAGTTAAGACCCTTTTGAGCAAATCACGATCATCATTGACGTCATTCAAGAGCTCATGAACGATGCTCATTCAACGGTTCTTCTAATGAAAACTGAAAAAGTTTGGAGCAAACTTCGCTGACACACGTCTCATGCCCAAAACATCCAAAAAAAGTTGTGTGACACGAGCTGACCGATATGCCAACATCCTCAGCAACTTCTCTTACAGTAATTCGACGATTTCCCAAAACCATTTCCTTTACAGCTTCGACGTTATCACCTTTTGTTGATGTGCTGGGACGTCCAGAGCGAGGTTCGTGATTGGCATCTTCTCAGCCATCTAGGAAGAGCTTGTAACACTTGTAAACATTTTTTTTACTTAGAGCATACTCACCGTATGCCACTGTCAACATTGCAAGTGTTTTAGAGCACTTGATTCCATTTTTCACACAAACTTTGATGCAAATTTTTTGCTCAATTTCTTTATAATAATCGAAAATCTCTGAGCACACAAAAGCACGTCTAACCTTTCTACCTGTCGAAAACATACGAAGTATGCTGCACACTTGTTCGGGACATGTGCACCAACATAACAAATAAAAGTATGATAGTCGAATGTACCTTGCCTACGCAATTTGAAAAGCCACCGTACATTTTGAACAGCCCTCGTACAATGTGAAAGTGAAAGGGAGTGCACGGCAACGTGCACACAGACGACAAACGATGGAAGATCTTCGCAGGGAAATTCTAGTGGCATGTTTAGGTCTGGCCATAAGAGGGAAATTTTGGAAATTTGTGGTAAGATCTTATGGGACCAAACTGCTGAGGTCATCAGTCCCTAAGCTTACACACTACTTAATCTAACTTAAATTAACTTACAATAAGGACAAGACACACGCGCATGCCAAAAGGAGGATTCGAACCTCCGACGGGGAGAGGCGCCCATAAGAGGGCACTCTCATCAAATATTTGTGGAGAAAATGAATTAGTTCTAAATAGCATGTTTATGTGTGTGTATGTGCGTGTTCGTGCGTGCGTGCAACAGCGTGGGGGAGCGCGCGCGCGTGCGTGCGCGCGCGCGCGCCCGTGTGTGTGTGTGTTTATGGGTGAGTGCGCGTGCGTGTGTGTATGCCCGTGTAGGGAAATAAATTCTTTTTAGACGGCAACACACTTCCAGATCTCACCTTAGAGACCTCTAACTCCGCGGGTATTCATGAAGACATCTTTGATGCTACTGTACATTGTAGTGCCGGTGTAATTTGGGACAATTTCACTCTGCAAGACGGCAAGGCTCGAGCACATTGGAGTTGTTTCGTTAGCCAGTATCATTAACCCATTCTTCAACCACAGTCGTTCAGGCGCTGCACAAAGAGATTATCCACAACGAAGTGGCGATATCCGAACGCAGCGTTATTGAATACAGCCTAACTGACTGCCTTGACTGCACATCTGTCTCCCACAGATCTCGTTCGGAACCTTCTCGGCAGGCTTTGTGCTGCTCAGTGTTCTTTGGTCAATGGCTGCCACTATGAGAACAGATTTACTAGTTGTGTGTACGAGCGCGACTCAAACTGCACGAGCAGCTTTCGTCATAGCTTGAGAAATCTGGGGCTCTTCTTGATCTTTAGATTACCCAGCAATCCAGCGACTTATTTTTGGTACTAATTCGAAGAAGTATTTTTCCAATTTAATATAGTGTGAATTTTAATGATATAATAACTGTGAAACACGTATTGCAATATCTTTTTGGGTGCAGGTCATAAGTAACAATAGTAACTAAAACATGAAGACCACAGTCACTATTCAGTCCTACTCGATATTTTGCTCGTCCTGCTATCTAACGACGTCTGTTTGTACTATCTCCACAACGGTTTGTACTGAGATTATTCTATAAAGGTTGGATCCGAAGCGAAATGACCTACTAGTGGCCGCTGGAATTACTGGAAGCGAGGGTGGTGAAACTGCACTGCGGCATCACAAACGAGACTAATTAGCACAAAAAATTACTATTGACGCATTGCTTATTGGCAGTTGCTGCTTTCTCTCTCTTCAGTGTCGCACTGAGGTAGCGCACTCTAATAGGAATTCGGTTCAAATGGTTCAAATGGCTCTGAGCACTATAGGACTTAACATCTGTGGTCATCAGTCCCCTAGAACTTAGAACTACTTAAACCTAACTAACCTAACGGCATCACACAAATCCATGCCCGAGGCAGGATTCGAACCTGCGACCGTAGCAGTCGCGCGGTTCCGGACTAAGCGCCTAGAACCACTAGACCACCGCGGCCTGCTAGGAATTCGGGCCAGTAAGAAATTACCTCCGGCGCTATGGAGGGTAGCTCGTCTCGACTAATCTCTTAGAAATACACTCCTGGAAATGGAAAAAAGAACACATTGACACCGGTGTGTCAGACCCACCATACCTGCTCCGGACACTGCGAGAGGGCTGTACAAGCAATGATGGCACGCACGGCACAGCGGACACACCAGGACCCGCGGTGTTGGCCGTCGAATGGCGCTAGCTGCGCAGCATTTGTGCACCGCCGCCGTCAGTGTCAGCCAGTTTGCCGTGGCATACGGAGCTCCATCGCAGTCTTTAACACTGGTAGCATGCCGCGACAGCGTGGACGTGAACTGTATGTGCAGTTGACGGACTTTGAGCGAGGGCGTATAGTGGGCATGCGGGAGGCCGGGTGGACGTACCGCCGAATTGCTCAACACGTGGGGCGTGAGGTCTCCACAGTACATCGATGTTGTCGCCAGTGGTCGGCGGAAGGTGCACCTGCCCGTCGACCTGGGACCGGACCGCAGCGACGCACGGATGCACGCCAAGACCGTAGGATCCTACGCAGTGCCGTAGGGGACCGCACCGCCATTTCCCAGCAAATTAGGGACACTGTTGCTCCTGGGGTATCGGCGAGGACCATTCGCAACCGTCTCCATGAAGCTGGGCTACGGTCCCGCACACCGTTAGGCCGTCTTCCGTTCACGCCCCAACATTGTGCAGCCCGCCTCCAGTGGTGTCGCGACAGGCGTGAATGGAGGGACGAATGGAGACGTGTCGTCTTCAGCGATGAGAGTCGCTTCTGCCTTGGTGCCAATGACGGTCGTATGCGTGTTTGGCGCCGTGCAGGTGAGCGCCACAATCAGGACTGCATACGACCGAGGCACACAGGGCCAACACTCGGCATCATGGTGTGGGGAGCGATCTCCTACACTGGCCGTACACCACTGGTGATCGTCGAGGGGACACTGAAGAGTGCACGGTACATCCAAACCGTCATCGAACCCATCGTTCTACCATTCCTAGACCGGCAAGGGAACTTGCTGTTCCAACAGGACAATGCACGTCCGCATGTATCCCGTGCCACCCAACGTGCTCTAGAAGGTGTAAGTCAACTACCCTGGCCAGCAAGATCTCCGGATCTGTCCCCCATTGAGCATTTTTGGGACTGGATGAAGCGTCGTCTCACGCGGTCTGCACGTCCAGCACGAACGCTGGTCCAACTGAGGCGCCAGGTGGAAATGGCATGGCAAGCCGTTCCACAGGACTACATCCAGCATCTCTACGATCGTCTCCATGGGAGAATAGCAGCCTGCATTGCTGCGAAAGGTGGATATACACTGTACTAGTGCCGACATTGTGCCTGCTCTGTTGCCTGTGTCTATGTGCCTGTGGTTCTGTCAGTGTGATCATGTGATGTATCTGACCCCAGGAATGTGTCAATAAAGTTTCCCCTTCCTGGGACAATGAATTCACGGTGTTCTTATTTCAATTTCCAGGAGTGTATTTTTTTCTTTTGACAGAGAATCAGTCCCCTTAGCCTCGTTGAAAAGGAGCCCAAATTCTGATATCTGACGCACCTGTTTGCCAGATAGCACTAACAAACCACCTCGTAACAGAAGTTCTATCTATCTGCACCCTTAGAGGGACTTCGAGGAGGTATATTTCGCATCATAATATAAAGTATCAGCTCTCTGAATCCTGCTGAGAACTCAACATCTTCTGTTTCAGACGATGGCGCAGCCGGAACGTATTTCCTACACTGAAGAGGCAAAGAAGCTGATACACTTGCCTAATATCGTGTAGGATTCCCGCGGGCACACAGAATTGCCGCAAAACGACGTGACGTGGGCAGTACTAATGTTTGCGGTAATGCTGGAGGGAATTGACACCATGAATCCTCCAGGACGGTCCATAAATCCGTAAGAGTACTAGGTGGTGGTGATCTTTTCTGAACACCACTTTGCAAGACATCCCAGAAGTGCTCAATGATGTTCACGTCTGGAGTGTCCAGCGGAAGTGTTTAAACTCTGAATAGTGTTCCTGAAGCCACTCTGTAGCAGTTCTGGACGTGTGGGATGTCTCATTGTCCTGCTGGAATTGCCCATGTCCGTCGGAATGCACAATGGGCATGATGGATGCTGGCGATCAGAAAGGATGCTTACGTACGTGTCGCCTGGAAGAGTGGTAACTAGACGTATCAGGGGTCCCATATTAGTCCAAGTGCACATGCCACATACCATTACAGAGCATCCACCAGCTTGAACAGTCCGCTGCTGACGTCCAGAGTCCATGGATTCATGAGATTGTCTCCGTACCCATACACGGCCATCCGCTCGATACAATTTAAAACGAGACTCGTCCGACCAGGTAACATATTTTCCGTCATCAACAGTCCAATGTCGGTGTTGACAGGCGCAGGTGAGGCGTAAAGCTTTGTGTCGTGCAGTCATCAAGAGTACACGAGTGGGGCTTCGGCTCCAAAAGCCCATATCGATGATGTTTCGTTGAACGCACGCTGATACTTGTTGCTGACCCGGCATTGAAATTTGCAGCAGTTTGCGTAAGGGTAGCACATCTGTGGTCACGTTCTCGCAGGATCTTTTTCTGGTCACAGCGAGGTCGGAGATTTGATGTTTTACCGGATTCTTGATATTCACGGTACACACGTGAAATTGTCGTACGGGAAAATCCCCACTTCATCGCTACCTCGGAGATGCTACGCCCCATCACTCGTGCACCGACTATGACACTACGCTCAAACTCGCTTAAATATTGATAACCTGCCATTGTAGAGACAGTAACCGATCTAACAATTGAGCCAAACACTTGTTGCGTTACACAGGCGTTGCCGACCGTACCTCCGTGTTCTGCCTGTTTACGTATGTATCTCTGTATTTGAATACATATGCCCATACCAGTCTCTGCTTCCCCATCTATCATTGCCACTGCTTCAGAAGTATCACGCAGAATTCCACGAAGCAAATCCGATGGCAAGAACTGTTGTTGGTCACCTTCTAGTCCCACAGATGAAGTGTTCGACGATGGAATGTCATGGGCATCACTACAGCCCCTCACAAGCAAATAAAATATTTTACTGGTTTCAGATTAGAGTAACACTTTTCGGGCAACATTTTCGCCTTTGACTGTTGACATTACTTAAAATCAACATAAAGCTCTCGAAGGAAATAAAAATTTTCACTCTAATTAAGTAAAGGGTGTTCCAACATCAGAGAGAACAGAAAAATTAAATTAAAACATGGGAAATAATAATGATAAAATAATAAGTCTGCTATGACAGTAAGTTAAATTGTAAGGAATACGTTCAGTACTCTATCCTTGTTTCTCCTTCCTCCTTGTTTTTCATGGTTTTCCTTTTTCTTCAACACTGTATGATAACAATTCACACACAATTCCGTGGTTTGCGTCTTAATTAAGGTTCCAGATAATTTCGTGATGTTTCTGAAACTGCTGTTCATTTTGGATTAGCGAAAATCGTTGAGAACATGTCTGATATGAAGGTGTCTTCCGGAGCGTTCGTTGGCGGTCTCACAGATAAAACAAGAAGCCTACTAGATCATCAATGTTCAAATGACTCTAATCACTATGGGACTTAACATCTGAGGTCATCAATCCCCTAGACTTAGAACTACTCAAACCTTACTAACCTAAGGACATCACACACATCCATGCCCGAGGCAGGATTCGAACTTGCGATCGTAGCAGGAGCGCGGTTCTGGAGTGAAGTGCCTAGAACCGCTCTACCTCAGCGGCCGGCGGGATCATTAATGTTGTTAGAAAAGATGGTGTAGGTGATATGTACTAAGAGCCACAGCGTGGCCCATCTCTTAGGCTGCGGAAAAGGTTTGATATCCGGAATTGTAAGTATCCCTAAGGAAAACGAACGTTTAGTGGTTCTATTATTGAGTGCAAGCATGACACAGCATATGTTCCACTCGACTTGTGTGATCCTGAAAGTAAACCAGTGCTCGAGTATACCGTGTAGTTCACAGTTCTCGCACTTTCGCGGAAGCAGTTAGGTTAATCGACGCTAGTTGTTCGTTAGTAGTCATAGTTCTACTTGCAGCCTTATACCACGTGCTGCGCAATTTTGACGGTAACAGCCTATAAGTAACGGTTTCTCAAACAGTCCCCCAGTTGTGGGGATATTTAAGCATTAAGTTTTTCGGTGATTGCATACCTGTCAGTTCACGATACAAACGCTTTGCCGACCGCGTCTTGGGATCTCGAGTAGTCGAGGCTAGACAAAGAGAAATCCTTGAGAAACTCGAGCTTGTGGGGTATATTCGATACGTCGATTGGCGCATAATCGTGTGAATGTCCATAGGTTCGAATGAGGTCAAGTGTCGTACTGTGAAGACTATTTCTATAATTATTGCTATTCTGTGTACAGGGTCCGGTGCTCGTGGTCTCGCGGTAGCGTTCTCGCTTCCCGAGCACGAGGTCCCGGGTTCGATTCCCGGCGGGGTCAGGGATTTTTTCCTGTCTCGAGATGACTGGGTGTTGTTGTGTCGTCTTCATCATCATCATTCATCACCATTACGATCGGAGGAAGGCAAAGGCAAACCACCTCCACTAGGACCTTGCCTAGTACGGCGGTGCGGGTCGTGCATCGTTCCCCTACGCTCCGTCACGGAGTATGGGATTTCATCATCATCTGTGTACAGGGAAGGCAGCACATTTCTTTGTGACATCGACGAGATGGAGTCTTCGAACCCAAGATTTCCTTCTTACTGCGCAGCTGCGTTAACCACTGCACGACCCGGGCAAAGTATTTATCGGAAATGCACGGACTACCTCGGCATACTCCCCGGCTAACTCACAGTCCAACCTAGAGCCACGTATCTGCAGTCCCCGTCTATGTGGTCCATGCTTGTTACTTTTAGATTCACGCTGGTGGTCGAACATAAATGCGCATCCGCACTGAAGGTTGTGGATTTATTGCCTCCTATATATATACCGGTCTGTATAAGAACCCAGGTTTGGAAATATGTCTGAACACAACAATAGTTTCTTGTATTTTGTGGAACTGCGAAATTTTAAGCTTCTTGTTGTCGCTAGTTCACAGTTCCATCGTATTACTCGCCCCGCGAAATTGAAATGTCGAGTGATTGCTCGAACACTCTCGATTCTGTATCGATCGCTGCGGCGTATCAGAATATTTTGAGCCAAATCGAACGTGAATAATGTTTGCCAGTCCAGTAATTACTTTCTCAGATCTAGATATGTAAACATGGTGATGGAAAAAGTGAAAAGTTATGCTGCAATAATGACAGTTGGCACAATACAATACTTATTGGTGACTAATAAACCGTAGTAAATGATAAATGAACTTCCTCGCTGAACAGGAACAAACATGAGCATAACAGTCGACCGTTTTTGTAAAGCAGGCAGAAGCATGGCAGTTATCAAACAAAACTAATACTGTATATCTACTGTCACTACAGTATTATGTCGTTCGCCCTTGATATCTCAAAGTAACTTCTTAATGTGTGTTTACCGTAGAATATTCCAGTACCAACGAATTGGTTATTTCTAGGTCAACATTCCGGACCTGACGAACTATCCAATACTGGCTGCCCGTCGTATTGGTAGTGAGACGTCGCGTGGGATTTCCTCCAAGCTATTTTGCTGTAAAGCTCTCTTAGTTGATGTTCCTCGCAGAAGCTGTATCAGCGCCAGAGGATTCTCTCGAAACTGCAATTCTGTATCTTGTAATTCTAAGTGATGTTGCTGGAAGCTATATTACTTGAAAAAAATGTTCGTGGATGCCGGTATGATGTGTTTATTTACGGAAAGACTGGAATTTGATAGTAATGTAACAGTATATCATTTATTAACTCAAAGCTAGCAATTTCTTGAGAGCATGGACTTACTACAGAACTAGTTCGGAACGCATCCTAGCGACGACTAGCGTCTATAGCGTGCTGTCTAGATCTCGTACTTACAATCGTTAAACATCGTAGCTGTTCGTACAACTTCGTTATACTAAACATTGTTCATTTGTTTATTTTTCAAAATTCTTTATAGGTTTTCTTAATGAATTGTTTTAAAACTAAATTTAATTGCTCAAGAGATAGCAATAAATTTACAGTTAATCAATAGATTTCCTTAGATTTCCGTTTAACTGTATTAATATCTTTGAATTTCTTTCTCATAATACTAAATATCATTATTCTTTCAAGTTGAGAACACAAATAATTTAGGAAACGCAACACTTCAACTACAATATCTGAAACCACAAATATCGGTACCTGAATATTGATTAGGTACATACATTACGCTAAAATCATAAGCAAAATTTAATTTGATTTTCTTTTTTTTATATTTACAGGGACCATAAAAACATCGCGTCCACATTTTTCAGCGGCTAGTTGGCTATCCCAAAGAAATCCCTCGGAGCATTTTTCCGACAATTTACACTATACATTTCTGAGGTATGGGGTTGATCTGTTATTCTGTTATTCTGTGCAACGGATTAATCTGAGATGTGCCCTTTACCCTGTGGCTCCTGCAAGATGCAATATCCACCCCCACACTACTACAGAAGTCAGACAGACGCTCCTAACGTTCTAAAGAGAAATGCCTGCAAAACTTTCAGCAATAAATATCTTCTGGAGTTGTCGGCTGTAAGGAAATGACACAAAATTTCACAAAATTTCTTACGTAACTAGTCGGATACTTGGGTACTGGAGTAGTGCTAGTTAGTGTAAGAAAAACATGAAACTAACGAAAGTTATTATTTATTTTGCAAAAATTCTGAAAAATCACAATGGCACTTTTAGTTATAAATTTAGTTATAAATTTTCGGAATGTGAAGTTACCTCTCAAGGATAGGATTCGCTAATGAATTTTCTATACAAAGTTTAAGATAGCCGTTAACTTGGCAGAATGACTGAGAGGCGCACCTACTCAACTTGAATAATTACCATTAAAAATGTTGCTAGGTACGGTCGAGGCTGTCGCATGTGAAATGCAGTGAAGTGTACTGTTGTGGAGGAAATATGGGGCTCGCAATAGCTGTAGCGCACAATACTGTAAGCTGCGATGACTGCTGTCTGCGCCGCTCGCTGCTGACAAATAACATAACTCTTGTTCTATCTGGATTGACCTTCGCCAATCAAACTCTCCCTATGCCTTGATGAAGTCAAGGATTCCTATTCACTACAAGTCTAACTATTGGCGTGGTACACCGGTCAGATAACCAGTCCACCGCGATGCCACTCAAAATTCGCTCGCAGGCGTTTAACTATGTCTGTTTCCACCGCACAATAAGTGTGTCGACCAACACAGTGAACAATGCTTAATCGCAAGGACTCAATATAGAGTAGCACTTCGATTCGCTCTCGACAGAGGTGCTCTCCCACTGAAGTACTGAGGAGAGACTTGTTCCTCGCTCCAAGACATGAAAGGGTATATCTTTCTGTCTCTTCCATTATTCCTTCAGCTCAAGGCGTCAGAAATATCGTCTGCCAATCAGCATTGCCCTTCTAAAACGGGAGAATGACGTTTCGTTTAAGGCGACCAATCCGGAAACCTGTAGAATTGGCGTTTGGCGTTTGCTGTCTCCCTGTGAAAATCTCTGAAACTGCTTGCTTTGTGTAAAGAATGCGTAGGCTGGCCGCTCCCATACAATGTAGCGGAATTTGCTTTTAAGCCGAACACGAGGTTGTTCCCCCCTTTCACTCGGGCCCACGCTGTCCGCTACACAGACGGTCACCGGCCGACATAGGCTGGGTCGTCCTCTGGAGGGACCGGCGTCCCGTTGTGTGGTTTCTCTCCCGAACTAAAAGCTTCTGTGACCATCTGTCTGAAATGTATGTGTGTATGCCAGCCTCGAGTATTTCAACCAAGGTGCGCTTACTTGTTAATTGCATATCGTTTACATGAATTCATACAACATTGACTTTATCTTATCGAGTTTGGGTTCAAATGAATATGATTGTGAGGGCGGAATATGTAAGCAATGAAGGTCAGGAGACCACGACGTCTTACACATTCACAAAATAGACAGTGTACACAAACATATTATAAGGCCCATGTAATACACATGCAAAATTTATTTCTCTTAACTGTTCTACTGTGCATTGCCAATCACCATAAATCTTTTAAGAGCGCTCACGACTGAAGTCCGTTCTTCGAGAATCTATGACACTGATGCATTAATTTTGCCTCAAACAGTTATACTCGCCGGCCGACGTTGCTGGTCCTAGACGATGGGTTGCCCCTTTGTTTTCCTGACGACAGCCATCCAATGCGCATATGCTCACTGCGATTCTTCTTGCTGTCTACTTTGCAACATGTTTGGCTCTTAGTGCACGTAACCTGGGTACGTGTGCTCCGAATTTTCGAATGTTTCCATCTACCATTAAGTTTAGCGTGAGAACATGCAACAAAGTCACATATTTTAGAAACAAAATAATAGCGTTTGTTTACATTTCCATACGATGAATATCTTAATAATTGTTTTCCTTATTCCGTCCAACTGGCAAATTAAAATGAACTTTTCAAACAATAATTTTAGTAGCTAATGAACTCTTTGTCTTTGAATGAACGTCTTTAATTTTGTCTATAACAGACAACAAAGTTGTTATGATACCACTAATGTTTCCAATATCTCATTCAAATGTCATAAGATACAAAGCCTTTAACTAATAATTCCATTAGATATTGTTCATTAATTAATCATTCATAATAGCCTACATGAAAACAATTACACGTATGAAGTTTGTTTAACCACATTTCTTGAAGTTAGTACCATTCAGCTGGTTTGTCGACTAACAGACATATTGAGACCCGTCCTTGATGACTTTCATTCATGCTGACACACTGGTCACGTCAGGCGGCCGCTGTGGCCGAGCGGTTCTAGGCGCTTCAGTCGCGAACCGCGCTGCTTCTACAGTCGCAATTTCGATTCCTGCCTCGGACATGGATGTGTGTAATGTCCTCAGATGTTAAGTCCCATAGTGCTCAGAGCCATCTGGTCACGTCAGCTGTAGGACCCAGGTTGTCTGGGCTCTTTAATGCCTCAGCAAAACCGCAGCACGGCTGACTCTTAGACTCTCGGTGAGTTCATTCCACTCCTGCTGCTTACTGTATACAGACAAAGAATTGAACATACGTTACCTCGAAATTATTGGAACTATTGTTTCCTTTGTAAGTTGTGTGTTTAGGCTTTTATGTTGGTAACGCTACGTAGCGTTCAGTATGAAAATCACCGACAGTGCTGCTGTGTGCAGTCTGTGGCTGGTTTGCATTGTTGGAATATTTTCTATTGTAGTGTTGGGCAGCTGGATGTGAACAGCGCGTAGCGTTGCGCAGTTGGAGGTGAGCTGCCAGCAGTGGTGGATGTGGGGAGAGAGATGACAGAGTTTTGAGAGCGGACGATCTGGACGTTTGTACATCAGAAAGAGTAAATTTGTAACAGTGGATATCATGAAGATTTTGATAGAGAACAAACAATGTATTTACCTTAATAATGTTCAAAAGTCATCATTTATCTCTATCAAAATCTTTCATTTGCTAACTATGCCTATCAGTAGTAAGTGCCTTCAGTAGTTAGAATCTTTTATTCAGCTGACAGTATTGGTGCACGCTGTATTGCAGTAGTTTGAGTAACGAAGATTTTTGTGAGGTAAGTGATTCATGAAAGGTATACGTTATTGTTAGTCAGGGCCATTCTTTTGTAGGGATTATTGAAAGTCAGATTGCGTTGCGCTAAAAATATTGTGTGTCAGTTTAGTGTTGATCAGAATAAGTAAAGAGAGAAATGTCTGAGTACGTTCAGTTCTGCTCAGCTGTTTGAAAATCAAATAACGTAGAGGTTTACCAGCACAGACATTTATAATTTTTCTAAGGGGATGTTTCACTCTTAACATTCTTACACTCTTACTGTGCTACTACGTATTGCCAATATTTCATAGAGAAATAAGTGGGATCGCTTTGATCCTATAATAAGAGAAATTTAGCAAAATTGACACTACACTACCAGGAGGCAGCAGACAGTCTCTCTTTCCCTCGTGAATATACAACTATTTGAACGCAAACACCGACACGTCTAGACTTGCAGATATTACTGTTGTATAAAGGATGAATGAGGAGAAGACGTTAGATATTATAAAAAATAAATGCTGTCCCTTCCCAACGACTACAACACACATAAAAACCATCCGTACAGCACATAAACAATTTCACCAGACAATACCAGCAACAAAAATGAAATTCCTTAGACAGTCACCTTTAGTGTTTCACTTGAGTTTGTGGTTTTTTGATAGTCAACCTAAAAGAGTAGAGTCTCTGTAATGAGTTTTGTTTTAAACGTTTGTAAATTACTGCAGAAACGCAACAAATTTCGAATAAAGATTTTGTAGAGAACTGCTTAGATCAGGTACAGTGTGAACCGTTTCGGAAACATGCAAACACCGACTGAGGATATCGACCGTTGCAGTCGGATGACAACTGGCATCGGATTGGAAAATGTTTAATAGATTTGGAGTCTGACTCGTAAAGAAACCAATCAAGTGGTGTGCAGCACCGTGGGAGTATGTTATGGAATATGTGTCAGAATGAAACTAAGCAACAATCATCGCAATGGAGGAATCTTCACCTTGTCAGACTGTCGCAAATGGTTCTATCACGATGTTCTAAGACGTTTCAAAGAGGACTTGAAGGGAAAACGTCCACAGAAGTTGCGTACGAAGGATTCGATACTTGGGCATGACAATGCAAGACATCAAATGTTCTACCTTGTTCAGGAGTTTTTGACCCAAAACAAGATGACAGCTGTTCCGCATGCTCTGTACGCACCAGCTGTTGCTCCATGTCACTTCTTGCTCTCCACCATCCTGATATTCAAGATAAAGGAACGAACATTTAATATAGTGGAGGAGATTCTTCAAGGCGAATCGTTTACTCAATAACTCACATGAATTTATAGATTGTCAATTCGACTAAATATCTACAGGTGGCAAATACGAGCAGTTGAAGCTGAAACCATAGCATAGAAAATGTTGTGGGGAAGGCGAACAAAAGCGAAACACTTACAAGTTGCGACAAATATACACTGCATTCGTCCGTCTTGTTCTGAAGTATGGGGTCCTTACCAGATAGGTTTGAATAATGACGTCGAAGACGCTAGAGGAATGGCGTTTTTTCTTGTCCCTAAATATTGTCACGGGAACATAAGCGAATTGGCAAGGTGATCAATAAAACAAAGCTGTATTTCGTTCCTGCGAGATATTTTTATGAGATGAAAACCTCCAACATTCTCCTCCGAATTTCAAACTATTTCTTTCACTGCTATTACGTATGGAGAAATGACCATTACGATAAAACAAAAGATTCATAGCTCGCAATGAAAGTTCAGATTTCCAAATTTCCCACGTCCTACTGGGGAGTATGAACGTAGACAAATAGTCTGAATACTGCTGTACGAACCCATCGAAGTGTGAAATGAAGAGTAATCCTGCAATCTCAGACGGCAGAAAACACTCAGATAAAGGAAGAGTTCTATGATGTATTTCAAAAGTGGCAGAAACTATGGGATCAGTGCATTTAGTTCACAGGAGACTACTTCGAAGACGATAGTGCAAAATAAGATCTAGGGAAGGCACTATATACTAATGTGCAAATTAATTGGGACAAGCTAATATTCACAAGGAAGTGAAGTTTATTAGTTGTAAACAATTTTGTCTGCGCAATTGTAGGACTCTTGGCGGACTGTTGTTGCCTTGGCTACGGACAACACTTGAAGGTCCCCTCCAGTTCATCTGAGTGCTTGTATGCGTAGTAAGAGCGTATGTTGTTTCTGTGTTTCTGCTGGAATGCTTTGTATATCTCATAATATAGATACTCCACCTAAGAGGTGGCAAAAAGAACACGTATTTGTGATTATAAGAGACATTGCCTCTGTTGTTGGTGTGCGAGAGTCTACTGTTAGGACTTATTAGCAGACTTATTAGGAAATGTAGTGATACTGCCTGATTGTCTCCAAATAGACAGATATGGACGAAAACGGAAAAAAATGGTTCAAATGGCTCTGAGCACTATGGGACAGTACGGCATAGGCTTCTTGATTGTGGGTGGGTGGCCTGAAAGCCAATAAGGAAGAAGTCGTTAACACCTGCCATGAAGAAAAAAACGGTTGGTATGGACCAAAGCATATAAATCTTGGACCTTGATCTTGACTGGAAACATGTAATTTTCGGGGATGAGCCACATTTTATTGTTTAAGGGTTCAGACAAAGAAGTGTCAGGCAAAGCCTCCATGAGGAAGTGAGATCTGAACTTCTTGAACAGACTGTAAAACACACTGTCCTCACTCCTTCCTCCGCCCCCCCCCCCCCAACCCCCCCCCCCAAAATGTTAAGGTTTCCTCACAGCTAGGGCCCTGAGATGCCAGTTTCAATTGGCACAATGATGAATTCAAGCAAATACAGGGAAATTCTTAGGCACTGGGTTGTAAATTGTGGAGGAACATTTCAATATGATCTGGACCCGTGTCTCACCTCTAAAGCAATCAAGGGGTTCATGGAAGAAAACAGCATTAATGTGCTTCAGCGGCCTGGTAATCCTCAAGACTTAAATGTGATCGAGAATTTGTGGAGTATTGTGATCAGGCTTCTTGGTGAAATTGACTCAAGTAAATAAAAGTTGTGTTGTAAAAACTTTCAAACTGTCAGTTACAATAGAGACGTCGCGTAGGATTTCCTCCACGCTATTTTGCTGTAAAGCTCTCTTAGTTGTTGTTCCTCGCAGAAGCAGTATCAGCGCCAGAGGATTCTCTCGAAAGTGATATTCTGTATCTTGTAATTCTAAGTGACGATGCTGGAAGCTATATTACCTGAAAAAAAAAATGTTCGTGGATGCCCTTATGATGTGTTTATTTACGAAAAGATTGGAATTTGATAGTAATGAAACAGTATATCATTTATTAACTCAAAGCTAGCAATTTATAGATAGCATGGACTTACTACAGAACTAGTTCGGAACGCATCCTAGCGACTACTAGCGTCAGTAGCGCGCTGTCTAGATCTCGTACTTAAAATCGTTAAACATTGTAGCTGTTCTTACAACTTCGTTATCCTAAACATTGTTCATTTGTTTATTGATAACTGCTTTCTTGCGTCGTAATACGGGGTGAACATAAAGTCTGGGAGCACTTTCAATCATTTATTGCTCAAGAACCAAACATTGTACAGATATCATACGTATGTCATTTTGAAGAGAAACCCAGAAAGTTTTTTTTTTTTTCATGTATAACGCCACAGCGTAGTTTGGTATTTTGCCGATAGTCATCGCGAGTCGCAAACATGGCGAGTTCAGGTGCCGCGCGAGCTTTCTGTGTGTTGGAGTTCGACAAAAACAAGTGTGCTACAGCTGTTCAACGGATGTTTAGTACCAAGTACTCTTAGAAGCTACCGACAAGGAAGGCCACTTACCACTGGCACAACAGATTCGTTACGACAGCATTAATGTGCTTCAGCGGCCTGATAATCCTCCAGACTTAAATGTGATCGAGAATTTGTAGAGTATTGTGATAAGGCTTCTTGGTGAAATGGACTGCTCAACAAAAGAATGCGTGTTAATAAATGTGGCAAAAGCATGGTTTCCTGAGGACGAACTGCTAAATATTTGCTCTGAGAATCTCATTAAATCAAAACGAGGACACTTTAGTTATTAATATTCAGTGAGCTCCTGTATTAGACATGCAGCAGTAAATGTGCACAGTTTAAGTTTAACCTCCTTGCCCCAATAAAATGGTTCACTACTGTAAATCTAATTATATTGGTTCGTGAACTTTTCAACATCATCTCGTGCTACAGCTTTCCGTATCAATTTTGTAATTCCTTCCGTTATGTGGTGAGGTATTTCATTTCTCGTCAATAATGACACCCTAATCTTCTAATCCCGGAAATCCCGTTATATGTGTAACAGAAGAGAGTGTGCAGATAAAAGGCGCGGAATTGCTGTGGCGAAGTATTTAAGCGTCGGACGTGCGCTGCGACTCTGCGACGTCGACACGTGTGACACAGAAAAATTCACAGGCCGGCTCGTGATGCCGGTCACGTGTGACGTCTGCGGACTCTCACCTGTGGGACAATGGGGCGGGATGCAAATGGCGTACGTCCGGCCGGCCGGCGCAGAATGGCGGCGGCGGTCCAGCTGGAGTGCTGCAATGCTGGCTGGTGTGCTGGAGGCGCCGCTGACGACACCAGACGGCCTGACGCGCCTCGCCAGCAGCTGTCAGCGGGGATTTGGCGAGGCTCGCGGGGGACGCTGCTCCGAATAACAATCCGAGGTCTGTCCGGCCGTGTCCAGGCGAAGCGAGGCCGCCGGGGAGCTGCGGGTGGCAGGGTGAGGAGGAGGGAGAGAGGGAAGAGGCGAAAATGCCGTGGAGAGGTGGACAGACGCGTCAACACGTCTCCTGACGGATGGTGCCGTGGTGCGGGAACGTGCCAGCCCAGGCCGCACCCCTCCACGCCTGTCCACCTCGCACAGCCTGCTGGCTGCTGCGAGCGCAAACTCTGTCCTCTCGCTTATCTCGGTGCGTTTTGTTTTGTTTTGCGTTTAGCATGAAGCTGAAACTAGGAAATTACGTTTTTAATCAGTGGCTTAATGAAGATTATGGCAATGGGTAAAACTGTATAATTAACGTGACATCTAAGAAGCTCGTCATAAAGTATCAACTGTCATCTCTAAAACATAAAGCTGTGACTCTGGCTGTGCTCTTAGTCCTTCTCAAGACATTAGCCGTTCACTGTGTCACGCTCGTCATAAAGTATCAACTGTCATCTCTAAAACATAAAGCTGTGACTCTGGCTGTGCTCTTAGTCCTTCTCAAGACATTAGCCGTTCACTGTGTCACAATTTTAGTGAGAATGAGTGACCTAGTGGAGATATGATTGTCGAAGTCTGCATTTTGTACCTGGGGCTGAGCCGTAGTAAAAATTTCTGTTTTGAAAAGCGCGCCGCAGCGCGTAGTATAACGCAGTCGCCCTCCGTTTCTGGCGGTGGAGCCGCTGTGGCAATCGCAGCTTTGGTGTCTCCCTCTGGTGGGAAACGGGAGTAAAGTTGTCCGTTCACGTGCATTTAAGTGGCGCTATGAGCTCGGCAAGCGTACCCCCCCCCCTTCGCTTTCCCTCACCTTCTCCCCTTTTTTAATTTCCCATCATCTGACCAGTTTTCCACCCACCTAGTCTCGGCTGTGGTATGTTGTCATATTTTAGTGCAGTGTTCCAGTGACTGCTCAGTGATGTTTCGTCTTTTCCCGTGTTGCGAACAGAAACCATGCTGTCGCTGGGCGTAAATTTTATGTCTTTTGCGAACAGAAACCAGACTGTCGCCGTGTTTTTTAATTGTCTGTCTATTATTTTACCTGTATGCTTCATGTGTATTTTATTAGCATCATCATCCCTTTGTTCTCTGTGTTAAGTTCCACGATTTTTTCGCCATGTTACCCCTTGTCTCCGATTTCGTCGCCTGTTTTTTTATTATATATTATCTTCTCTTTTTTTTTTTAACAAAGTCTGTAGGCTGAAGAGCGGCATACTAAGCTGCTCCCAGCCCGCCCCCATGGGGGGAATCGAAATTCAATTAAAAAAAAAAAAAACTCGGCAAGTGGTCAGTTGGTCAGCCAGGGCAGTCTGAGTCAGGACGAGTGTGGCCAGTTGGTCAGCCGGGTCAGTGTGGGGCAGTCAGTGTCTGTCTGTCGTTCGGAGTGCTAGTATGCGTTGGGCCGCTAGTCTACTCGAGTTTTCTCAGGCAATGAGCATTGGTGGTTGCATCGATCGGTTGGTCGGTCGCGCACTGAGACACAAGATGACTTGTCCGCCGGGAGCGTCGGGGCATGTGAGGTCGCCACGTGAGTACAGTGGGTCGCGCCTTATAGCGAGGCGTAGTGGCTTCGCGGCCGATCGCCTCTCCTGGACTCCCCATCTCCAGACAATCCAAGCTAAGGCACGTTCCCGACTCCGTCTCCTCAAGCTCCTTTCCGGCCGTACGTGGGGTCTGGACCCCTCCACCATCCTCCACACCTATAAGTCCCTCATCCGCCCCATCCTCTGCTACGCCCATCCAGCCTGGATCTCCGCCCCCCCTTCCTTTTATAAATCCCTCCAAATCCTTGAACGCCATGCTCTCCGCCTTGCCTATCGCATCCGTCTCCCCTCCCCCACGCGGATCCTGTATGATCTTATCCCCTTCCCCCACCTCCTCCTCTTCCTCGAAAGGATACGAATCCTATACACCTCCCGTAAACTCGATCCTCCTCACCCGCTTGTCTCCCCGATCCTCTCCCACCCCCGCCCGCTGCCGCGCCTGTACTCCCATGTCCCACCCGGTCTCCATCTCTCCACCCTCCTTACCCTCTCCCAAGGTGGCTTCCGCCAGCTCCCCCTCCCTGATGATGTCCTCGTCCCCTCCATCTACCCCTCCTATCAACTATGACCCTGCCCCCCCCCTCACTCCTGGTGTCCTTTCCCTTAGGCACCCTCCCTCCTTTCTCTTCCCTTCTCTTTCCTTTTCCCCCGTCCCCTCCCTCCACCCCTCTTCTTCCGGGCTTCCCCTCCCCCTTCCTCTCTCCCCCCCTCTTTCCCTTGCCCGTGGCGTCCCTGCTCTCCCCTCTCGCCTTCCCACTCCCCCTCCTTCTCCTCCCCCTCCTCCTCCTCCTCCTCCTCCTCCTCTCTTGGCAGGTCCCCGGACTCGCACACGCATCGTGAACTTTCGCGCGCCGGAGATCGTCGCCCTCGGTTTAGTGTTTGTGCCGTCGTGTCTGTGCATCAGTGTTTTTCGCCGTCCACGCTCCTTCGTTCACGTGCGTCGTCTACCTCGTCAGTGTTTGTGCCCAGTGCCGCCGTTCTTCTTGTTGTTTCGTCGAGTGTGAACGGCTTCATGTTTTTTAACTATTGTATCTCCTGTTTTTTAAACCGCCATTCTGTTACTTGTCTGTCTCCCTTTCTTTTTTATTGTACTGCCTATGGCTGAAGAGCGGAGTACACTGTTCCGCTGCCAGCCCACCTTTGTATGGGGTGTTCAAATTACAATAAAGAAAAAAAAAAAAAAACTTCGCGGCCGGCACGAGAGCAACAGGGGTCAACCCACGACATCGGTCTGGCGGGGACGAGCTGCGATGCAGTGAGACGGGAGATCGGCGCGCCTTCCTGCGTTCGTTGAAGCGGCTGGAAGCGGACAGTTCGGGAGAGCGTTTTGGGGGTACTGCGCCAGGTCTTTGCCAGAAATCGCAGTTATTAGAAGTTAAGTGATTAGTTATATGTTGTTTCAGTTACTTGTTAAATTCTACTTGTGTTCTTGGTCAGTCTCTCGTCCCCAGCTTGCTCGTCTGTCTCTCGTCCGCATTTGTTAGGCAGTTAGTGTCTGTCTGTCGGTGTACCGTACGTTAATATCTTCCTCTGTCATGTTTGTCGCATTCTGTGTTAACGAATTTATTGCTTAAAGGCCGAATTCTTGAAATATGTTTCTATCTTGCTTATCAACCTGTGAGGTGGTATATGTGTAATGTAGCGCATGTTGTACATTTTATGTAAGTCTTCATTTTATGGGTTTTATTTAAATAGTGATTTTAGGTTATAAGCTTGCCACCGTTCCACCGTAAGAGTCCATTAAAAAATTAAAAAAAGCAAATTGCGCTTTCGGTGGCAAATAATTTGAGGGTTGTACCATTTCAATTCCTCTTACGGGGTGCATAGTTTACGTGTTTGTATGAGTTGTTAATTTTTTTTGTTTAAAGTAATCTGGTGTGTTGCAGATTTGCACCAGTGAACTCTTTCAGAGGTGGTTGTGAGCGGTCGTGACTACGGCCGTGTTGAAAGGGAGCAGGCAAGCTTCTCAGCCCGAAGGCTCCTACTGTTATTATTGTTATTTGCCTCTAAATAAAACTATAGCTTGATATTTAGAGGGTGCTTTTCTGCTTACAATTTTGAAACTGTTTCGAAAAAGCTTTTAGGAATAAAATTCACATCTGTTAAATTGTAACTTGATATTTCGAGGGTTCTTTTCTGCTTATAAATTTTAAGTCTGTTTTTGAAATGGCTTTTATGAATAAAATTTACATTGGTTGAAATTCAATCTGTTTCCATCAGTTATTCCTTGGCCACTACTTCCACGCTCACATAGTGTGTTAATGTTCTTGATGAATCGCTAGTAAATAAAGTAAATTCTTTAAGAAAAGAATTTGAAAGCTTAAATTTTCACGGTTCAGGGGCATTGAATAAGTAATGCTACACAATTTTTTTTTCTCAGTCAATTTCAGGTGAAAAAATTCGGAGTTTGTTGACGGCATCATCGAACATTCTCACTTAATTCCCTGTAGATTCTTGGAGTTCTGATAGGTGGCGGCGCTTTCTTTCTTTTCCTTTTCTTTTTTCTTTTTTTCTTTATTTTTTCCTTTAAGTCATCAATCTTCTGACTGCTTTGATGCGGTCCGCTACGAATTCCTCTCCTGTGCCAACCGTTTCATCTCGGAGTAGCACTTGCAACCTATTTGCTTAATTATATGCTGTATGTATCTCAATCTCATCAATAGCCTTCAAATTGGCATCTCTAACGGAGATGTGTTCCAAGGACAGAGGTGTCATTGAGTTTCCCTAGGCGTAAAACCAGAACATTACAAATATTCACAGGCGCTTGCAGACTGCCTATGGAGACCTGACGTGAAGAAAAAGAGGGTGAGTCGTTGGGGGAGGTGCGTGTCATCATCGCAACAAGGTAGTGGAAACAGTAACCACGTCTCTGCCAGCAGCACAAAGCTGTGACTCCTGCAATGTTGAAACATGTGGACTTTCTCATTCAACCTGATTGGCGAATCACTGTAGCGCTGGGCATCTGCCACACTCACCCACATTTCGGTTCCTTGCCGTCTAACAGAAGACCATAAACAGCAACGATAGATCATCTGTGACAAATTGCTTGTGTGTTACGAGGCGGAACGTGAGAATTTTTTGTCGAATATCGTCACAAATGATGAAACATTGATTCGTTACTTCGAACAGCAAACAAAAACGCAAGCAATGGGTTGCTGCCACACCACCTCCTCTCTGAAGAAAAGTTCAAAGCCACACCCCTAGCCTGTAAAGTCATGGCCACGGTCTTCTGAGACTCTGAAGGTGTTTTTCTGTTTAATGTCCTCCTTCATGTTGCAACTATCTACTCTGAAGTCTGTGCTGTAGTCTGGAAATTAAAGAAACGACTTCAGCAGATTCAGTGCCACAAGAATGCAAGCAAAGTTCCCCCTTTTTTGTGTCATCGTCTTCTGACTGGTTTGATGCAGCCCGCCACGAATTCCTCTCCTGTGCCAACTTCTTCATCTCAGAGAAGCACTTGCAATCTTCATCCTCAGTATATTCTAATGTCGGTCTTCCTCTACTGTTTTTTGCCCTCCACAGCTCCCTCTAGTACCATGGAAGTCATTCCCTTGATGTTTTAACGGATGTCCTATCATTCTATCCCTCCTTCTTGTCAGTGTTTTCCACATATTCCTTTCCTCTCCGAATATGCGTAGGAGTTCTTCATTCGTTATTTCATCAGCCCACCTAATTTTGAACAGTCGTCTATAGCACCACATCTCAAATGCTTCGACTTTCTCTGTTCGGTTTCC
Source organism: Schistocerca nitens (assembly GCF_023898315.1). Taxonomy (NCBI): domain Eukaryota; kingdom Metazoa; phylum Arthropoda; class Insecta; order Orthoptera; family Acrididae; genus Schistocerca; species Schistocerca nitens. The sequence goes on from NC_064618.1 coordinate 663,462,647, forward strand.
CCACAGTCGATGTTTCACTACCATACAATGCTCCTGGCCTACATTCTCAGAAATTTCTTCTTCAAATTAAGCCCTATGTTTGATGCTAGTAGACGTCTCTTGGGCAGGAATCCCTTTTTTGCCAGTGCTGGTCTGCTTTTGATGTCCTCCTTGCTCCAGCTGTCATTGGTTATTTTGCTGCCTAGGTATCAGAATCCCTTAACTTTGTCTACTTCGTGACCATCAATCCTGATGTTAGGTTTCTCGCTGTTCTCGTTTCTGATACTTCTCATTACTTTCGTCTTTCTTCGATTTACTCTCAATCCATATTCTGCAATCATCGGATTGTTCATTCTATTCAGCACATCATGCAATTCTTCTTCACTTTCACTCAGGATAGTAACGTCATCAGCGAATCGTATCATTGACATCCTTCCTGGAATCTTAATTCCAGTCCTGAACCTTTCTTTTCTTTCCATCATTGCTTCTTCGATGTACAGATTGAACAGTACCAGGGAAAGACTACATCACTTTCCTACACTCTTTTTAATCCGAGCAATTCTTTTTTGCTCTTCCACTCTTATTTGCCCCTCATGGTTCTTGTACATGTGCTACATTACCCCTCTCTCCCTATAGTTTACCCCTATATTTCCCAGAATTTCGAGCATCTTCCACCATTTTACATTGTGGAATGTTTTTTCCAGGTCAACAGATTCTATGAAAGTGTCTTGATTTTTCTTTAGTCTTGCTTCCATTATCAGCCGTGTCAGAATTGCTTCTTGGGTGTCTTTACCTTTCTAAACGTAAACTGATCGTCATCTAGCTTACCTTAAAATTTCTTTCCCATTCTTATGTATATTATTTTCCTCAGCAGCTTGGATACATGAGCCGTTAAGCTGATTGTGCGACAATTCTCGCACTTGTTAGCTCTTGCAGTCTTCAGAATTGTGTGGATGATATTTTTATGAAAGTCAGATAGTATGTCACCAGACTCAGGTGTTCTACACACCAATGTGAATACTCGTTTGGTTGTCACTTCCTCCAATGATTTTAGAAATTCTGATGGAATGTTATCTGTCCCTTCTTCCTTAAATTCTCCAAAGATCTCCTAAATTCTGATTGTAATACTCGATCACCTACCTGTTCTAAATCGACTCCTGTTTCTTCTTCAATCACATTAGACAAATCTTGTATTTCTGTATTCCTGAATATCCCTGAACATTTTTATACTTCCTCCTCCATCGATCAACTGAAGTATTTCTTTTGTTACCCATGGCTCCTTCGCAGTTAATTCCTTTGTACCTACGTTTTTCTTTCCAACTTCTGTGATGGCCGTTTTTACTGCCTACTGAGCTATTCGTTATTGCTGTACCTATAGCCTTAGAGAACTTCATGCATATCTCGTTATCTTTTAGTACTTCCATATCCCACTTCTTTGCGTATTGATCCTTCCTGACTAATCTCTTGAATTTCAGCCTACTCTTCATCACCGTCACACTGTGATCTGAGTCCATATTTGCTCCTGGGTACGCCTTACAATCAGGTATCTGATTTCAGAATCTTTGACCATGAAGTAATATAACTGAAATCTTCCTGCATCACCTGGTCTTTTCCAAGTATACCACCTCCTTTTGTGATTCTTCAACAGAATATTCGCTATTACTACCTGAAATTCATTACAGAACTCGATTAGCCTTGTTCCTTGTTCCAAGCACACATTCTTCTGTAACCTTTGTTCTACTAAAAATGGTTCAAATGGCTCTGAGCACTATGGGACTCAACTGCTGAGGTCATTAGTCCCCTAGGACTTAGAACTAGTTAAACCTAACTAACCTAAGGACATCACAAACATCCATGCCCGAGGCAGGATTCGAACCTGCGACCGTAGCGGTCTTGCGGTTCCAGACTGCAGCGCCTTTAACCGCACGGCCACTTCGGCCGGCCTTTGTTCTACTCCTTTCCCTACAAATGCATTCCAATCCTACATGACAATTAGATTTTTATCTCCCTTTATGTACTGTTTTACCTTTTCAATATCCTCATATACTTTCTCTATCTCTTCATCCTCAGCTTGCGACACCAGCATCTATACCTGAACTATAGTTGTCGTGTTGGTTTGCTGTCTATTGTGGTAAGAAGAGCCCTATCACTGAACAGTTCACTGTAACGCATTTCCTGCTATACCTTTCTATTAATAACGAATCCTACTTCCATTATACCATTTTCTGCTGCTGTTGATATTTCCCTATACTCATCTGACCAGAAATCCTTGTTTTCATTCCATTTCATTTTACTGGTCCCTACGATGTCTGCACAGAGGCTTTGCTTTTCCCGTTTCAGATTTTCTAGGTTCCCTATCACGTTCAAGCTTCTGACACTCCACGCACCGACTCGTAGAATATTATCCTTTCGTTGTTTATTCAGTCTTTTTCTCATGATCACTTCCCCCTGGACAGTCCCCTCCCGGAGATCCAAATGGGGGACTATTCCGGAATCTTTTGCCAGTGGAGAGATCACAATGACACATTTTCAATTACAGGCCACATGTTTTGTGGATACGTTTTGTGTGTTTAATTCAGTGTTTTCCATTGCCTTCTGCGTACTCATGCCGTTGATCATTGCTGATTCTTCCTCCTTTCGGATCAGTTTTGTACCGTAAGGACAAGAGAGTGCCCTGAATCTCTGTCCACTCCTCCGCCCTCTTTGACAAGGCCGTTGGCAGAAGGAGGGTGGCTTCTTTTGCCGCAAGTTTTCGGCCGCCAATAATGATTATTTATCAAAATTTAAGTGGTGGTGGGTTTCGATTACTAATCAAAGACGCTACCCCTAGAACACGGGTGCAGAAACTTTTCGTACTCTAAGGCAAATGGTTCAAATGGCTCTGAGCACTATGGGACTTAGAAGTTAAGTCATCAGTCCCTTAGAACTTAGAACTACTTAAACCTAACTAACCTAAGGACATCACACACACCCATGCCCGAGGCAGGATTCGAACCTGCGGCCGTAACGGTCGCACGGTTCCAGACTGTAGCGCCTACAACCGCTCGGCCACCCCGGCCGGCCTCTAAGGTAACACAAGCCTCACACAGGTCTGCACACCCTAGAGGAGCTCACAAACCTTCATTAGACCATCCTTCCTCATTCACCCACAGCCCAGATTTCGCACCTTCCATCTGCTTGTTCCAATGGAGAATGCATTTCAAAGGAAGCAATACATGGATCATGGGGAGGTTATTGCTGCAGCAAGACATTGGCTCTGACTTCGACTCGTAAAGTGATACCATGTGGACATACATGCCCTCGCAGTAAAGTGGCGTAAGGCCAACACACTGAACTAAGATTGTGTGATTTTAGCAAAAGGAGTGTGGTGGAATGATATGGTATATTGTAATCCTGAAGAAAACCAACCTGCTTGTAGAGGAAAATGTGTTTCATCACTTACTGATCACCCCTGGTATGTTTAGGAAATGTTCCACTGCGGTGATCAACTCATCGTTCTTGAAATGACAGCTAAGCAGTTGATTATTCATGCTAGGTAAGAAGGAGAAGTCGACACCTGGTGTCACTATGTCCTTATCAGAAGCCGTTTTTGCGCTGTTATGGAGTTCAGACACCCGTTTCAGCGACTTCCCACAATTCTTCATCTTGAGAGCTTCCCACAAGCTGGTCAGGAGATATCGCTTGTGTGCTCCTGTAATGGTATGTCCTTTAGAGCATAATCTGTCACACCATAACAGTCACAAAAAATAACAGCATTTCCTTGCCTGATTGTTGTTGGTTCTCCGTCAGCAGTAGTGCTAGGCAGTTTCTGGGACAGTTTCCACTGTTGCCAAATTTATTCGAGATGGTGAATCCAAGATGGCGGCCATGGGTGTGGCAGTGTTGCGGTGACATGACAGTGTGGAATTCAAATTTTGTCTGAAAATAATTCAAAATTTGGCTGGACATATGGCAACTGGGGTACCTCTACTATCCTGACTCCCCCACCCTTCCCTCCACTCCACCCATGGAAATTGTGGGAATTTAAAAAATTGAGGGAATTTCAAATTTTATATGTTCACTGTGAGGTTCATTGACCAACTGACCTAGTTGTCAATGCTACAGCTGAGGGTGCTTGCTGTTGGTCCTCCTCACCTCCTCCACTTCCCCCCCCTTCTACTCCCCTCTCCTGCTCCACTAGTGAGGTAGCTTCATTCTGCACGGGGATACCAGTCAGGATGGATGTAAGTCTTTAATTTATTGTATATATGATATGTACAGTCAAGAAGATGTTGCTGTCAGACAAAAAAAGAGTTCAACAGCTGTATTAATTATAATCATGCTGCTGAGGACAGCTTGATGCTTGGAAAGTGGAGATACTGGATGAGTGTAAAAAAAAGAATATGCCTCGCGTATTGCCGGCCGGGGTGACCGAGCGGTTCTAGGCGCTACAGTTTGGAACCGCGAGTCCGCTACGTTCGCAGGTTCGAAACCTGCCTCGGGCATGGATGTGTGTGATGTCCTTAGGTTAGTTAGGTTTAAGTAGTTCTAAGTTCTAGGGGACTGATGACCTCAGAGGCTGAGTCCCATAGTGATCAGAGCCATTTTTTTTTTTTTTTGTTTTGCCTCGCGTATCTATACCTAGCCTTACTTGATGATTTATGTCGAGAACAGTAGGCATTTGCCTCACTTCCATATATTAATCGCACTAATCCTGTAACTAATTATGTCCTACCCACTCATTGAATGTATAACCAGACTATATAATTTTATTTATTGACTGTTAATATGTTGTTTAAAATTTTCTGTGGGAGATATATCACGTTGTATGTAAAGCCTCTAGTGGTTAAATTCTTGAGATCGGTGCGCGCCTAAATAACATCCTGGCGGCCGGCCCAACAGAGGGCGCTGATCATTGATCTGTCCTTTTTTCAGCTGTGATATAGACATTTTATCTTTCAAAGGCAACTTATAGGTTGCTACAGGCAATGTATTACATGTATTAACTGTTGATCCTAAATTCGCCATAGAAAATATCGGTCCTATTCTATTCATATATTTCCTTTTAATAATATTATATGGGTAACTGTATTCGTCTTTTAATGTATCACAACTGGTCTCTAAATAGTTATCAATTTTAAAAGTCTGCTACATGTATTTTACATAATGTGTTTTTATCAGATTATGTGTTTGCGTAAATTATGACATCTAAGCCCACAGTAGCGACATCTAGGGAGGATGTAGGCAAACAGATTTCTGGTAGCTACTGTACTTCAGTAGCCAGTTGCAATAATGACTGTCTGGACGATGTGGCCTGTTCTACAACTTATTTTAGATTTATATGACGATGCTGTGCTGATTATATTTATATGTTTTGACGATGCCATTATGGCCATATCACTTTAGGACATGGTTGAAAAAAGGTACATTTTACCGTATTTTCTGCACATTTTCCTGGTTGTATGATAGTATATTGTGGTACGTATTGCTGTATTGTGTTGGAAGACACACTGCTCACTGTTGTTGTGGTCTTCAGTCCTGAGACTGGTTTGATGCAGCTCTCCATGCTACTCTATCATGTGCAAGCTTCTTCATCTCCTAGTACCTACTGCAATCTACATCCTTCTGAATCTGCTTAGTGTATTCATCTCTTGGTCTCCCCCTACGATTTTTACCCTCCACACTGCCCTCCAATACTAAATTGGTGATCCCTTGATGCCTCAGAACATGTCCTACCAACCGATCCCTTCTTCTGGTCAAGTTGTGCCACAAACTCCTCTTCTCCCCAATCCTATTCAGTACCTCCTCATTAGTTATGTGATCTACTCATCTAATCTTCAGCATTCTTCTGTAGCACCACATTTCGAAAGCTTCTATTCTCTTCTTGTCCAAACTATTTACGTCCATGTTTCACTTCCATACATGGCTACACTCCATACAAATACTTTCAGAAATGACTTCCTGACACTTAAATCTATACTCGATGTTAACAAATTTCTCTTCTTCAGAAACGCTTTCCTTGCCATTGCCAGTCTACATTTTATATCCTCTCTGCTTCGACCATAAACAGTTATTTTGCTCCCCAAATAGCAAAACTCCTTTACTACTTTAAGTGTCTCATTTCCTAATCTAATACCCTCAACATCACCCGACTTAATTCGACTACATTCCATTATCCTCGTTTTGCTTTTGTTGATGTTCATCTTATATCCTCCCTTCAAGACACCATCCATTCCGTTCAACTGCTCTTCCAAGTCCTTTGCTGTCTCTGACAGAATTACAATGTCATCGGCGAACCTCAAAGTTTTTATTTCTTCTCCATGGATTTTAATACCTACTCCGAATTTTTCTTTTGTTTCCTTTACTGCTTGCTCAATATACAGATTGAATAACATCGGGGAGAGGCTACAACCCTGTCTTACTCCCTTCCCAACCACTGCTTCCCTTTCATGTCCCTCGACTCTTATAACTGCCATCTGGTTTTTGTACAAATTGTAAATAGCCTTTCGCTCCCTGTATTTTACCCCTGCCACCTTTAGAATTTGAAAGAGAGTATTCCAGTCAACATTGTCAAAAGCTTTCTCTAAGTCTACAAATGCTAGAAACGTAGGTTTGCCTTTCCTTAATCTTTCTTCTAAGATAAGTCGTAAGATCAGTATTTCCTCACGTGTTCCAGTGTTTCTACGGAATCCAAACTGATCTTCCCCGAGGTCGGCTTCTACTAGTTTTTCCATTCGTCTGTAAAGAATTCGTGTTAGTATTTTGCAGCTGTGGCTTATTAAACTGATTGTTCGGTAATTCTCACATCTGTCAACACCTGCTTTCTTTGGAATTGGAATTATTATATTCTTCTTGAAGTCTGAGGGTATTTCGCCTGTTTCATACATCTTGCTCACCAGATGGTAGAGTTTTGTCAGGACTGGCTCTCCCAAGGCCGTCAGTAGTTCCAATGGAATGTTGTCTACTGATAACGACGTCATCTTGAGTAGTCCCCGCCCGGAGATCCGAATGGAATATTTTACCCAAGAGGACGCCATCATCATTTAACCATACAGTAAAGCTGCATGCCCTCGGGAAAAATTACGGCCGTAATTTCCCCTTGCTTTCAGCCGTTCGCAGTACCAGCACAGCAAGGCCGTTTTGATTAGTGTTACAAGGCCAGATCAGTCAATCATCCAGACTGTTGCCCTTGCAACTACTGAAAAGGCTGCTGCCCCTCTTCAGGAACCACACGTTTGTCTGGCCTCTCAACAGATACCCCTCCGTTGTGGTTGTACCTACGGTACGGCTATCTGTATCGCTGAGGCACGCAAGCCTCCCCACCAACGGCAAGGTCCATGTAGGTGTATATATTTGTATGTTATAGATCTGAGGATGGTCATTACGTACTGAAACCCGTCTAAAGAATTCATATTGTGATCAAACACAGGAATAAAAAACATGTGGCCTGTTTTACAACTTATTTTAGATTTATATGACGATGCTGTGCTGATTATATTTATATGTTTTGACGATGCCATTATGGCCATATCACTTTAGGACATGGTTGAAAAAAGGTACATTTTACCGTATTTTCTGCACATATGATAGTATATTGTGATACGTATTGCTGTATTGTGTTGGAAGACACACTGCTCACTAGGTGTTTATATTTGTATGTTATAGATCTGAGGATGGTCATTACGTACTGAAACCGGTCATCGTCTAAAGAATTCATATTGTGATCAAACACAGGAATAAAAAACATTTGAATAATAATATGTTTCATCAAATTATGAAGACGCAGTGGGGCAGACTGAAGCTACATTCCACAACTCGTCCTGATAGATGCTTTGGTGGAACTGTAGTCCTTTCATGAAAAGTCCAGACACTCTTTCAAATCGCAAGAGGCGAGACGCTCGTAACGTCTTAGGCATCTTGTGCTGAATGTGTTCAAATGAGGAGATGCTAATGATGTACAGGGAGACTTTCTGTAAGTGTGCTATGTGTAAGCACATAACTGAGGACTGCATCAATACCTCCCTACATGAGGATTGGAAAGGAAAGATAATGGATGTATAAGGAGAACACTTTTCAGCAAATAATGGTGATGAATTGTGATGGGTTTAAGATGCATTACACAACCCAAAAAGATTGTTCTCAATGTGTTCAAACGTTTATACCAGCAACAGCATCCACTGGATTGTCTGAACCTGCATTGACCTCTGCTGTGTCCATACTAGCAGCAGTGGCAATTGGCAGTTTGTTGGGACCTGCAGGACCATTAGGCCTGTCGGTTCTGCAGCCCCATAGGATACTGTAGTGCACCTGGATAGCACGTTTGAGCAGTAGAACGAGTTGCTGTTACCCATCCCACATGTCAATTTGTGTAACGAAGACACCCAGTCCCTGAATCTCTAAAAACGTGTTCCTGTGGTCCTACTCCTCACAGTGCGGATCAGTACTGGTGTCTGACATACTTGGCATCCCAAAACATTCGGGTGTTAATGTAAGGAAAGAGTGTAGATGTGGCGGATGAGAAACTGCAAATTCCTCCCAGTGTTCTAATGCTATTCAATTTAAGCTAAAATCTAACAAGGCAGCGCCCCAAAGTGCTTAATTATTGGTATAGAACCTTCACTGGGCAGTGACTGGCTTGTTGTGTCAGAGATAGAAAATGACCTGACAAGTGCTAAAATAAGCTTTTCAGAGTCACAATGTGATGAATTGTGTAATGCAGAAACCTACATCAATGAAAAGATGACCCAACCCGCTCTCCCCCAGAGATTTGCTGAGCTGGCCTGATGCTATCCACAACATCACTGTACGATAGCACTGCACTCTGCTGAGATTAGTGGCCTGTACACTTATTTACAGCACTATGCCATTACAAACTTGTTCGGTCTAGGGATGGTGCCATCTACTTTGCTGGAAAGAGTGGACTGATAGTGTCTTATGTTCAAAATGCATATAAAGACGTTGCGAAATATCTCCATCTGCATAGTGTGCATGTAGGAAATTTAGAACACTGTATCAACGTAAGACCAAGAGACGAAACTAAAGGAATACCCACCAGTTTGAGGGAAGTATATGCTTAGTTCTGTACAGACAAAAACTAAACTGTTATTTGCTAAATACTGTACTGGTGTGAAGAAAGAACCATTGGATTTTGCTGATGTACTGTATCCTATATATATATATATATATATATATATATATATATATATATATATATATATATATATATATATATATGATCATGAACCTTTTGTAAGTCGGTAAGGTGTTTGTTGTGCTGTGGTGGCTACATATATTATTATGAGAGTTTTTCTATGAAAACCTATTGCATGTCAACACCTGGTGTAGTCAGTATTATGGCAGGGTAAGTGAAGCATCAGAACTTTGTTGTAAGCACCTGGCCCTGGTGGAAGAAGACCAGAAGAGGAAGAAGAATGGGATACTCCTCCCTGGTAACATATGAACGATAACTTTACATCCATCCACTTGTGGCAAGACAAATGTTCTTATGTCGCTGTTAATATGTCTGGATGGAGCCCAATTTGAGCATATATGTATATTTGCAAAAACACTGTTTCAGTCCAAGTACCAGTTGCTGCAAAAGATTCTACAAAGTGTCGATGGTACAACATACATGAAAAAAATGGCTCTGAGCACTATGGGACTCAACATCTTAGGTCATAAGTCCCCTAGAACTTAGAACTACTTAAACCTAACTAACCTAAGGACATCACACACACCCATGCCCGAGGCAGGATTCGAACCCGCGACCGTAGCAGCCCCGCGGTTCCGGACTGCAGCGCCAGAACCGCACGGCCACCGCGGCTGGCCAACATACATGACATTCAGTCAAAGCAAGAAGTTCCTCCACCAGAAAAAGAAAAACCAAACGCTGTATTCGTATTTCATGATGTTTCTGTGGAAAAACAGGATCAAATTCTGTGATATTTCGGTTTTGGTCGTTATATGGGCGTTGACATATTTCATTTGAGTCACACAAATTCTGAATCTCAGAACAGTTAGTGACGGATAATAGAGACTTCATTATAGCATTCAAACAAGAAAATTTGAATGTAATGCACGTTTACCAAGCAAATGCAGGAACTCGCACGATATTCAATGAATTTGAGTAGATATGTGGAGATTTCTGAAATCACACACAATACGTATTTCTTGTTATTGATAAACACGAAAACTGAATGATGGTAGGTACAGGTTTAACTCCCAGGAGCTTCCATATAGAGGTAGGTACATTAATATACATCACAACACGGACGAGTTCGTGTGTATGCCGGGTGCTTCACATAAGAGGAGATGTATACAGAGAAAGAATTTGTCTGTATGACATGAAAAATTTCAGTCTCTGAAACATAAAGTTAAGACCTAGACATGTTTGCGGCTGATCAACAACTTAGATGCTACAGTTAATCCACTTGAAAGGAACGTAAATGTTGTAACTATAAAGGTTGATGGAATTGAGAAGAAAGTGCATGACATAACTGTAAAAGTTGGAAGAACCTGGCGAAATGTATATAAAGTGGAGCCTGTGGAGGAGTCTCCTTAGAAGATAACAAGTTATCAACCAAGCATAGGGTCATCGCCGGACGGTAGGCAGTTCGAGAGAAGTTATGACTGGTAATGCTAGGGAAACGGGATCAATAACACATACTGAGAGAAATATTTCAACCTGTTACAGATCATTTCGATGAACTCTCAGCGAAATTACAGATTGATGATGAAGTTGCTGACTGATAATAGAATAGACAAAATATCTGGTGTCAGTTGTGAAAAGCGATATATATTAGTCAGGTCACCTGTAAGTTTAAAAGAGAAAACAATACAGACAGTTGATAGAGAATATCAGAGAACAACTGACCTAATCACCCTCATTTTCTCAATCTCGAAAAAATTGTAAATTATTCATTCAAAGATCTGGCATTATCTAGAGAAGGACTTGAAAATAACTGGCGTACATAGGAGAGCAGGAAACTGACGCAGTGTGAAACACGAAACCTTTATAAGAGCTATATTAGATGCTCAGTACATCACTGGTGATGATATTGACATACATTGTAAGGGATTCAGCAACAGACCCCCACGCTGTATGTACTATGACGATCCCAATGAGCTAATAGATTGGCTACAACTGCTCATGGCATCAGCTGCGCAGGCTGATCTTGTAAATATGAGGGAATACGGACATGCCAATAATAGATTCAAATATACACACCAAAAGACGTTTCACATCACACCAGTTCGCGGAGCTCTTGAAGACAGACGTTGACTGTAGATACTGTATCACAGACACAGTCCCTTTGTTCAGAGATGTTACTAAACCCGCCCAAAGATGTAAACAACCATGCATGAGCAGCACCTTATTATACGGAGAGATTCCGACAGCCGATCAGTTCCAGTCATTCCGCCAGGAAGGAGGTACACGCCTCGTGTTGTCTGTAGTTCAACAATGCCTAGTAGGTCAATACCGCAGGTCGATCGCGTCTGCATTGTTACTTTGTGCCAGGAAGCTCTCTCAACAAGGGAAGTGTCCAGGCGTCCCAGAGTGAACCAAAGCGATGTTGTCTGAACATTAAGGAGATACAGAGAGACAGGAACTGTTGATGACATGACTCGTTCAGGCCGCCCAAGGGCTACTCCTGCAGTGAATGACCGCTACATTCGGATTATGGCTCGAAGGAACCCTGACAGGAACGCCATCATGTTGAATAACGCGTTTCGTGCAGCCACAGGACGTCGTGTTACGACTCAAACAGTGCGCAATGGGCTGCATGATGCGGAACTTCACTCCCGACGTTCGTGGTGAGGTCAATCTTTGCAGCCACGGGACCATCCAGAACCGTACAGATGGGCACAACAACATGCCGAATGGACTGCTCAGGATCCGCATCACGTTCTGTTCACCAATGAGTGTCGCATATGCCTTCAACCAGACGATCGTCAGACACTTCTTTGGAGGCAACCCGGTTAGGCTGAACGCCTTAGACACACTGTCCAGCAAGTGCAGCAATGTGGAGGTTCCCTGCTGTTTCGGGGCGGCATTATGTGGGGCCGACGTATGCCGCTGACAGTCATGGAAGGCGCCGTAACGGCTGTACGATACGTGGATACCATCCTCCGACTGATAGCGCAAACATATTGGCGAGGCATTCGCCTTCATGGCCGACAATTGTCGCCCCCATCATGCACATCTTGTGAATGACTTCCTTCATGGTAACGACATAGCTCAACTATATGGCCAGCATGTTCTCCAGACATGAACCCTATCGTACATGCTTGGGATAGATTGACCGACCAACCATTGTGAGAGATCTACACAGAATCGTCGTTGAGGAGTGGGATAATCTGGACGAACAGTGCCTTGATGAACTTGTGGATAGTATGCCACGACGAATACAGGCATACATAAATGCAAGAGGACGTGCTACTGGGTATTAGAGGTACTGGTGTGTACAGAAATCTGGACCACCACTTCTGAAAGTCTCGCTGTATGGTGGTACAACATGAAATGTGTGATTTTCATGAGCAATAAAAAGGGAAGAAATGATGTTTATGTTGATCTCTGTTCCAATTTTCTATACAGGTTCCTTAACACTCGGAACTGAGGTGATGCAAAACTTTTTATGATGTTAGTAAATTTTTGTGGTCATTGATACATACTCCAAATTCGTTTGGGAATTACATGTTAAAACAAAAACAGGGAGGGATCTAGCATGGAAGTTTGAGTGTTTGTTGCAGACAGGACTAATAGATGTCCAGACAACCTCCAATTTGATCACAGTAGAGAGTTTTACAATATGTATCTCCAGATGATGATGCAACAGTTCAACATTCACCCACCTGAAGGTATCGTGGATCGTCTGAACAGAATAATAAAAGGTTAAATGTGTATGCATTTTAATCTTCACAGATCTTATAAGTAGACAGATATTCTCCAAGAAACAACTGCACAGTATAATCGAACCCAAAATAACACAGTAAACACCCAAAATAACACAGTAAAAATGAGAAAAAACGATGTTCATGATAATGAACTCACGGATATTGTGGACTATCGTATTAAAATGGTGGATTCTATCAGAAAATTAATGATGGTGTTTTGGCACTCAAGATAAAATTTGAGAAGTCGGACCTCCCAGACTGGCCGAGTGAGATACTCACAGATTCCAAAGAGCAGAGAACAAATCCCAGAACTTAAACGATAGCTATTGCACTGAAATTTCAGGATGCGAGTGAGCCGTGGCTGGCTCATGCTCACAGTTATTGCGATTATGTTGTTATCCTCTCTTTCCGCAGGTGGCAGCAGCGGTGTGTATCGATATTCGCACCTTGGACTATCTTTGGCCTGGCGCTTATAGTTTCCGGCTGGGCTGTGTGTGGGCAGTTGGTCAGCTAGCGTGGAGCAGCGAGGAAATCTCCGTGGCGGGTGGTTTAGCCGGGCCAGTTCGTGGCCTCTATGCGGTTTTGGAGTGTGTGATGCTGTTCCCATTGCTACGACGTTCATGGCTCACCGATCCTGGACATGAAAGGTGAGTTTTGACTTAATCTACCAGCAAGTCACAACTGTTCACATTGTGTCGTTTGGAGTTCGTTGTCGGCTGTTGGAATATTCCTGTGAGCAACAACGTGTGTTTTCATATTGGCAAATTTTAGCCACCCTCCGGTGGAGTTTAACTGTACTTGATTATTTTAATTGAAGTGCTCCAGCGGAATCTCGTGCCTTGTGGCCATTAACGTTCCAGTTACCTGCCCTGGTTGTTGACGTAAATTGAGGCAGTGTATTTTCCTCATCATGTTGTTGCTGTCCAGCACTGTGTGTAGTTTGACAGCTCAATGTATATTTTGTAGTGGGTACCAATCCCTTGTACGTAGTTCTATTGAACTCCCTGTTGTGTGCTGGTTGAGTGAAGTGGAGGTTATCTTGTTGGTGGCTCCGTTGACTGTCTGTCGGTTGGGTTGCCGTCGGATCGACAATGGTTGGACCGACTGCCTGTCTCAACTAAGCGAGCCTTAGTGTTTGAATTCCAGGCCTTGGAACTTCTGAGCGTCCTTGGGTGTACTGCCTTTTCTTGTATGTTGTTGTTGTTTGTACTTGTATCGCTTCTAGCCGATTTTTAGATTAAGGTTGTTTTGCCCTTAAGGCGTCAGATGGTTTGGGCCTTCAGCCTAATTTAAGAACTGTTTTACGTAAGGTCTTTGGCATTTTTAGAATTAATGTTGTTGAGTCTTAAGTGTTGGACCTTAAGCCGATTTTGAATTTAAGTTGTTTTGCTCTTAAAGTGTCAGATTATTTGAGCCTTCAGTCTAATTAAGCTACTGTTTTAAGATAAGATTTGCCTTTAAACCTTTGATTTCGGTTGAGCTTTAAGTTATTGGCTTTCAGCCGTTTTTAAATTAAAGTGGTCTTGCCATTGAGGCATAAGATTGTACGGCGCATTCAGCCGCTAATTAAGTTCCAAAATTAAGTTGTGTTTTTTTTAATTTTTCTTGGCTCTTGTAATGTTTGATCAAATAAAAGCTTGTATGTTCGATTGTAACTGACAGCCGCTTATTTTGGCCTCTTTCCACAACTTAAACTACCTGTGCTGCGGGTTTAGGAGGGCGTGTCCGCGAGAAATGCAGAAGAGGTCAAACCACATGTATTTCTCATAGAGTGGTCATAAGACGTCAAGGGAATATAGCACCAGTTAAATGACTTGGTTTTCCTGCACAAAAAAAGGTGGATTAACGCTGACGATTTACTATAGAAAGGAGTGCGCAGAGCACATCCAGCACTGTAGCAAAACATATCGATTGGAGATACATTATAGGATGCTATGGTATTATCGACAAAATTCCAGTCGAATTGCGCATGCCAGGGTGTAACTACTGCGGTTCTGGTACAAAGGTTCAAAAACATTTGGCTCATAGTGACAGGGGATTAACTTGCTTGACGATGCGTGTTTGGAACATGACACTGCATAAGCAAAACATAAAGATCTCCCAGAACGTCATGCTGCAGATCGAATTTTAGCTGGTAAGGTCAAAGCAATATATGTGGCAAAGGATATTGGTATAGTGCAACAAACGGCAGCACCTGTAGCTGCTAAAACCACACGTCCTAAAATTAATGACAAGTGTACTAACAAACAATCAGAAATTGAAAATATTTTCAATAATCATTTTTTAAATGTTGTGGAGAAAATACGATCTAGATCTTCACTAGAAGAGGCAAGGCTACTAATAGAAGAGGCCATACCTGTGCAGTTTGAAACAACTGTAATTCCACCAACCTCTCCCTCTGAAATCAGTAAAATAATAAACTCACTGAAAAGTAAAAGCTCTTACGGAATTGATGGCATTTCCAGCAAGGTACTTAAAGCTTGTTCCCCACAGATAAGTAGGATTCTCAGCCACGTATGTAATAGCTCTTTGGAGCAGGGTGTTTCCCCCGATAGACTGAAATATGCCATTGTAAAACCATTGCATAAAAAGGGGGATACGTCGGATGTGAACAACTACCGCCCAATCTCTCTTCTGACAGCTCTATAAAAATTTTTTGAGAAAGTAATGTATTCAAGAGTAGCCTCCCATATTTGCAAAAATAAAGTACTAACAAAATGTCAGTTCGGTTTTCAGAAAGGATTTTCAGCAGAAAATGCTATATACGCTTTCACTGATCAAATATTAAATGCTCTGAATAACCGGACATCACCCATTGGTATTTTTTGTGATCTCTCAAAGGCCTTTGA
The DNA here is from genome assembly GCF_023898315.1 of Schistocerca nitens. Taxonomy (NCBI): domain Eukaryota; kingdom Metazoa; phylum Arthropoda; class Insecta; order Orthoptera; family Acrididae; genus Schistocerca; species Schistocerca nitens. Next base: position 663,478,348 of record NC_064618.1, read on the forward strand.
TTGTGTAAATCATGGAATTCTTTTAGATAAGCTAAATCATTATGGTTTGAGGGGGGCAGTGCACAAATGTTTTAATTCATACTTAACTGGAAGAATACAGAAAGTTGAAATAAGTGGTTCATGTAATGTTAAAACAACAGCTGATTCCTCAAACTGGGGGGGGGGGGGGGGGGGCTATCAAGTACGGGGTCCCACAGGGTTCGGTCTTAGGTCCTTTACTGTTCTTGATATACATTAATGACTTACCATTACACATTGATGAAGATGCAAAGTTAGTTCTTTTTGCTGATGATACAAGTATAGTAATAACATCCAAAAACCAAGAACTAAGTGATATAATTGTAAATGATGTTTTTCACAAAATTATTCAGTGGTTCTCAGCAAACAGACTCTCTTTAAATTTTGATAAAACACAGTATATACAGTTCTGTACAGTAAATGGCACAACTCCAGTAATAAATATAGACTTTGAACAGAAGTCTGTAGCTAAGGTAGAATTTTCAAAATTTCTAGGTGTGTCCATTGATGAGAGGTTAAACTGGAAGTAACACATTGATGGTCTGCTGAAACGTCTGAGTTCAGCTACATATGCTATTAGGGTTATTGCAAATTTTGGCGATAAGAATTTCAGTAAATTAGCTTACTATGCCTACTTTCATTCACTGCTTTCGTATGGCTTCATATTCTGGGGTAGTTCATCGTTGAGTAGAAAAGTATTCATTGCTCAAAAACGTGTAATCAGAATAATTGCTGGAGCCCACCCACGGTCATCCTGCAGACACCTATTTAAGGATCTAGGGATCCTCACAGTAACCTCACAGTATATATATTCACTTATGAAATTTGTTGTTCATTATCCAGCCCAGTCCAAAAGTAATAGCAGTGTGCATAGCTATAACACCAGGAGAAAGGATGATCTATGCAGGGTTAAATCTGACTTTGGCACAGAAAGGGGTAAATTATGCTGCCACAAAAGTCTTTGGTCACCTACCAAACAGCATCAAAAGCCTGACAGATAGCCAACTAACATTTAAAAATAAGTTAAAAGAATTTCTAGATGACAACTCCTACTCATTGGCTGAATTTTTAGATATAAATTAAGGGGGGCAAAAAAAAACCACCATTAGTGTCATGCAATATTTTGTGTAATGTAATATCTTGTACAGACATCTTTTATTAACCGACACGTTCCACGTCATTACGAAGTGTCGTATTCATGATCTATGGAACAAGTATTAATCTAATCTAATCTAAGTTGGGTTTTGCGTTTCAACCAAATTATGAACGCTGCATGTCATGCACTGAAGAAGAAGAGGCCAATGATGAAGAAGTCGAAGAGGTCTCTCTAAGACTGTGTGCTGACAGCAACATATGCAGATGCAGGCACTGCCAGAACCAAAGACATTGTGTGGAACCATCCCCTTCATAATTCCTGCCCTTGCAGGTCTCTCAGCTGGGGGTTCACTGGCTGGTGCTGCTGCAGCTATTGCCAGAACACCAAAGACTGCACAGATCTCAGAGGAGCAGTTATAGGAGGCAAGTGAACATAAGTGCATGGTGGAAGGAGCAGTCATCAGAAAAGGACTATACCTGAAACCATACAAGAAAGGACTAGATCCCTTCATAAACAAAAGAAGCCCCTTAGTCATCCTACTGGATGGACCACTTATGAATACAGATCTGCTCAAGTTTGTTGGGAAAAAATTCAGCTTTCCAAGATTCTTTGGTGTATTTATGTGGGATACATTACCGAAGACAATGTGGAAATCCAGAGAAAGTGGAATTGTGAATTTAGATGTTGCTGGAGGACCTGGAACCCACGTTCGTAGGTTAGGAAAAACACAAATCACATCTACTATTTCGACTTATTTGGAGACCTGCAGCCACCAGAAGAGTTTCAACGATACTTCACCAACAGAAGAAGTGTGTGCTACAATTTTCATCGCTAGCAAGACTATAATACGTACCTGCGTGGTAATCTATGTATCAAGTTCCTCCTAACGTTTACAGAGAAGCATGTATAAGAAAGTGCATTAAGCTTCCACTCTTCAGTTGAGGGTCAGATGTAGTGTCGTACACTTTGACTTAAAAAAAATCGTCTGTATTACGTGCAAATTACTTCCCACCGATTGATTTATGTAATGGAGAGTGGAGTGTTGCGTTTATTGGTCTGGTCATGAACAACAGAATTCCGAATATCACAGATGCTAACATTAAAATTCATCTGGACATTGAAGGTCAGGAAATAGAACCTGGTGCATACCATATTGATGATTTAAACTAAGTTTTAAAGTAGTCTGGAAAAGGGATTGTGCTACTTGCAAACATCGATACACTTTAATCTGAAATAAAGTCAGTGAATAGAACGATTGACTCTAATCAGAAAGATTCAATGGGACGATTGCTGAATTTCACAAAAGGACAGGTTTTGAAGCAGGATCCCAATAAATTTTACAGATCTGATCAGTCGGTGGACATACTTTCTGTCAGCACAATCAGTGTCGAGTGTAACATTGCAACAAACTACTGTAATAACAGTAGATTGATTCATACAATTTTCGGATTCTTCTCATCAGTTGGAACTGGGTATAAGATTACTGAGACCTCCATCAATGCTATATACCTCCCAATAACAGGGCAGACACTGGACTATCTGGAGCCTCGTATTATGGACCAGGATAATCAACTTATGATGTGTAAATCATTGTACAACTATAAAGAACAACCACCAATGACCTCGAACATTCAGAGACAAAGACTTTCAAGCAGCTGGGACTTGCAGTGGACCCACCCCAAACCTCTCAGTAAGAACAAAGACATCACCTTGCTGGAAGACCGGAAGCGACAGTGACGACCTCCAACTGGTCGAAGGTTGAGGCATGCCAGAGCTCAGGAAGGAACGTTGTGGATAACATATAAAACCAACATGTACAACGCACAGTGTGACATTTCACAACAGGACTGCAAGGTGATAACAGATGCAAACTATGAGTTTCTTAAATCAGGCCTGAAACCTCTCAGTCTCATCGTTCAATGTAACTAAAGCAGTAGAATATGACGAGCTTATTACACGTCAGGAATACTTCTCGCACAAACCTTATGCATGAGCCACATTTAAGAAAAACGATGAAATTAGGATTTTCATTCAATACCAAGACGTTTAAGCCTCCTGTGTGGGAGTTTCATAATCCTGATGGATCATTTACGAAAAGGAATGGTTCTGCTGCAGTGGAACTGAAGCTTCCATGTAATGCTTTAGCGTAGCTGCTTCATGAGATACGATATGGACTTAATGGGGTCATGATTGATCAAACACACAATATAGGCATAGCGTGAAGTCTTAAAATGTATATTTCTGCTTCTCCCTTGGATTTGAACGATCTGGAAAATGATGGATGGTTCATAGACGAGCCAATGGCTAGAACGGCCGAAGAGTACAGGAGACATCCTGCTTGCATACCTCTAAAACTGCTTACAGAATGTTTTAAAGACTGCAGTGACTTATTTTGAATGCTACACAGGAACTTATTCTGTTGCATAGTGCAACGGATAACAGCTCACACATTCAGGAAGCACAAGAAGAGAACGGGATCACCGTCAACAAAATAATATCGAAAATACCACACATCACTCTAACAGACGAGCAGCGTTTGAAGCTTCTAAAAGTTGTGAATGCAGGTGTATTTCTACCGTTATCTTTCCGTTCATGGGAGCTTTTTGAGTGCCCAGTGCTACTGACTGCGAACAGAAAAACGAGGGATATTGAAACCTCTGCTCGACTGGAGAGGCCTAGATTCGTCATTCTTGCATTCCAGAGGGAATATAGTAGATGATGCCACCAAATTTGGTAATGGCAGGTTACCTAACGCCAGAGACTACCTGAACTCTGAATTCTGCTTTGCGGCCGCGGTGGCCGAGCGGTTCTAGGCACTTCAGTCCGGAACCGCGTGACTACTGCGGTCGCAGGTTCGAATCCTGCCTCGGCCATGGATGTGTGTGATGTCCTTAGGTTAGTTAGGTTTAAGTAGTTCTCAGTTCTAGGGGACAGATGACCTCAGATGTTGAGTCCCATAGTGCTCAGAGCCATTTGAACCATTTCTGCTTGTATGATAATATAAACCTGCAGTGGAATGGAAATACATGCAGTGTAGCGTCTGTCATATATGCGCAGTTCCATGCTTCTTATTGTGAAGAGAAAGGATGCCTACGCAGCTCACGGAAATTTAAGTATCTGGCGCCAATCATCGTAACAGACTGCTCAAAAGAGAACGAGATGATTAAATCGGAGCCTATAGATATGACAATTGAATTTTAATCTTCAGCAAATTTCGGTGAAGACACTTCAGCATATGTTCTAGTTCTACATGACCGTTTGATTCACTATTACCCACCTAATGGTGTTGTGCAGAAAACTGTATAAATGAACAAGCGCTGTGTCACACCCGAAGTATTTTGCAATGACATCTCAAGCTGTTAACATCATTTCAGACGCTCTGAGTTTTCTTGGTGTAGAGAATGGACAGTTCACATCTAAAGATGTTGCATTTGTAGCATACACAGAAGGTGTTGGTATAATAGAAACCTTCTCAGCACGCACTGCATCAACGAGGTCTTATAAGGATGTGAAGTGTTTTAAAACAAGGAGGAGTGCCAAGTGGCTAACACATTTCTACCTTGGAATTCACTAGGATGATCCTGGTATACGATATAAAGATATGATGACATCACTTCGATTATTTGACTAGATTGATACCATCATCGACGTTAAAGGTGAGGATAAGATCACATGGATGTGTGGAATCTTCAAGTTTGTTGCTATCCAAGACCTAGAATTCAATGGGTGCCCTGTCTCCATCAACCCAAGTAGAAAATGTTATGTGAAAAAAGTGTTTTGTCTGCTTATGAAAATGTAAAATTACTTTAAAGTTGGATGGGGAATAAATGAATTTTTACCTCATAACCTGTGTGCACTTTATTTCTTTCACACCTTTTCAGTATGTAACTGTACCAAGGTACGACATCTGTGGTTCTCCTCAAGCACAGGAGATATAATTATAGGTATGTCTGATATACAGGGTGTTTCAAAAATGACCGGTATATTTGAAACGGCAATAAAAACTAAACGAGCAGCGATAGAAATACACCGTTTGTTGCAATATGCTTGGGACAACAGTACATTTTCAGGCGGATAAACTTTCGAAATTACAGTAGTTACAATTTTCAACAACAGATGGCGCTGCAAGTGATGTGAAATATATAGAAGACAACGCAGTCTGTGGGTGCGCCATTCTGTACGTCGTCTTTCTGCTGGAAGCGTGTGCTGTTCACAACGTGCAAGTGTGCTGTAGACAACATGGTTTATTCCTTAGAACAGAGGATTTTTCTGGTGTTGGAATTCCACCTCCTAGAACACAGTGTTGTTGCAACAAGACGAAGTTTTCAACAGAGGTTTAATGTACCCATAGGACCGAAAAGCGATACAATAAAGGATCTGTTTGAAAAATGTTAACGGACTGGGAACGTGACGAATGAACGTGCTGGAAAGGTAGGGCGACCGCGTACGGCAACCACAGAAGGCAACGCGCAGCTAGTGCAGCAGGTGATCCAACAGCGGCCTCGGGTTTCCGTTCGCCGTGTTGCAGCTGCGGTCCACATGACGACAACGTCCACGTATCGTCTCATGCGCCAGAGTTTACACCTCTATCCATACAAAATTCAAACGCGGCAACCCCTCAGCGCCGCTACCATTGCTGCACGAGAGACATTCGCTAACGATATAGTGCACAGGATTGATGACGGCGATATGCATGTGGGCAGCATTTGGTTTACTGACGAAGCTTATTTTTACCTGGATGGCTTCGTCAATAAACAGAACTGGCGCATATGGGGAACCTAAAAGCCCGATGTTGCAGTCCCATCGTCCCTGCATCTTCAAAAAGTACTGGTCTGGGCCGCCATTTCTTCCAAAGGAATCATTGGACCATTTTTGAGATCCGAAACGATTACTGCATCACGCTATCTGGACATTCTTCGTGAATTTGTGGCGGTACAAACTGCCTTAGACGACACTGCGAACACCTTGTGGTTTATGCAAGATGGTGCCCGGCCACATCGCACGGCCGACGTCTTTAATTTCCTGAATGAATATTTCGATGATCGTGTGATTGCTTTGGGCTATCCGAAACATACAGAAGGCGGCGTGGATTGGCCTCCCTATTCGCCAGACATGAACCCCTGTGACTTCTTTCTGTGGGGACACTTGAAAGACCAGGTGTACCGCCAGAATCCAGAAACAATTGAACAGCTGAAGCAGTACATCTCATCTGCATGTGAAGCCATTCCGCCAGACACGTTGTCAAAGGTTGCGGGTAATTTCATTCAGAGACTACGCCATATTATCGCTACGCATGGTGGATATGTGGAAAATATCGTACTATAGAGTTTCCCAGACCGCAGCGCTATCTGTTGTTGAAAATTGTAACTACTGTAATTTCGGAAGTCTGTCTGCCTGAAAATGTACTGTTGTCCCAAGCATATTGCAACAAACGGTGTATTTCTATCGCTGCTCGTTTAGTTTTTATTGCCGTTTCTAATATACCGGTCATTTTTGAAACACCCTGTATGTGCCACTTGCTCCCACAGCAAAACTTATGCAGCACGATAGGCATAGTCCTATGCAACTATTTGATATTTTTAGGTATTCTACATCGTAAACTTCACCTCTTTAATAAGACGCATGTTGTAAACTAATGTCACTTGTCTCCTACACCTCCTTTCTGTATACAAATGGGACAGGTTTTCTCTAAATAAATAACAACGAAGACTTATAGTAACGAAATTTTTCTTTATTTAATTTTTACAAATGCAATTTGATTCTTGAGACACAGTTTAGTTCTTGAGATACAATTCGGTTGTTTTAGACACAAAAACAGATGCATGTCAGTGTTCAGTGATACAATTTGATTCCTTCTGCACATTGGTTCCTGAGGTAAAATTTGCAGATAGAATTTGTTGCAAATGGTGTAATAAGTTATTTTTTAGGAAACAGATATATTTTTGATACTTTGCCATACAGTTACGATTGGTTCTTTTAGAAAACATCAAACAGTCAAGCAGAGATACTTTCTTATCCTTAAACTTGTGCTATTACTAATAATAACTACAGCCCACAGTCCAAGCAGTTTTGAGCAACATGGAAGTTTTTTTCACAATCCACTATGTATCCACGAACAATACTACAATAGTAGCAGTGGATGTATGCAAAATATCTAAAACTTGCATTGGACTGGGAAAAAGAAATAGTAAAATACTGGGATGGATATAAGCAGGTGAAACTGAAAAACTGGACTACTTACACGTGTAAATAGTACCCATTTTTATACGGTGTGATGTCAGACAGTTTACTAAAAAAAACGTTGCAGTTCTTTTTTTCATACAGATTGTTTTATAGTTTTATCATTTTGTCTATATAGTCACACCTAAGCCATATACAAGGCATACATAGTGTGTATGTAAAGCGGTGTGCATGAAAAAACAAATATTTACACAGTGTAATGTGTATGAAAAGAAAACTATTAACACTACAGTGCACATGGTGTGCAATCTACTACTATTTACGTAATATGTTAAACAGGTGATACTCTTCCACCCATGTTCATTCCTCTCACATCTTGATTCATTCTCTATAGTTCCCCCACCCACATCATGAAGTGAACAAGAAGTGAATAGTGTGAGTACAGGTGGGTTTCAGCCCCATACCCACAAATGACAGGCTTATCATCATGAGGCGACAGGTCGATTTCAGAGTGCAGCACAGCACAGTGTATATCTCGTGCCATCATGACTGAATACCTGTTTGTGCCACTACATGCCGTGGCTGTGGTGGAGCACCACAGACACCACCGTAAAGACACCACAAGTAATCTTCAATCATGAGGGCCTTTGACACAACACGACACACACCCTCAGACCACCTCTGGATGGCACCACCAAATGTGCGATACGCATACATCTTTGGCCTTCATCCTGCAAACTCCACAATAGGCAACCCATTCCTCTCGTCTTTCATTAGACCAATAATCTTCTTGTTCTGCAGAGCAATACTATAAAGGTTAGAGGCCGTGTATGAAGATATGTCGAATTCATCACCGTAGTACATACTTACTTCAAGTGGACCACGTTTCTTCACCCAGTAAATGAAAATATCTGCATCCGTATAAAGTAACTTTGCGCTTGTGAAATGAGGTTTTGCGAACGCGTTATGACAGCTGTACATGTGGAGTTTGGATAGGTCTAGTATACACATACCCACATAGAGAGGTTTCGCAAACTCTACTGCAATCTTCGCCATCTTCATAGCGAAAAAGTTCTTATTCAGTACAGCGATCCTTTCGAAATCTGAACTGACAATGCATTTACTTACACAATAACCCACATCATATTCCATTTTAATAAGAATATCGTGGCGGTTTCTAAAGTTCTCCGCAGTTTTACCGAAAACTGCATTATTCATTAATTTTAAAAAAATATTGTTCAGAGTCACACGTTGCGGAAGCCCCCTCTCTCCTGTTCAAATCAGTATACGCCTTCAGCCAGGATTGCCCAGAATTGTCATCAGCTTTGGAATGGAGACTGTGCCTCACAGAACTACTTACTCTGGACATAGTGGCAAATCGGCATGTGCATCATGAAAACTAATAGAATATGCGAAGTCTGTCTCCACAACATACCCTGCATCACAATCATCTATCACGCCACCTTTCTAAATATCTCATCTAATCCCTTGAGACCTTCTTGGGGTACCCACTGAAACCCACTAGTCGGCAGTGATGTTGCATGGTGTGCCCGTATAAGCTATTCACATCTAAATAAATAACTAGACTCAATAGATGCACTGAACATCTCCCCCCATCTCCTTGGCGTGCATACGGGCACATTGGCGAAGTCCCCCACAGATCCAATGGTTTTGTTCATTTTCTTGACCACTCCATCCCAAAACAATCCCAGTGCTCTGTAATAAAAGTCAGGATCGAGTTTTTATGTGGTCAGGCATACTGTCCAAAATTTCTCGAAAACGTACATGAGTAAACGTACATCCGTATCCGTGTACAGTTTTGCTCAGTGGCCCAAAGTTGGGATATAAAAGTCCTGCCAGGTATTCAGAAGATGCTCATAATCTGCATCCAATATGGCGTCGCCCTTGAGATTACTAGCGAATGAAGATAGGTCAGGCAGTCTTGTTTCGTCGAGTTTTGCTGTGCTATTCAGATACTCACACGGGAAGTTCCCCTTCCCAGTTACAAATTGACTCTTTTCTTCGTTAGGGAATTTAACCGTGTGTGGCTTGTGTTCATGACATTGTTGCTTGACATCTTGTCTTGGCGGTACTCCCGTGTCGTTTCTTATTCGATTTACTGGTGTCATTAAGTTCCTAGGTTGCTGCCTGCGAGTGGCAGGAGCAGCACTTATCGATAAGAGCACTGTCGTACTATCTTTGGAGCGACCGCTAGTATTTCCAGGTCGTCGTGTGTCGGGAGTTTAGTGGGGACGGAGCAGCAGTGAAGGTCCAGACAGCCATAAAACTTCCGACCGTTGCTGGCACACATGACTTCATTGGGGACGACCTTGGTTGGTCGTTCAGTCGGTCGTCTCATCGGACGACGTGTATTTGGTCGCCGACCGCTTCTGGGTTCTCTGTGTGTGTCGACTTGTGATTCCTCCTAGTTGTTCCACAGTGACTGGTTTTAGTATTGTTCAAGTTGTTTGTGAAAGTGTTTCGCGGAACTGTGGGTAGCTTGTGTGGTTTTGACTGAGCAGTTATTTTAATGCTGTCTCTGTGCTGCATAGAGTCAGTCGGTTGGGACGGATCAGCTAGGAAGTCTTCATAGCGTGAGGCCAGGCCGGGACCGCTGGGGGGGGGGGGGGGGGGGGGCGTGCACACGCTGTCAGATTGTGAGGCGCTAGCTGCGAGAGTGACCAAGTTCGTTGCCCACCAAACCTGGACGCTGAAGTTGAGTGATCAGTTAACCTGATATGAAACTTCAGCTGTTGTGTCATCTCTTCATTCATTTGTGAGTTGTTGCTCCCTGGGCTAGCAGCAATGTATGATGTGGTGGAGTCAGCGAAATCTTGCAGCCGTCTTCCTACATTGTGATTTATTATTAAATTGACTGTTTCTTACCAGTGAAGTGCGCCAGTGGTATTTTGTGCCCTGTGGCAGTTAACTCCCGAGTTACTGGCCTTGGTCGATAGCGTACTTTTCGGCCATTGTGCCTTTCCTCGTCGTGTTGACGCTGTCTGGCACAGCGTGTAGTTCGACAGCCTTTTAAGTCGTTTGGTTCATATTTTAATTTGAGTGGTTATTGCTCTCTTAGCTGTTTTTAGACGCCACTTTCTGAAGATCTAGTGCTGTTCGCATTCTCGCCCTCGGCCGATATTTTCCGTCTTTGTGCCGTTGGTCGGACGGAAGGGAACTGGTTATATTGTTGGTTGGTCCTTGGGCCATTCCTAGTTTGGGTTTCCATCCGATTATTTAAATTCATCTCTTGGCTGCCTGTCTAACCTCACCTTACGTTTGAGCTACCTTCTCAGGCCGACCATTGGAACACTTCTGAGCACCACTTTTTCTATTTGTTTCAGATTGTGTTTTTCATTGTATTTTCAAGTACTGTGTAAGGCCTTCAGCCGTGTGTTAATACAGTTGTCTTTAAATTTTACATAAAGGCCTTCAGACGTGTTAAATTAAAACCTTGAAGATTGATTTTATGTAAATTTTTTTTCCATAAAGTTTGTTCTATATGAAATTGTTCTTAATCCAGGCCCTAAGCCGTTAGGTGTTCGGTGTGTTGTGTGTGGCCTTCAGCCAAGGATTTACGTGAACCCCTTTTAATAAGGCCTTCAGCCGTGTGTATTCCTTAAAGGAATTTTTTTATAAGAAGGAAGGGCTTTATTTGAAATTGGTTGTCTGAGATGTTTTTCAGGCCTTCAGGCGTTCTTTCATATTTGTTTGGGGCCTTCTGCCTCGCAATAAGTTAATATTTCTTTAATTAGGCTTTCGGCTATTCTGTTGTAAGTTTAAATAGAAATTTCTTGGTTGGAAAAATTGTTTATTAATGTGTTTTAGTTATAGTTGTCATTCAGACGTGTAGTGTAGCCCTGCAGCCGCCAATTGTTTTCTTTAAAAAAGAAAAACAATTACCCTCTATTTTTAATTGCTTTGATTTCCAAGCTAGGCCTTCAGCTATGATTGTTTTTGGTGTGGTTTTGGGCCTTCAGCCCAGAAAGCATCTCTTCTTTAACTAGGCCACCAACCGGGTTGTTCTATTGTGATATTTTAAAGCAATGTATGAATAAGTGGTTCTTAGAAAAAATAAAGTAGTTTGTTTGATTGTGCAATTCACAGTAACTGTTTACGGTCCCATTCACAATCAAAACTTCATCCTGTGCGCTCTCTGAGTACCTGCCAATCAGGTTTCAGGAATGCAGACTGGGTGATATCGATGCCCTTCGGGGGTAGTTTCAACCAATTTCTGGAGTGGTGCTCGTATAAAACGTATCGAGTCGAGGAAGCGGGGCGTAATTCTAGACATCATTTGTTTAGCAAATAAAATACATTTCTCAACACTCACTTGACCATTCTTCACACCAGATTTAGCCCAGTACTCAATATGAAAGTGAGCATCATATCCGTACAAATTATGGAAGAAAACTGGTATGTGTCTTGGTAACTGATACTTCAGGTTGGATGCATTGTGAGCCGCACCGCGAAATTTCCCTATAAGATGACAATGGTCCCTACGATTAGTTTCCGCTTTCCTGTCTAAAGGCAATACACAAATATGACCGCGTTTTTGTACATATCAATACTCTCCTGCAATTCGGTCATGGGAATGCTGTGAAGCTTATCAACCTCACATGGAAGTTTCTCGAGATCAGTAAGCAACCAGAGCGCAAGATTATCTCCGACATATGATATGTGATGGCTTAGACTGGAATAAAAGTTACGTAACACCTGGTATGCAGCTGCATACGGTTCCAGCTTCTCAGTGAAGGTCGTATCTAACGCTGTAGGACTTCCATCCCCGTCGTGTCACAGGAGGGGATGAGTCATTCAGAGTCAGCATACAAAGGGACATCGCTTCTGGTGGTGGTAGTTCTTAAACTTCAAATATTTATTTTCCTCTGTTGGCATCTCAACACGTAACACATCTATCGAAGAGCATTGCGAGTGATTCGCTTGAGGAAAAGTAGTTGAGGCACGTGTAGCAAATATGATTTCTATTCTTGCGTTTATTCTATTTGGAGGAAAGGAGCTGGGACATATCGCTGATTCACACGTAGTCTTGATTTTCATTCTCATATGAGATTAGCAGCACGTTAACATGCAGCTTGTGGTGACATGTGAAATTGGATAAATGGAGGGTTTCGACGACTTTGGTGGGTGATTTCACCGGTGTTATCGACTTTCTCAACTGGCTTGTTCTTCTTTAGGCAAAAAACGGTAACCGAAATACCCTCATTCAGCGAATTTGCATATGTCCTGAAATTTGATGGAGAAATCAGTACCATCTAAGTCACAATACCCGCGAATATTATCACCTACATTGTATTGTTCAGGACGCTCCGGATGTTGATTATAATTTCTTTCGCACGACAGGATAGACAATGCGAAACAGGAGTTTCGTATTTTATTCTTGAAATTAGTACACGCCTTCTTGTCAGCAATATCTTTCGGTAGCTTGAGATAGCTTGACCCTCCATTATTGGGTCATGGCAATGTGAGTGCAGTGCACACGACTGAGTGCTTTACCGCATACTCTCCCGGCCATCTCTCAAAGCCTGTTCCTAATAGCACACAAGGTGAGGTCATAGAACCTCGCAGTGATCGAAGTGCTCTGCTGCATCACAACGTTTTCCCCACAAAGAACTACAATAGCTTTCTCTTTGAGAGCCCGTTCCTCTTTGAGAGGGTGCGACAGTTCGCAGCATAGTACGGCGCTGCTTCTCACGAAGGGCTATCACAGATCATTTACGAGTTACAATGATCTCTCCCTCTCCCCGATAACTGAATGGTCAGCGTGACTGACTGACGTCCTAAGGAGCCCAGGTTCGATTCCCAGCTGGGGGGGGGGGGGATTTTCTCCGCTCAGGGACTGGGTGTTGTGTTGTATTAATCATCAATTAATCTTTACCCGGCGCGCAGGTCGCCCAATGTGGCGTCGAATGTAGTAAGAACTTCACCAAGGTGGCCAGACCTGCCCCGTAAGGTGCCTCGCGGCCGACGCCAAGCGCTTATTTCCATTTTTCCATTGAGCTCTCTCGCCATGACAGGGCTGCACGCCAGCTGGAAACTTGTAACTTGAAACTCGCGAAGCTCCGGCCCCCTCGCTTGACCAGAACGAACAGCCACGTATCGGAGAGGCCGGCCGTCGCGGCTGCGACTACAACTGCGGGTTACGGCGCCGCTGTTCCTCTGGCAGGGTGTGAGTGTGTGCGCCAGTCCGTGACGGGTACAGCAGGGAGGTAGCGCGCCTCCAGATACCGCCGGTTGACTAACTGTAGAATGAAAAAGTACATTAATTAAACACTTAGACATATCGGCTGTAGAGGGAGGAAGAAAAGAACATTGACTGAAAAAAAAACACAGATATCGCAAAAAGAAAACGTGTGAATATAATCATTTACCTTACAACGAAGTATGCAGTGACGCTCGTGATTGACATCGCAGGTGCATTCGACAATTTTTAGCGGCCTGCGACGTTCGCACGCCTTCGAGATCTCAGGGTCCCCAAATGCCTGTATAAGAGATTTGTAGGTCGTTGTAGTGGACGTAGCGTCCAGTAGCTTGCGGGACAGAGCAAGGTAATCAGAAAGATTATCAAGGGCTCTCCTCAAGGCTCCGTAAGTGGTCCACTCTTCTGGGATATTAGTATTGAATCCCAACTACATCTGTCAGACCGGGAAGATGCTACCGAAAGTGTCATCACATACGCAGATGACACCCTAGTAGTTGTCTCTGCAGATTCCAGAGCGAGGCTTGAGGAAAACGCGAATGGTGTGCTTGTGCAGATGCAACAAAGCGACTAAAGCTGTTCATAAAACCACATAATGTATTGCGAATAGATAGAAAGAATGATCCTTTATTGTATGATTATATGATAATGCAACAAACACTGGTAGCATTTACTTCTGTAAAATATCTGGGAGTATCCGTACGGAACGATTTGAAGTGGAATGATCATATGAAATTAATTGTTGGTAAGTCGGGTGCCAGGTTGAGAATAATTGGGAGAGTCCTTAGAAAATGTAGTCCATCAACAAAGGAGGTGGCTTACAAAACACTCGTTCGACCTACGCTTGAGTAATGCTCATCAGTGTGGGATTCGTATCAGGTCGGGTTGACAGAGGAGATAGAGAAGACCCAAAGAAGAGCGGCGCGTTTCGTCACAAGGTTATTTAGTAAGCGTGATAGCGTTACGGAGATGGAGATGTTTAGCAAACTCAAGTGGCAGACTTTGCAAGAGAGGAGCTCTGCATCGCGGTGTAGCTTGCTGTCCAGGTTTCGAGAGGATGCGTTTCTGGATGAGGTATCGAATATATTGCTTCCCCCTACTTATACCTCCCGAGGAAATCACAAATGTAAAATTAGAGAGATTCGAGCGTGCACGGAAGCTTTCCGGCAGTCGTTCTTTCCGAGAACCATACGCTACTGGAACAGGAAAGGGAGGTAATGACAGTGGCACATAAAGTGCCCTCCGCCACACACCGTTGGGTTGACTTGCGGACTATAAATGTAGATGTAAATATTTGTGAAGTGAAGAATTTCGTTTGCTAGAAATCCTTCCCTGGGGTTTACAGAATACCTGTAAAACGTAGCACCAGATATTTAGACAGTCTTCTAGACGGGAAAAGCAACTTTCCAGAATATCAAAAATCTTTCCCTCAGAAAGAGCCAGAATTATACATAAGATTGCCCATGGTACTAATGCGGACTATAAATTGCCGTTGCATATACATTTAACAGAGAGAAGCTTCATATACATATACAAGGAAAAAAGTAAAATAAAAGAACAAAAGAATGCTGAGGCCACCCACACGGGTATGTGTAGACTCGAGGGTTGCCGAGGCACGCACATACCATCATGGGTGATGTAGAATCGTGTAACAATAATAGTTTTAGAAGTAGACGTAGCAGTAGTTAGTTGGTAAACCTCGAGTTCTTCCGAGGCTACCATTAACATATCTAGTAATGTAATAAGGAAGTTACTCACCTGTAACTTTAATTAATTTCATTTATTTTACGTTTCCTTTTACATTGATTCTTATTTTTCCAATGTTCTGTCTTATTTCTACATTAATATTACCAGTGGTTGCTGTTAACTTGATTTATTACCAAGCACGTAATATAAAACATTATATATCACCATGATTGAGGAATATGTGTGACCTGTTTAGAGTTTGCTGATAACAGGTGTAAAATACGTAGCAATAAATTAAACTGACTTGAAAAATTCGTGGTTCTGGTACCAGGAGGCAATCATCTCCCCTCATGGGCCCATTCGGGTCGTAGCAGCTCGAACTCTGATTGACCCTGGCTCTCGGGTAATCTCTACATCCCGGAATCCAAGCTACCCTGCTTCCTCTGGTCAACTATGCGGAAATCGAGGACTGTAACAACATATCGATTCGTGATTCTTCAACATATCGATTTGTTGGGGAAAGACCCCGTCTCTCCTCTACTACAGACACGAACGAAATATATTTTAGCACTAAAGAAATCTTTATTTTTATTTCTGCTGACAAGGCTGCTCCGACGTCTCATTGCCTGCTGGAGGCTGCTCTAGCATCTGTTGTTGCTGGTGAACAGTCTCCATCTGCCTGGCTGTAAAGTGAAGAGCCTCTAGAATGGTTGCTGTAACAAGACGATTTTTTTTAACATTGACGTACACACAGAGAAAGATTATACAGTTACTACAGATTTTTTTTCTATAATTACGTGACTGTTGATGGTGAGTATTTTCTTCTAGAGGCCGTTCCACAGCATTCTGCGGTTTTTGTCAGTTTTTTACAGTCTCTTGCAGTCATGGCATGTAGGATGTAACGGATCAAGCATGAAATAACATTGTGAACATGAGATCACCGCTGCTACTACTGCAACAACTATGACAACAAAATACGGATTTTTTTTATACTTACAAGTCATTTTTGGCTGAGGATTTCCACATGAGACTGACCTCAACAGGAACAGTATCAAGAATGTGCCATGGTCCAGGCTCCACCTCTTCCTGTGTCTCCTCACATTCAACAATAAAATTATGGAGATCTGCTGTTAAGAGCCAAAAGAAACGGAATTACTGACGAGAAATTCACTATAGAATTTACAGTCCCTGGCCAATTTATTAGTCGCACTACAGTTTTTAAGCAAATTTTGATTTATTTCTAAAGAAATTTATTTTTTTAATACATACTTTGTGATAAAATGGTTATATGTGGTCTACTTCATAATTAAGGTGATATAACAAGTAAATAAAACGTAATATTTGTTATAAATATTTTACATCAATTATTACAACAAAAATTAAAATATTGTGAAAGTGAAAACATTAGTTTTAATATCGTGTTGAGCCACATTTTGCAGCTATGAGAGCCTTAATATGACGTCAATTGCTGTAGATGCATGATTGTACGGTGTCCTGCGTTTGTGGATGATGATGCCACGCACGGATGATCTTCTCTAAGAGCCTTTTTTATGATATCTTTGGCCACTTCCCTCTTCACTAGTTCACATACATTTTCTATGGGGTTTATGTCGGGACTATTACCTGGCCATTCAAACAGAGGGATATTTTGTTCCTTCAGAAAGGATTTAAATGACCTCGCTGTGTGACAGGGAGCTCCATCCTGCTAAAAAATAAATGGTTCCCCATTCGGCAACCATACTCTGAGCTGTGGTATTAACCGTTTTTGCAGGACTACCTTGTACTGGTCTTGCCTCATTATGCCTTTAACCACGTAAAGACGTCCTGTACGCTTGCCACAGATGACAGACCAAATCATCACCTAAGCTACATGTTTTACGGTCTGAATAATGCAGTCGGCATGAAATTTTTCTCCTGTTGGACGGCACACATACTGCGATTTGTTAGTTAAAATTTCAAACGTGCTGTCATCGCTGAAGCATACCTGTAAGAATCAAGAAACACTATTAATATATTATGAATAAATGTACAGAGGTTGGTATCATATCATAAATAATAATTTTTAAAATTAAATTACCGATCTCCAGAAGTCCACATCCTTATCACACCACTGTTTAGCCCACTTCAGACGTTTTGCTTTCATTGTGGTTCTTAACTTTCGTTTTCTAGCGGGTCGACAGGTCTTGAAATCAATATCCTTCAACTTTCTGCGAACAATACGTTCAGATGCATTCACATTAGCCTCTTCCAGTTGAGATTTTATGTTTCGTTGTTGTAAATCTGTTTTCTAGGCAAATTCTTTTGAGAAATCTTTCTAACCTTGGTATGAAAATTGGTTTTATTCCACATTTATTCTTCGTTCTGGGGCTCAATTCTTCACCTGAATCAATTTTTTCTTTATGCGACTCACGCTAGCTTCTGACATTTCCAACCTTCGTGAAATTTTCCGATTGGAATATGTTTTCGTATTACTGAGGGTTTTGACCTCGGCTTTTTTACGACATGAAATGTCTGCTCTTTTACCCATTTGTAAAGGTCACAATTAGTAATATCTTGCTGTTCAACAATCAATTGTGGTGTCGATATAACAAAATTGATAATGAAAGAGAACAAAGTATTGCACCAGTTACACTCGACAACGCCACTGAACAGGCTCTTTCTTGTACGTTGTACTCTGTACATTGATACCTATGTCAACAATCGAATGTCACGTTGCAACAATGGATACAAAATTCAACAATGTAATAAGTGATCCGATTGATCGCATTAAATATAGTACTCAACATGTAATTTATTACAAATAACATTAAAATGTGCAGTGCATTTAATAATTTGGCCACGGTCTGTAACATGCTGACCATTCCTGATTTCCATACTATAACCACAGATAAACAAAAAAGAATTATTTACTTACGTTGTGGTTCGTCTTCTACAACTCTAATGCGCTTGCCGCTGATGCTGGAGTTGTTAGTTGTTGCTGCTGCGTTCCATTTTTAAAGGCACACACACACACACACACACACAGAGAGAGAGAGAGAGAGAGAGAGAGAGAGAGAGACAAAAGAGACAAATAATTATAGCCATCACAGCTTACAGGAGCAGAGTGAGGGTGAGGGAGATGGATTAGGGCTTAAGTAGACTCACCACATTTCACAGGCATCCAATCAGAAGGCCTCTCATTTTGAATGCACGCTCAATCAGGAAGGTCAGTTGATGTGAATTTCCGAAAGAGTATTTTCAGAAACCAATGAGATTCAAAATTTGACTGAAAGTTGCAGATATCTCTTGTTCGATTGTAAGACGGTGTGATTCGTGGCGTCTCATTTGTTTGTCAGAGTGTCCCTCTCTCTCTCTCTCTCTCTCTCGCTCGTACTCTCACCATCCATCAAGGCTTTGTAATGGACTCGCGGTCCGTTACAAGGTACCCCATTCAGCAGTAGACAGCGCCAATATACAGCGGTTCGGTTCCAATTCATAAAAGCACGCTCGGCGGCGGGACGCAGTATTCGAAGCTTATCATGGATAGTGTAGTATGGTTCGTGATTATTATTACCCGAGGGACCGGGGGGGGGGGGGTGCTTTTTTCCTCTGTAGGACGGTGCATTGTGGTTATTAGATTTATACTCGTACATCGTTTTCTTTTGCAGTTTTCTGACCTGTACCACTGTACTGAATATTCTATTGTCCTTTGAAATATGTCGCCTGAAGGGGGAAAGCAAGCCAGCGTCAAACAATAGCTGGTTTATGGTCCTGTTATTCGGATGCTTTGTGTCTCGCTGCAGGCCGCAGCTATAGTTTAGTTCCGCTGGCGGTCATCAAGTATGCAACAGTCGGCAGCTTGCGCGGCAGCTGTGTGCTAAACACGCGATTACGAGAATCGATCTAATAGTTTTTAACCTGTGCTGTGTTGTTTTATATCCTGCAGAATAGTGCTGTAAGATACAGATGAAGTGCTGCTACTCTATGCGTACTCGTTCTTAGCATGGTGTTATTATGAGTAGCAGGTATGTGTAGTCCGATTATTTAACATCACTGCAAAAAATTGGCTCTGAGCACTATGAGACTTAACTTCTGGGGGCAACAGTTCCCAACAACTTAGAACTACTTAAACCTAACTAACGTAAGGACATCACACACATCCATGCCCGAGGCAGGATTCGAACCTGCGACCGTAGCGGTCGCGCGGTTCCAGACTGTAGCACCTAGAACTGCTCGGCCACTCTGGCCGGCTAACATCACTGCAGTTCTTGTTTTTTAACATTCCGTAATTTCTACTTGTTTTGCAGTTTTCTCGTCTGTAGGTCTCTGCAACAAATTCCTCTGTCTTTAGAAACACGTGGCTTAAGGGAAAAAGTGATCCAGCATCAAACACTAGCCGTGGGTAATGCTCCTGTTATATGGGTGCAGCATGGCTCCTTACAGACCACAGCTATAGTTCTGCGGGTGGCCATTGTGATTTTAAGCACTCGTAGTGTAGCACTGGGTATGTTGATGTGTTGTTAGGAGCGATTTTACTTCCAAAAAGTGGTTCAAATGGCTCTAAGCACTATGGAACTTAACATATGAGGTCATCAGTCCCCTACACTTAGAACTACACAAACCTAACGAACCTAAGGACATAACACACATCCATGCCCGAAGCAGAATTCGAACCTGCGATCGTAGCAGCAGCGCGGTTCCGGACAGCACCTAGAACCACTCGGCCACTCTTTACTTCAGTTTCCCCACCAAAAATAAAGTATGCTAACCTAACCATCCTCTCCGACAGCTGGACACAGACTGACCACTTCCCACCATTACGAGGGTCAGGGTGGTGGTGGGGGTGAGTGACCTCATAGGAGTAGGGGGAGGGGTGGGGGAACTATGTTAGTGGAGGTATCCCAATAGCCCTATTTACCATCAAAATTTGAATTCCTTAGCATGACGTCAGCAAGATTTTTTCACGTTTACAGGCACCATCTTGGACCTGCCAACTGGAATATACCTGGTAACAACGCAAACTGTCCCAGAAACCGCCTAGCCCCACTATTTCCGTCTTTTTTGCTGGTGGTGAATCCACAGGGTTCCACTGTATGATGCGCTCTTCAGGTTGTAGAAACGTCTTCCTCACAAAATCATAATTTAGACGGTGCACTGTTCTGTACACTTTCACCAACTCAGCATGGATTTTTAGAATGTTGCTCCTTTTCAGATATTGCAAACCGATAACTGCACGATCTTCCGCTATATCAGTAGACTGCTCTGCTTCGGTTTTGGTTCTCTAGTCGTATGCAACAGTATTGTGAAGTGGGGATTTCAATGTATCGCAGCAAATAATTAAAATATTAGTTCACTGACTTTATTTTTTCGAGAAGGCAGTTAAAACCTTAAGACTACTTTTATACATCGATCGTAACATAAAATTGCAAGAAAAGTCTTTTGATAGAGTAGGGACAAAGACACACTAAACAAACTAAAAGGAGAGCATTTGTGAGTGGTGATCAAAAAGTTTCCGTTCGCTTGCGTAATTGCAGCTGACTCCGATGCGGATATAAAAGCAGCGAAATGCGTGCAAGGGATTATTAGAGTGACCTTCGAACTAAAACATTTTTTTCATCCCTCATATTATTAAGAAATCGAAATTAATATTGCAGACTAAACCGGAATAGTAGCTGTATAGCAGCGGGTTGGTCTGCAACATTAATTTCGATTTCTTAATAAAAATATGACGGATGAAAAAAGTGTTTCAGTTCAAGGAGCAAATCGAAGCAGTTGTCGCAAATATAACATTCACCTATTATTGGAAAGTAAACGAAACAACTTCTGTGAACTAGATCCTGCAGATGGATTGGTGACACGGAAATAGATGCCCAAGAAAAATATACGGCTGGCCATTAAAACTGCAGCTTCAGGAAGGATTGTAAGTAATATTACTTATTACCTTCTTCACTCCCTGCAAGCAATAACTATCCAGTCTTATTTCTCATATTGCACAGTCTCATTAAATGTATTTCACTGTCAATAAACCGTTAATTTTTAACATTAATAACGCGATCTTTGCATATGGTATAAAATATTTTGCACATTATTATGCTGCACAATATAGTAGTACAGTATCTAATCAAAAATATCTGGACACCTATTAGTCGACACGAATATGGGATGTTTTCACTCCTCTCCTTTATGATGGCTTTTCAATAATGCGTCTTAATGAAATGAGAAGTCGTGTGGCTAGGGACTCCCGTCGGGCAGATAGGTAGCCTTGTGCAAGTCTTTCGAGTTGACACCACTTCGGCGACTTGCTAGTCGACGGGGATGATATGATGATGAAAGAAACACAACACCCAGTCCCTGAGCGGAGAAAACCTCCGATCTAGCCGGGAATCGAACCCGGCCCTCGTTGCGCAGCATTCGGCCGCGCTGACAAGCTATCGAGGCGGACATGCATCTTGATGTCTATGGGAGAAGCAGACCATTTGTCCTCAACAGTCTGGAGCTGTGCGACCGCTACGGTCGCAGGTTCGAATCCTGCCTCGGGCATGGATGTGTGTGATGTCCTTAGGTTAGTTAGGTTTAAGTAGTTCTAAGTTCTAGGGGACTGATGACCTCAGGAGTTAAGTCCCATAGTGCTCAGAGCCATCCATCTTCCTCAACAGCCGAAATCAGAGGAGACGGTAATGTTTGTGCCTGGGGTCCCGAGCGCAGTCGATGTTCTAACTCATCCCAAAGGTGTTCCATTGGATTCATGTCGAAACTCTGGGCTGGCCAACACATTTCCAGAACGTTATTGTCCACAAATCATTGTCTCACAGATAGTGCTGTGTGATAGAGTGCATTGTCATTGCGACATAAACAGTCATTCTCTTCACGCTGTTGCTCTACTGCACGTAGTGTAGAACCCTGTAGAATGTGTTCATATCCTTCAATTTAGTGTTTTCTTAAGCGCAGTATGGGGACCTCGCCGTAACCACGAAGAAAACGCCCATACCGCAACATCACCTGTCCGATGCTCCAGTGTTGGCACTACATGTGATAGTAGGTAATTTCCTCCAGTGCCTTCCATCGGACTGTCACAGGGTGTAGCATGATTCATGACTCGAAGGAAGGAAGCAAGATTGGGTTTTGAGCCGTGGTGCGCCTTTTGGCACACCAGCTCTTTGGCACGTCACTATCGATTACCCTGCTGTTCTACGATCTTTGCCCCTGTTGTGATCTAGGGGCTGTTTTGCGGTCGCAGCACTTGGGGTTCGGACTCGCTAAGAGCCGGAAGGACGTGTTCGTGGGGACGAAGAAGGGAAACACGAGGGGTCGCCCAGCAGCGGCGCGGCCGGTCTACCTTGCAAGACGGTCGCGAGTTTGTGGTGGGCCTGCCTGATATCAACTCCGGGCGCTGTTCGTCACATTGCTTTGGTGCCTGTTTTCTCGGAGAGACCCATCCGTCGAGACTATCTCGAACAATGCTCTCCATCGAAGGTGTAAGTGGTTTTGGTGCCTTCGTTTCGTTGAACGATTTGCGTTGCAGAGAGTGTACTTGTTGGTTGGTTGCCCTAATGTACGTGTTACTGAAGTAAGAGCAGCCGGCAAGGTGTGTGACCGCATGGGGAACAGTAGTCACAACTTGTAAGAGGTCCATGATTAAGGAATTTGTTGCTAGCGCACTCGAGCAGATGTAATTTCGATGGATTGCTCACGCGCTGCCTGCGATATGTAAGGTATAAGAGAATCTCAGACCAGAGAGCAGTGTTGTATGCAGTAGGAACTGTGTGTTAGTAGCTAGCAGTCGTGTGTATGAAGTTGGCTGGGCCGGTCGTGGGGAGCGATGGCGGAGCCTGATCGATATAATATAAGGTAAAATCAGCCTCGCGCATACATAGATTGTTATATCAAGTCCCATGCACTTGCTTTTAAAAAAGAAATCTCTTAATAATAATCTTTCTGATAAAAAGTAGCTTTTGACAATCATTCATTTCAATTTAAAGAATTTACTAATTTCTCCAATCCTTGGTAATCCCGATTATTGAAAAGAAAAATCAGTTGTTTCTTTTTATACATGACAAATCTATCGGCCGGCACTGCACTGAGCTGCGCCAGAAAAATTTCTTATAGGAGCAGATATATATATGCGTTATCCGGCGACCTAATTGAGGTAAGGTTTTTCAATGTATTCAGAATGAACTTTCAGGGCCATGACGCAGCGCTGCTGACGTCAAAAATTTACCAGTGTAAATTCAGTCATTATTGAAACTTTATAAGTGAGCGACAATTTTGAGAGGTTAGTCACATTGTATTATTGGTAGGTTACGAAATTTTACTATTGGGTGGTTTTGTAGTGTATCTGTTGGGAGGTTACACTAAATGTGAATATTATTCTTATTATTTATTTCGTGGGGAGGTTACAAACTTCCTTTAAAAAAATCAGTGTTCCCAAATGATGTGGTAACTGTAAGGTATGGAAGATATTAGGTCATAGTCTAGTTGTAATTTTCTGCATACCAAGCTTACACAATTGGCAGCTACATTGCAGACCTATGCAACGAAATTAAAGTGCACAAAATCTAGTATCGTCGCGAAGTTGTGCATTTCAATAACGTGATATTATCTTGAATTTTTTTTTTAAATTTCATCTTTGTACACGTTGTCGGCCTTAATCATATGTGGAGATATTGTTTTGTAAACTGTGAGAGTGTAAAAGACTGATACTATATTTTCAGAATTGGATTTTTGAACAGTTCTCAGTTCAAGTGTTTTACAACATTGATATTGCTGTAAAACTTGAGTCACTTCTATTGAAAGCATTTATTGGTTCTTCATTTATAGCTGGCCGCAGTGGCCGAGCGGTTCTAGGCGCTAGAGCCTGGAACCGCGCGACGGCTACGGTCGCAGGTTCGAATTTTGTCTCGGGCATGGATGTGTGTGAAGTCCTTAGGTTAGTTATGTTTAAGTAGTTCTAAGTTCTAGGGGACCTCAGCAGTTAAGTCCCATAGTGCTCAGAGCCATTTGAACCATCTTCATTTATATTGTTGTTTATTGATCTCTTAACTTATATTAATTGATGTTTGCTTGGTGTTTGGCGTGTTTTATGCGGTCTGTTCTTGTCCAGTGTTCTGCGAGTTGGGTTTTATGGGAACGGCGGCACGTTCCGCTTCGGTGCACAGAAGCTGTGACGTGTCGTCTAATGGGATTTGACTCCCGGTTGGGCCCCGGCGTTTAGATGTTGTTTTGGACGGCTGGGCTGCTGCTTCCGCCATTTTAAGTTAAGACACCTTTTGCCCAGGGCAGCCTGGCGTCACTGCCCGTCTGGTAGACATCTAACCTCTTTCATAGATAGGTAAAGAAATGGGGTTTTTTAATTTGCTTGTGAATCAATTGTATTAATTAACTTGTTGTGCTCCTTGTGTTATTTGGGTTCGTAACGAACTGGTGTGCTTGTAAATCACGTTCATATTGCAGATTATTGCCTAAAAAAACTATCTGTGCCACCTTTTAAAATCACCTTCGGATTGTAATTTATGTTTCTTAAGTATTGAAATCTCCGTTGCTCATCTTTTAAGTCACTTGTTGTGATTGTATATTTTGATATTTCCTCAAACACAGCCACATGCTAATTGCCTCTTCTGTGTTTTATAAAAGCTTGTTTTGAATAGATTGCTAATTATTGATTTGCTAGTTGTTGTGTTAAGGAGTAGGGGCCTTGACCTTCCGTGCTAAGTGTATCCTTCGTCCTGACTTCCTAAGTCACAAGTTTAACGTTCGTCGACGTTGAGGTCATTAGAGACGGAGCACAAACTCGGAACGTGATGAGGATGGGGAAGGAAATCGGTCGCGCCGTTCGAAAGGACCGATTTTGGCATTTGCCTGGGACTCATGATTCGAAATAATTCGTGTCCAGTCGTACGCTTTCCAGTGTCGTCGCTCTTTTCACCACATCAAACGTCGATTAACACTGACAAAGGCAATGTGTGGCTTATGAGGTGCCATACAGTCAACTCCCTGCGCATAATCATGGTGCTAAGTGAACTGCTTGTAGCCTTGGGAACTCACGAGTAATTCTTACTGCTGATTTCACGCAATTTCCTTTGCAACCGTCCTCCGCAATGCTTGGTGGTCCTCGTCCGTCAGTACGTGGGGTCCACCTGGGCTTGGTTTAGCTGTTGTTGCTCATTCACGTTTCCATTTCACAATCACACCATCAGTCGACTGGTGCAGCTTTAGAAGGGTTCAAAACTCCCTGTAGGATATGTTACTCATGTTGTAACGTGGGTGCTTATTGTAGAATTGAGAACAACTGTGTAAGTTGAACTGACAAGTTTAATGCCGCAAATTTAAGCACAAAAATTACAGCTTTTACACAATTTTCAACTCGACAACACAAAAAGAGCACAATGCATAACGCACCTCACCGACATCAAAAAGTGAAATAATCCTATACACAACACAATAATATGAAAGTTTAATTGGAAGTTTATTTTCAAAATTGCTCCTACACATACGTTATGATGTTGGTCAGTACTATGAAAAATGTCAGATTCCGGTTCAAAGTTCGATAGTATTTAGGATGACAATCAAATCTACTTGAATGATTAGTTATGTGACAAATTTGAGCGCAAGAATACCTAAGGCCACTCGAGTTTACAGTGGACGCAAGATGGTGAACCAACAAAGTTTACGCCTCTGCATGCGGTTTTTACCTTAAACTGCAACCAGCTGCCGACTGCAAGGCCGCTCCCTCTCATTGAAATTCCTACAAAACTAATCAAGCCTTTGCTGAACTTTCCATCAGAAACTTTCCCTATGTTTTTCATAATAGGAGAAAACATGTACTGAGCCCTAGTCTTAGTATGTGGTGATATACATACGCATGGTTGGAGCAACGTGCATGTTATAGTGCCGTCTCAGTTCGCGCAAGAACAATTAACTAATTTGGCTGGTTTGTTTCTCCACAGTTGCAGCTAAACGTTGGTACAGCTAATCTCTAGCTGGATTGCAGCCGCTGTGAACGCAGTGGCCAAACAAATTTCTTCTCTGTGTCATACAGAGCTTTAAGAGCTTCATTCTGCACGTGACGCCATGTCAGAGAAGAGTACCTGAAAATTTCTCTCTTGTCCTACTCATGGCAGAACTTCCTCCCCCACTTGGGTTCATTCGTTCTTCACGTCACGGCCTTTTTCGACCAATAGGAGCGTTCCTCTTATTTTGTGGACACTCTCTCTACCAATCGCAACGTCCCTTCTATCAAATTGCATCAAACTTCAGTGTTTTTCTCCCTCCTAGTGCGTTTCCGGCAATCGGACGTTTTGTGCCCGTTCTAGACGTCTAAAGTACATTGACCTTTCTTTGTGTTGCACTCGTTGCATACGTTTTTGTTCGTATCCCGTTGGAATTCCGAAACGCAGCTTTCTAAAACTTTTTCTCCATCCCTTGTGCAGATGTGCTGCAACACGTGGTCCTCCTTCTGAATCACCTGGTGGGGGTCGCTGACCTTCCTCCTGCTACCTCTTTAAGTGGTTTCCGTCATAAACCCTGCAGCACGCCTTCGATACTCCGTTGCCTGTTTTCAAACTGGAAACGACTCGCGTTGCCTTTTCCACTTTCCACTCAAAGACATGCATTTTATAGGATCGGTGTGTTAGTTACTGATGATTGACTGTCATCCCTTTTGCATTACATACTGATACGCAAATGTCCTCACAACCGCAGAATTACGTTAGGTGTCATATTCAGCTTCTTGTTGCGATGTATAAAGCTCTAATGTAAGATGCGAATCTGACCATTTATTCTGCCACTTTACAATGTGACATCGAATGCTTAGTCCACATTCTAAGTCACTGATATCTCGTGATCGAGTCACTCTGGTGTCACTGCTTCTCCACTGACAACACAGTGCTCCCCGCCTCCTTTTACACAGGCGGGTCAACCTCTAGTCACATCTGCTGTGAGTTCCGAATTCCAAAGGGGTGACGGATACTTTAGATGAGAGAGAGCATTCTAGCCATATGATTTTTAAGTGCTTCACTGACGTTTTGTGACTTCTTGCAAAAACGTCCATTTCTAATTTCAACAGTTAAGAAGAAAAGACAATATTACTGTTCTGTAGCATGTATAGGTAAAAGAAATTTGATTAATGATCTAGTATAACATGAAAGTTATTTATGACTGACCTGTTGATATATCCGTGCGATTTGTCATGTTCTTTGAAACTAGTAGTATCATCTGTGGTAAGCGTCGATGGTGACAAAACAGTGAAACAATATGTATTCCTGTGCCGAATACAGCCGGTAGACAGGGCACTGCTCGCAAACACTACATTGAACCGGGTCCGCTGACCGTCTCTAATGCTAAGAAGTCGAACCTTGGCCTCGTTATAATGCCGATACTCGTAATGTATCTGATTATTTATCGTTGTCCCACACAGCTGCCAACATCAGCACATAATTACGTGTAACGCCGATGTTTGCATCTTCCATGTACCATACTTCGGAACTTTTGTGCAGTCAGAAAGAACGCATAGAACATTAAGATAATCCTAATTTATCGTCCCGTCTCAAAGGTAAATTTTTAATTAGATTACGTGTTTCGATAGTTCTGAATGATCTTCAGATCTAAATGGTCGTGTCTTCTCAGAACCTCACATCAATGTTAAATGTTATTCATTCCTATTACTGGTAATACGTTAACAAAAGAAAGGAAATATAGTGTAAGTAGGCTGTTTAGGTTTTTATGTTGGTGACGCCATGTAGCGCGCTCTGTATTAAAATCGCTGACTGCGCTGTGTGCAGTCTGTGGCTGGTTGGACTCATTGTTGGATTATTCGCTTGTGTAGTGTTGGGCAGTTGGAGGTGAACAGCCCGTTGCGTTGGGTAGTTGGAGGTGAGCCGCCAGCTCTGGTGGATGTGGGGTGAGAGATTCGAGTTTTGAGATGTTAATATGAGCTGACGATCTGGACGTGTGTCCGTCAAAAAAAGGAAATTTGTAAAACTGGAAGTCAAGAATATATAGAATGACTTTTGAACACTATCAAGGTAAAAACGTTGATTGTTCCCTGTCAAAACCTTTCATTTAGTAACTATGTCTATCAGTAGTTAGTGCCTTCAGTAGTTTGAATCTTTTATTTAGCTGGCAGTATTGGCGCTCTCTGCATTTCAGTAGTTCGAGTAACGAAGATTTTTGTGAGGTAAGTGATTCATGAAGGGTATAGGTTATTGTTAGTCAGGGCTATTCTTTTGTAGGGATAACTGAAAGTCAGATTGCGCTGCCGTAAAATATTGTGTGTCAGATTAGTGATGATCAGAATAAGTAAAGAGAAAACTGTTTGAGTACGTTCAATTTTGTTCAGCTGTTTGAAAATCAAATAACGTAGAAGTTTACCGGCACAGTTATTGTTTTCACTCAAAGGGGAAGTTTCAATAGAAATACTGGCCTCATTTAAGCATGACATAAAATTCATTGTAAAAGATAAATCGTTATACTCTGATAGTTGGTTCGGAGTAGTAGCCAAGATGAGTTACCAAAGCAACTACTTAGATCTTAATATGATCCAGAGTGATAGAAACATGTAATTTTCTAAACAGTTGCTGACTCTCTCAAGACGGTTATATTGACTAATAAACAACAAAAAGATTTGTTACAAAATAACTACAGTTCTCAAATGTGGGGTCACTGGAAACAAGTACTGTGCTTGTAGTTCATGACAAACGTTTCCTTTTAACCCAACAAGGTTTACGATATTCAGCAAGAAATTATGATAAATGTTATCCGCGCCTATTGCAGGTAATACGTTACAAAAGCACTATAATATAAAAACACTGCCTTCATTTTAGAGGGTCATAAAATTCACTGTAAAAGACAAATGGTTATTTTCACGCTAATCGCGGCGCCGAAGCGGAACCTCACGGTCCGTAACACTTTTTCCCGCGCTACACCGTGTTAACATTTTGCTCTGCTGTTATAAGAGAGTTAAATTATACGGGCAATAATCCGGCTGTTAGCGCAGGCGGGTGTTTGTGTTACGTTCCGCTGCGGCCATAAAAAGCGCTTCCCAATTAAAGCAAGTCTCGACCGACCAAAAGCAATGGAGGGAATCGGATTAGCTGTGCGTGACCGAAGATCAGCTGTTTGTAGAGGTGTCGCGTAACATCCTCACAACTCGGTTATAAGCGTTAGACAGCGCGCTTACAGTGATTTCGTTACTAGCAAGCTCCACCCATGCGGTATTTACCGCCAAAACGTGGACTGTGTAATCCTTTAGGAGCTTACTACGGCTTCCCGCTACCACACATCAAATGCTGCACTGAACGTGCAGGATAGTTCAACGACATACTTAAATACAGGGTGATTCAAAAAGAATACCACAACTTTAGGAATTTAAAACTCTGCAACGACAAAAGGCAGAGCTAAGCACTATCTGTCGGCGAATTAAGGGAGCTATAAAGTTTCATTTAGTTCTACATTTGTTCGCTGGAGGCGCTGTTGACTAGGCGTCAGCGCCAGTTGATGCTAAGATGGCGACCGCTCAACAGAAAGCTTTTTGTGTTATTGAGTATGGCAGAAGTGAATCGACGACAGTTGTTCAGCGTGCATTTCGAACGAAGTATGGTGTTAAACCTCCTGATAGGTGGTGCCTAAGGTGAACGTTTTCTGTGCCATTTCAGCCAATAAAGTTTTTGGTCCCTTTTTCTTCGAAGGTGCTACTGTAACTGGACTACAGTATCTGGAGATGTTAGAGAATTGGCTGTTCCCTCAACTCGAACAAGAAGCACAACAATTCATATTTCAGCAGGATGGAGCGCCACCACATTGGCACTTATCTGTCCGTAACTACCTGAATGTCAACTACCCGAGGCGATGGATCGGCCGCCAGGCAGCCCGTGACAGAGCACTTCATCACTGGCCTCCAAGAAGCCCTGAACTTACCCCCTGCGATTTTTTCTTATGAGGGTATGTTAAGGCTATGGTGTTTTGGCCACCTCTCCCAGCCACCATTGATGATTTGAAACGAGAAATAACAGCAGCTATCCAAACTGTTACGCCTGATATGCTACAGAGAGTGTGGAACGAGTTGGAATATCAGGTTGATATTGCTCGTGTGTCTGGAGGGGGCCATATTGAACATCTCTGAACTTGTTTTTGAGTGAAAAAAAACCTTTTTAAATTCTCTTTGTAATGACGTATAACAGAAGGTTATATTATGTTTCTTTCATTAAATACACATTTTTAAAGTTGTGGTATTCTTTTTGAATCATCCTGTATATTGTGAGCTGTGTGAGCAATAAATTATGACCACTTACCTCGCGGATGGGAAGCAGCAGTTGAGAATGGAGCGAGGTGGTATTGTAGCCTTATCCTATCCTATTCGACTTATATGAAGAGAAAACAGTAAATGCAAGTATAGAGAAGAATTTCAGATGGAAGGATAGTTTTCTAGTGACGTAGTAATTCTATCAGAAAAGGTAAAGGAGTTGTAAAATTAGTAAACATAAGGAGTTTTAAAGCAGATATGTTTTTAGTTTTTGAAGTCAATTTTAATATACAATAAATTTATTTCATCGCTGGGAAGATGCTCAAAGATTTTTGTTACTGAATGTCTCTGGAGAAATGTTGGGACATGCTAGGCAACACTGAACCTATGACGATTCTTAGAAGATAGGTCCAGAAAAGGTAAACCTACGTTTATAGCATTTGTAGACTTAGATAAAGCTTATGAAAATGTTTGCTGGCATACACTCTCTGAAATTCTGAAGGTATCAGGGGTGAAATACAGGAAGGGAAAGGCTGTTTACAGTTGTACAGAAACCAAACGGCTGTTGCAACAGTCGATGGGCATGAAAGGGAAACAGTGGTTCAGAAAGGAGTGCGACAGCGTTGTAATCTATCCCCGATGTTATTCAGTCTGTTCATTTAGCAAGCAGTAAAGGAAACCAAAGAAATATTTGCTGAAGGAATGAAAGTTTAGGGAGTAGAAATAAAATTTTTGAGGCTAATCGATGGCATTGTAATTTTGTCAGAAACAGCGAAGTATTTGGAAGAGCAACTGAGCGGAATGGATAGTATTGTGAAAAGAGAATATAAGATGAACATCAACAAAGGCAAGACAGTAGCAACAG
The DNA here is from genome assembly GCF_023898315.1 of Schistocerca nitens. Classification (NCBI taxonomy): domain Eukaryota; kingdom Metazoa; phylum Arthropoda; class Insecta; order Orthoptera; family Acrididae; genus Schistocerca; species Schistocerca nitens. The sequence goes on from NC_064618.1 coordinate 663,509,624, forward strand.
ATTGTAACTGAATTAAATCATGTGATGCTGAAGGGCTTCGATTAGACACTATAAGTAATAGATAAGATTTACTGTTTGGCCAGTAAAATATTTGATGGAGGCAGTAGAGATGGTAAAAAATGTAGATTGCCTGTAGCAAGGAAAGAGGTTCTGAAGAAGAGAAATTTATTAACATCTAAGACGGATTTAAAGTTTAGGCAGTCTTTCCTGAAGGTATTTATTTGGAGTGTCACCTTGTGTGGAAGTCAGATGTGGACGATAAACATTTTCGACAAGAAGAGAGCAGAAGCTTTTGAAATATCGTGCAGCAGAAGAGTGTTGAGGATTAGATGGGTGGACCATACACCTAATGAGGAAAAACTGAACGTTCTAACTGGGGAGAAAAGAAATTTGTGGTACAACTTGGCTAAGGGAAGGGATCGGTTGATAGGACACATACAGAGACTTCTAGGGATCACAAATTTCCTACTGGAGGAAGCTGTTTGGGGTAAAAATCGTATGGAGGGAGCAATAGATTAATGCAGCAAGCTGATTCAAAAGTATGTAGTTCGCAGTAGGGATTCGGAGACATAGAGGCTAGCACAGGATAGGGTAACATGGAGAGCTGCGTCAGATTAGTCTTTGGGCTGAAGACCGCAACAAAAACCACCTTACTCCTTTCTGACTCACACTAAGACTGACTGATACCGTAAGTCAGTTCTCCTTTATTCACGTATTAACGAATGTTACTGTTGATTTAGAGCTGTGATTGATTCTTGACAACGAGCTTCGTAAGGGAGTAAATGTACAGTCCTGTAAGGATGTTAGCACTGTGTCCAGCAGGCACTCTTTGATGCACTTAAACATGCACTAATGAGTGCTCCCTCTTTCGCTGTTCAGGGTTTGTTTGCCCTTTTATAGTGCAAACTATTGCCTTCAGTTCTTGAATCGCAGCTGTAATCCTCCAGAAGTATGACAGTGACAGGAGACCAGTGACATGTGTTTCTATAGATATATCTGCAGTTTGGAGCACAGCATCGTAAGACAGTGAAACATGGATTTTGGACTGTGGGAAAACCAGAAAAGAAGAGACTCGAAACACTTGCAATGTGGTGCTACAGAAGAACGTTGAAAATAAGGTTGAATGATGAGGTAAGGAATGAGGAGGTTCTGCGTGGAATCAAAAAAGGAAGGAAAATGTGGAAAACACTGGCAAGAAGAAGGGACAAGATGATAGGACATCTCTTAAGATGCCAGGGAATAGTTTCCATGGTACTACAAGGAGCTGCGGCGGGTAAAAAGTATAGAGAGATTGGATCACATAGAGCAAATAATTGAGGACGTATGTTGCAAGTGCTACTCTGAGAAGAGGTTGGCACAGGAGAGGAATTCTTGGAGGGGCGTATGAAACCAGTCAGAAGACTGATGGTTCAAAGAAAAAAAGATTTATGCCTATGAATTAGAGACTCTAACGATTCTTTCGAGTTTGGAAAAATTTCAGTTTTAACTTGGACATAAGGAATTATTCTTGGAAACCGATTACCAGGCTTTAAGCTGGGTGCTTGCAAGACTTCGTAAACCTGGTAGGGCTGTTCGCATTTCTGTCTTTAAGTTTTCGGTAAGCATTCAAGGGGATCAGATAATCAGAACATGAACGCCTTGAGTCATTTGTGTTTTAGGCCAGTCACCCACACCCAGAGCATACCAAGTATGGAGCTTGCGCTTTTGATGCTGGTACCCGAAATACCTTCGCCGTTCGGTAATTTAAGGGGAAAGCCAGGATTCCGTGTTAGAGAGAGGTTTGCTGCTGGTGAACAACTTCAGCCTCACTAACTTAACAAACGACTCCTTCGCTATCGCACCCGTCATGATGTACAATTAAAAGTTTGTCTCCACAGGGAAATTTTTCCATCTTTTTTCGGATATTTTCGTGAAAGTTTGTTTGGAGAACGTTTGGGGATCTAAGAAACCATACAAAAAATTATGGAACACCTCACATTGCCTGCATTAAATACGGATGTAAGAAGGCTGGTCAATGAATGTAAGGCCTGTAAAGTCATTAAGCCTTATTCTGAGGCTTGTTGTGATGTTCTTTATTCAGCCTGTAAGAGACGCCAACGAAAAAGCATTTTATGGATCAAATGTCTACGCTTCCCCGCGCCAAAATGGTAAGTTATATATTTGTTGTTGCCGATGCATTCTCCCGTTTTGTGTTGCTTATATAACGGAAAGGAATGGCAGCCAAAATAACTGTTCAAGATTTGGCTGACGTTCTTTTCTATTTATGGCCTCTTAGCACTTAGTGATGGTACCGCCGCTTTCGTAACTAGAATGTTTAGAAAGTTCTTCTTTGGCAAAGCGATTCACGTATTAACGCCATTCCGTATTACCCACAACCTTCCCTTACAGTACGTGCTAATCATGACCTCAAGTCCATAATGATTATTTTTCATGTTCACTCGTAACTAAGTGGGATAGGTAGATAGCTTGGTGGAATTTGGCCTTAATTGTGATATTCCTGAGATCCGTAGGGCAATTCTGTGTAGTCTTATGTTTACTTACTGTCTTATGCACTTACATCAATCCTATGGTCTATCAGAGATCCCCTCCCACAGCAGACATTTCCTGAGATCATCCAACGAAATTGGAGGCGTGCAAAAAAATAGTATTTGTCTTCATCACTGGAGAGAGAAAGTGGCAGCTAAAACTGGCTACACATCCAGCCCAGTCGCATATTGGATATGCTTCTTTATTGAAAAGCAGCCAAGTACCTGGTGTTGCTGGGGTATGTATTTATTCCAATTTTCTGTTAGCCAAATTCCTCCACCTCCTCTCTCTCTATCCATCTCCTCCTTCACTTCCTTTCTGTCCACCTCATTCACCCCCTTTCTCTGTCCATCTCCTCCTTTCCACCCCCACCCTCCTGCTGTCTATCTCTTCCTGCCCCTTTCTCTGTCCATATCCTCCACTGTCGTATCTCTGTCAATCTGCCCTCCCTCCTTCCTCATTTGTTCATCTTCTTCTCTCTCACCTCTTCCTCGCCTTATCTTTGTCAATTTCCTCCTCCCCTCCTTTCATCCATTCCTTCCTCCTCACCCGCGATCGCCTTCTCTTCTCTTTCTCCTTCTTTCTCCTTCTTTCTCCTTCTTTCTCCTTCTTTCTCCTTCTTCTCCTTCTTTCTCCTTCTTTCTCTTTCTTTCTCCTTCTTTCTCCTCTTCCCTCTTCTCCTCTTCTCCTTCTTCTCTTCTCTTCTCTTCTCTTCTCTTTCTCTTTCTCTTTCTCCTCCTCCTTCTCTTCTCCTCCTCTTCTCTCCTCCTCCTCTCCTCCTCCTTCTCTTTCTCCTCCTTCTCTTTCTCTTCCTCCTCCTTCCCTCCCCTCCTCCTTCTCTTTCTCTTTCTCTCTTTCTCCTCCTTCTCTTTCTCTTTCTCTTTCTCTTCTCTCTCTCTTTCTCCTTTCTCCTCCTTCTCTTTCTCTTTCCTCCTCTCCTTTCTCTTCTCTTTCTCTTTCTCTTCCCCTCCTCCTCTTCTCTTCTCTTTCTCTTTCTCTTTCCTCTTCCTCCTTCTCTTTCTCTTTCTCTTCTCTTTCTCTTTCTCTTTCTCTCTTTCTCTTTCTCTTCTCTCTCTTCTCTTTCTCTTTCTCTTCTCTCCTCCTCCTTCTCTTTCTCTTTCTCTTCCTCCTCCTCTCTTCTCTTTCTCTTTCTCATTCCTCTTCCTCCTCCTTCCTTCCTCTTTCTTCTTCTCCTTCTCTTTCTCTTTCTCTTTCTCTTTTCTCTTCTCTTCTCTCTCTCCTTCCTCCTCCTCTTCTCCTTCCTCCTTTCTCTTTCTCTTCCTCCTCCTCTTCTTCCTTCTCTTTCTCCTTCTCTTTCTCCTTCTCTTTCTCCTTCTCTTTCTCCTTCTCTTTCTCCTTCTCTTTCTCCTTCTCTTTCTCCTTCTCTTTCTCCTTCTCTTTCTCCTTCTCTTTCTCCTTCTCTTTCTCCTTCTCTTTGTCCTTCTCTTTGTCCTTCTCTTTGTCCTTCTCTTTGTCCTTCTCTTTGTCCTTCTCTTTGTCCTTCTCTTTGTCCTTCTCTTTGTCCTTCTCTTTGTCCTTCTCCTCCTCCTTCTCCCATCTCTATGTCCTCTATCCCCCCTCAGTGTCTATCAATCTCCTCCTCCCCCCTTCTCTCTCCGCATTGTCACACTCACTCCAATGGGAGGGTGGTTGTTCTTACCCCTACAGTATTTCTTTCCAGATAGTAACTAGTGTACCAACTTTGATGGAAGTCGTTCTAGGGGGGTTAAAGGGGAGCTTCTGACCTGTAGCCTTGTCCACATACGCACATGTAAAATATATTTCACAAATATTTAACACATTTCACACCTATTCGCACCCATATTTCACCTGCATGTCTAGTGAATTTCGCCCTGCAGTTCCATTTTCAGGTAGCTCAATGTTTATGACGTCGCACTTCCTGAACTATGTGCTATACCATGATATGATTTTGCAAGTACATCCAGTGTTGTATGTGGCTAATACCTGCGAAATGGGTTGTGAATACAGTTAGTAACAAAGAAGTAATAAATTAAAACGTCATGCATGATGCGGCGGTTTTTAACGCATAAGTGTTTATGACGTCGTATCCTGAACCATGGGGCGTACAATGATACGTTTTTCTAAGTATTTTTTTGCGGAATTTGTGCATATTGTCCGCGAAGTGAGTTGCGAACAGAGTTAATGATAAAGAAGTAATACATTAAAACGTCATGCAGAGAACCAACTCGTGGCGATAACATATTAGACCCTCTGGTGACAAACAGACCCGAACTATTTGAAACAGTTAACGCAGAACAGAGAATCAGCGATCATAAAGCAGTTACTGCATCGATGATTTCAGCCGTAAATAGAAATATTAAAAAAGGTAGGAAGATTTTTCTGTTTAGCAGAAGAGCGTAGCGCTCCAAAGGATTGGAAAAAAGGCACAGGTCATCCCCGTTTTCAAGAAGGGACGTCGAACAGATGTGCACAACTATAGACCTAAATCTCTAACGTCGATCAGTTGTAGAATTTTGGAACACGTAGTATGTTAGAGTATAATGACTTTTCTGGAGACTAGAAATCTACTCTGTAGGAATTAGCATGGGTTTCGAAAAAGACGATCGTGTGAAACCCATCTCACGCTATTCGTCCACGAGACTCAGAGGGCCATAGACACGGGTTCCCAGGTAGATGCCGTGTTTCTTGACTTCCGCAAGGCGTTCGATACAGTTCCCCACAGTCGTTTAATGAACAAAGAGCATATGGACTATCAGATCAATTGTGTGATTGGATTGTTCCTAGATAACAGAACTCGGCACGTCATTCTCAATGAAGAGAAGTCTTCCGAAGTAAGAGTGATTTCAGGTGTGCCGCAGGGGAGTGTCGTAGGACCGTTGCTATTCACAATATACGTAAATGACTTTGTGGATGACATCGGAAGTTCACTGAGGCTTTTTGCGGATGATGCTGTGGTATATGGAGAGGTTGTAATAATGGAAAATTGTACTGAAATGCAGGAGTATCTGCAGCGAATTGACGCATGGTGCAGGGAATGGCAACTGAATCTCAATGTAGACAAGTGTAATGTGCTGCGAATACATAGAAAGAAAGATCCCTCATCATTTAGCTACAATATAACAGGTCAGCAACTGGAAGCAGTTAATTCCATAAATTATCTGGAAGTAGGCATTAGGAGTGATTTAAAATGGAATGATCGTATAAAGTTGATCGTCGGTAAAGCAGATGCCAGACTGAGATTCATTGGAAGAATCCTAAGGAAATGCAATCCGAAAACAAAGGAAGTAGGTTACAGTACGCTTGTTCGCCCACTGCTTGAATACTGCTCAGCAGTGTGGGATCTGTACCAGATAGGGTCGATAGAAGAGATAGAGAAGATCCAACGGAGAGCAGCGTGCTTCGTTACAGGATCATTTAGTAATCGCGAAAGCGTTACGGATATGATAGATAAACTCCAGTGGAAGACTCTGCAGGAGAGATGCTCAGTAGCTTGGTACAGGCTTTTGTTGAAGTTTCGAGAGCATACCTTCACCGAGGAGTCAAGCAGTATATTACTCCCTCCCACGTATATCTCGCGAAGAGCCCATGAGGATAAAATCAGAGAGATTAGAGCCCTCACAGAAGCATACCGACAATCCTTCTTTCCACGAACCATACGAGACTGGAATAGAAGGGAGAACCGATAGAGGTACTCAAGGTGATGTAGATATAGATGATGTGGCAATTTTCCACGATCGATATTCATGACAACATAACTCATGAAATATGAGTTATGTACATTCAGCAACATACGTGGACACTGTGAGCGAAAATCGTTGAGAGCAGGGTTGGTAGCAACGAAGTAATGAATTTAAACGTCTTGCATGATACAGTTGTTTCTCACCCATCTCAGTGTTTATGACGTATCTCCTGAGCTAAGTGCCGTACAATAATGTAGTTTTTCTCGTGTTCAGTAGTATACTTAAATACTGTCTATAATTTGGGTCACTAATATAGTTAGTAGTAAAAAAATAATGAATTTAAACGTCGTACTTCATGCGCACTTGTAGTCCACGAACAGCGAAAATATATGAAGTGATAAACTATTTTCCTTACATAATTTTGTGAGAGTCGTCAACGAAGAAAGGTTTCTTAAGGGCTTAAAATTTTGCGTAAGGTTTGTTGAAGTAAGGGCAACGGCCTTGCCGCAGTGGATACACCGGTTCCCGTGAGATCACAGAAGTTAAGCGCTGTCGGGCGTGGTCGGCACTTGGATGGGAGACCATCCAGGCCACCATGCACTGTTGCCATGCTTGGGAGGGCACTCAGCCTCGTGGTGCCAATTGAGGACCTACTCGATTGAATATTAGCGGCTTCGGTCAAGAATACCATCATAACGACCGGGAGAGCGGTGTGCTGACCCCACGCCCCTCGATTTCGCATCCTCCTCTGAGGATGACACGACGGTCGGATGGTTCCGGTAGGCCACTCGTGGCCTGAACACGGAGTGCTTTTTTTGTTGCAGTAACCAGTGCCGCGTTGTGTCGCACCATACAAGGTTCTTTAAGTTTTGGTTCTGACTGACTGTGTTGATCCTAAGTTGGTAAAGATGTGTCCTTCCACGGGTAGCTCAAGGAGAATGAATATGATGTTGTGGGAAATTCCTCTGTGATAAAATCGCTGAACTGTATGTTTAATGCTGTTTTAGTTACTTGAAAACCTGTCTGTCACACTTGAATAGAATCCAGTTCTTTCCACTGTGTTATAAAATTCTGCATCTATTAATTGGGATTCTGTATTTCATTTCACATGTGCTACTTTACGGTTGGAATGTCCGTGGGACACTCCTACAGAGTCTAATAATACTTTTAATCGTATATATGGTCCTCAGACCATGAAATCATCATTGCAGATACGCCAATGTGTGCTCAGTATTGGCCAATAAACGGGTCTGCCAGCCTTGAGTATATAATATAATGTCGTGTCTCGGCAGCCTCCAGTATGGGGAAGATAAAGAAACGATGAAAATTTAATGAGAGAGATTAAGAAGTAGAATGAAGGTGGGAGTAAAAGTGAACTGCCAAATCAAAAGGAAGCTTGTGTGAGAGAACGTCGGGACGCTGCAACAGACTCGCTTTTGAGATACGTGGAATACTGGACAGCGTTGACGAATTTATAGAAGTGGAAGAGGCTAAACTGCGAGAGGAAGCTTAGACGCGCTTGGAGAATAAATATTTCTCGGTCTGGCCGTGAGTCTTGAGGAGGTGACAGAGACGAAGTGAAAATATTTTCTCAATAGAATCTCACGAAAAGGAAATAACCTCCAGTGATTTCCGTTTGAATTCGCGAAGCATCTGCGTAATAGCGAATCAACCGGTACCAAATGTAGCAATACGCCTTCCAGAGGCTAGGTTTTCCTTTAATCCGACCTGGTCGGGATCCCAATACTCAAGAAAGTGTACTAGTATTCCACACACAGTCTCATTTATAGATGAGTAACAGTTCTCTAGAATTTTCTCAAGAAATCGAAGCCGACCAGTCACCTTGTAACCTCCCCACAAAATAATATAATATAAATAAGATTCACATTTAGTGTAACCTCTCAACAGTAAAAGTTCCGAAACCTAACAGTAATACAATGTGACTAATCTCTCAATAATAAAAATGCGACTCACTTATAACCTTTCAATAACTGACTCTGAATTTAAACTGGTTAATTTGGGACGTCAGCAGTGCTGCGTCATGGCCCTGAAAGATCATTCTGAATAAAAAAGAGAGAAATTCTTACCTCAGTGAAGTCGCCGCATAGCGCCTATATATCTGTTCTTACAATAAATTTGGCAGCGATGGTGAGTCAATTGGACTTGCCATGAGCAACAAATTTTTCTGTAATCTAATTAATTAACTAAGTCTACAGTCACAGAGTATATACATATATATAAGTGCAAAATATGAAATGAAATAGAGTGCACATGCACTGGGTGCAGAACATATCAAGAAATGACAAAATGTATACGCATTGAGTACAAAACATTAACAAATAACGTAAAGGGCACACGCATTGTAAAAGTCTTTAGCATATTTAGGATAACTGATCATATTAACAAATGAAATGAAGTGCACACGCACTGTAAAAGTCTTTAGCATATTTAGGACAACTGATCATATTAACAAATGAAATAAAGTGCACACGCACTGTAAAAGTCTTTAGCATATTTAGGACAACTGATCATATTAACAAATGAAATGAAGTGCACACGCACTGTAAAAGTCTTTAGCATAGTTAGGATAACTGATTATATTAACAAATGAAATAAAGTGCACACACACTGTAAAAGTCTTTAGCATATTTAGGACAAATGATCATATTAACAATGAAATGAAGTGCACACGCACTGTAAAAGTCGTTACCATTTTACAAGAATTTAAACGCACTGTATAATTCTTTACCATTTTACAAGAACTAGGAAAGGAATGGGAAGGATTGCATCATGGTTGTAGCACAGTAGGTTGCACGTAGCTGCACTGAAAGTCCATATCTTTCTACAGAAGCACAACACCAAGTGAGACAATCTGAAGTTCTCTTCCCTGAAGTATTTATCAGTGTAGCCAAGACACTGAAATGTTGTATTAATGTTGTATGTTATCATTTTGGTAGTACATTAGTTACACCAAACAGTAGGACCATAATGAAATCTCTATCGTTCAAGGTGGTGGACAGCTTGATATGTCAACACCACATTCTTGTAGAATCCATATTCTCACATCAACGTAGAATTAGTGCAAAAACTAAATATAGTGCTCCATGATCATGAGGATGGACAGGACAAACGGATATTGCAGTAATTTCTGGTAATTAGGTCAGAAGGTGAAGGATACATTACGTCTTCTGCTAGTCATCATAGAATTACACTAGTGTAACAACCGATCTGAATAATTATTGGCATTCATTGGCTATTTACAAAGCATTTTTTTAATGCATTATTCAGAAGTCATCATTCTAAACAAGAGTTAATTATTGGCATACCATTTATACATAATTCATCTAATTATAGTAATCATTGGCATTCATTGGCCAATTACTAAACATGTAGCAAGTATTGAATATTACAAAACACTATTCATAACTCATCTGATTGCGGTACTTATTGGCACCCATTGGCCATTTACAAAGTATTCATATAGTTTTACAAAACATTATTCAGTATTATTCAGAAGTCATCATTGAAAACAAGAGTTAATTATTGGAATAGCATTAATGCACAAGTCATCATTCAGTATTACTCAGAACTCAACAGTCAAGTGACATAGGACATATTTAAAATGTAACACACTGTAACTATTACTCAAGGTCTGTAGTCTAATAATACATAGATATAATGGATTCAATACAACAGAGAAATTTGTATTATATTTAGAACTAGAAATATATCTTAAACTGGTAGCATTATTTGGTTGTATACTGGTAATAGTTGGGACTGGTAATAATTTTTTTTTTGCTTGCAATGCATTGCGTTGGGATCGATAATTAATTACTGGGGGATGAAAATATTTGCTTTTGACTTATTGCTGGAAATAAGGATTAATAACGTCATTCGTCATGAGTCAGCTGTAGCAAGGTTATGAAAGAAGTAGAGTATATGTGATCATATTCATGAATGATATACACAAATGGGTAAAAAAATGCAAGTACTAGAACAGGTTTAATGACTAACTGCTTATAGCACATTAATTTCATGAATAGCTTCTCCTGGAAAAAATACAAAATGGATTATTGAGCTGAAAGAAGAAACGCATATTATGCTGAAAAGTAGTGAACTTCGAATTAACAGGTAATGAAACGTGTACTCAATATGTATGTACTCTAGCTGTCTTTTCCAAAACACTCAGTCATTATACCATGTGACATAAGACATACTGTCAAAACGAACTGCAACGAATACTTAAATAACTACATAGCATCTCTTAACTAATAGTAAATATATAAACTTCATCATTATTCTCATCTGCAAGGAAAAACTTCATTATTCATATAATAATAACTTCATTATCATCATCTGCAAAGAAAAACTTCATTATTCATATTACCATATTCTTCATACAACTATTCATAGTATAGAGTTTCTTATTTCTAGCATATTTCATCACTAAAATTAACATGTGTAGTTCTGTCTCACAGCTTGCTCAATCACCTCGTATTCGGAAAGAAAAATAATTAGTCACGACTGCTATCATACGATGTGGATAGTATATTCTGGTTAATGCTTGTTAATTCTGATCCTTTTACTCTTCATGACAAGATATTGCATTTTCTTTCGTTCATTCAGATGGTAAAATTTCTATTTCAGAGTAAACCACTTTCGTTTGTTTAATTTATTTCTTGTACACATTATTGCTTTCTGAAAATGATGAATAAGGATTAATATCTTGCATTTAAATCATATACCCATTAGATAAAAACTTGTTTCTAGTGATATAACTAAGCATACAGCATAGCATGACAGAAAACGTATTATGTCAAAAACATAGACAGTTTTCAAGTGCAAAAAATGTGCACAGAGTATCATAATGTAGTAGCAAAAAAAAGAAAAAAAGTTAGTCACGATGTTGAGATATTATAAGGCAAAATGTCAGCCAACTGGTGTTTGTTATATCTTAAAGATTACATATTGCATACAGACAAAAATTCTACTTTCGATCGGAAAACAATCATATATACACAAAAAATGAAAAATGTGCACGGTCTGATATATAACGACAAGAAAAGCGACCTGCTAATCTTACCTTGCCGGGCACTTGCCAGGAAAAAATATGATAATCATCACTAAGTAGTCACATAGATAGAATTGCATAAGTGGTCATAAAATATGTAAGTTTATCTGGAAAAATGTGCTCGGTCTGATGTGTAACGACAAGAAAAGCGAACTGCTAACCTTACCTCGCCGGGCACTCGCCAGGAAAAAATATGATAATCATCAGTAAGTGTTCATATATATATCTGGAAATGGCATTACAGTGTGATAAATCATAAAGTATGTTCATTCAATAAAGGGTTTAATATTGGAGACATGGTGATTGCCCTTGCTTTTTCTGGTTCTCAGTTTCGACGTGTACTACATTGGGGTGAGGAATGCTGCGAATTCGATATGGACCTGCGTATAGAAGCTCAAATTTACTACATCTACTCTTTCCTCTGTTGGATAGATAGTGTGTACGTACTAATATCTTCTGTCCTATATGAAAGTGACGGCGTGTACAAACCTGTTTTGCTGTCTCCTCCGGCGCTCTGCGGCACATTTGATGTTTTTAAGTGCAATGTCAATTATTTCATGGTGGCGTAGTCGACGAGATGTAGGAAAAGGTACTAGTTACTTAATTTTGTTGGGTGGTTCAACATTTTTCAGTATAACAGTCGGAGATAGCATAGTAGATTCATTTGGTATGGAGTCGGAAATTACTTTCAATACATGCCCTACATGAAATAAAAAATGTTTTACAAATGCATTCGAAATAGATTTAGTAGTAGCTTTGCGCAACGGAGTGAAGGTTACAAATTTTGAAGTGAGTTCAACAGCGACAAAGATGTAGCAAAAACCTCTATTAGTTCAGGGAATCGGACCAAAAATGTCTACAGCGGCCATGTGTCTCAATTTAACGGGTACAATAAGATGTAACGGAGGAATATGTGAAGTCGTGTCTGACTTAGCTTTCTTGCAGGTTTTATCAGACGCTAAAACTCGTCGAATACGTTTCTCCATGTTCGCAAAATAACAGTTCTGTCTCAGTATAAGAAAACATTTTCTGGCTCCATAATGTGCGTAACTTAAATGAATATACCAAATTAATTTGTTAACAAGCTCGTCAGGAAATGCATAGTAACCAATTGTTGCTGTCAGGGTGAGAGCGGCGAAACAGAATGTTATTGCGTACAGTGTAATGGTTTCTGATGGTAACATTATTCCTATCTTCCCAAAGGTGTTTAATTTCTTTCCACACGTTGTCTTTGCTCTGCTCTTGTGCTATGCCTCGTAATGACGATGAAATGAAATTTTCAAATGCGACTTGCTGAATATACATGACGCTAGAATTTGCTTGGCAGAAGTTGGTTGCGATGTCTTGCTGATTGTTGCTGAGAGAACGGGATAGTGCGTCTGCTACAACATTTTGTGTACCGGGAATGTGAACAATTGTAACATTAAATTCCTGTAAATAAAGTTTCCATCTGCTTAACCTGTCGTGTGTAAATTTTGCGGAAAGCAAAAACTATATAGCTCTATGATCTGTGTAAACGGTCGTATGTCTTCCATAAAGAAAATGCCTAAATCTGGTGAATGCCCATACAACACATAATGTTTCAAGTTCTGTGACAGAATAATTGCGTTCAGCAGGTGACAGAATGCGACTTGCAAAGGCGATGTTTTTAATTACTGTAGTACCGTCTTCTTCAATTCCTGAAAAATATGAACGCCTAAAGCGGTGTCAGAACTGTCGGTGGCAATGGAAAAATTTCTAGTAAAATCTGGGTGTGATAAAAGAGGTGTGTTCAACAAAGCTTGTTTTAGATTGACAAATTCAGACTGTACTTGGCTATCCCACGACCAAATAGCGTTTATACCCGTCAATTGGCATAGTCTAGGGGTGTCTAAAGCAGAGTAATGAATAAATTTACGGAAAAAGTTAATTAAACCCAAAAAGCTGCGTAATTGTTTCTTCGTCGTAGGTACAGTAATGTCACGTAAAGCTTGAAGTTTTTCCGGGTCAGGCGCAATGCCTTCTGCTGAAATTACATGTCGAAGAAATTTTATCGAAGTTCTGCCAAAGTGCGATTTACTAAGATTAACTGTGAGTCCTTGTGCACGAAAAGTTTGCAACAGTTGTTCAAGAATCAAATTGTGTTCGGACCAGTTAGCTTCTGCAATAAGAATGTCGTCTACAAACGTTGTGATTCTGTCTTTTAGTTCTGTCGGAAGTATAGTAATCAAACCGCGAATAAATGCTGCTGAAGGAATAGTTAAACCGAACGGTGATTTACAAAATTGATAAGTCACCAAAACAGAGAAATGCTGTGTACTTTCTACAGTTCGGATGGAGCTGAATTTGCCAAAATCCCAATTTCAAATCTAACGTGGAATAAATAGCAGTACCATGAAATTTCTGTAGAAGTGCTTCTAGTGTTTGAGGGCGATCTGTTTCATTAATAATAATGTCATTGATGTGACGCGAATCAAGTACGAGCCGAAGTGAGCTATCCTTTTTCTTAACAATATGGAGCGGGTTAATGTACGGACTAACTGCCGGTTCAATAATACCTTGGTCAGGCATAGCTTGCAATTCTCTCTTAACTTGTTCTCTGTGAATATACGGAATGGGATAATGTTTGGCTTTAAACGTGTCATGCTGTTTAACTTAAAATTCATACATAAAACCGGACATAGTACCAGGAATGGTGTCAAAAACTGGAGCTTCCTGTAAAAGAATATTGCGTAGCTCTGTACGTTCGTCTGTATTTGCACTGCTCTGTTTAACGTTATCAGAAATCATTTGCATAACGTCATAGTCGGCTTCGTCTGGTGTATTGTAGTTGTGTACGTACGTATCTGTGAACAATGTGGAATGACAGTCTGTTACGCGATGATGAAATGACCTCTGTCCGATTGTTTGTTCCTCTGCAGATAAAGAGTGCTGAAATTCTAATGCCAGTTGTACATTTTCATCCTTTAACATTAAATAGGAATTTTGAAAGTCAATAATTGCGTCGTATTGTACCAAAAAATTCGTACCTAGAATAACGTCTGTTGTCAATAAGGGAACAATCCAAAAATTTGAGTGGAACGTATGACCTGCAATACAAACTGATAAGTATGTCTGTAATTTTATATCTACTCCTTTACCAGATGCTGCACCTTTTACTTTAGTTTTGCATAATGGTAACGTAGGATAAATATTCTCTTTGTTACATTCGTTGAAGGTTTCTTCATTTATAACTGACAAGTGATCCAGAATCAATTACTGCTGAAAATGTGGATGATCCAATCTTTACTTCAATGACGGGGTGGGAAATGGTTTTTTGTATAACTGGTTTTTCCTGCAAAAGAGTTTCTCGGATGTCGTCGAAAGTAATAACATTTTCGTGAACAAGATTCTCTGTGTCAAAAGTATTGCTTGCGTTACTGGAAGATGCAACCTGTACTGTATCTAGTCAAATTCTTTCTGACGTGCTGTTATTTGCGGGAGGATGCTGTGGCATTTCAACTATTTGTACTGTTCTGTTATTTCTTCCTGACGTATTACGTTCGGGATGATACCGACTGTCTGGCACATTCATGAAAATCTGTTGTTGCGGGCGATTCTGCTGCCGGTAAGACCTTCTGTCATGATAATCGTTGCTATACGGCGCATTGCGATATGAGTTGAAATGGTGTGTTTTCTGTACGTAGTGATTTCCTTGTTGCTGTCCGTTACTGTTTGGTGGAGCCGACGCTATACGTGTAGGCGGCGAAACATTAAAGCTTGGATGACCTTGCAGACTACATTGTTGGTTAGGTATGCTAACGGGATGGTTTTGTTGCTGTTGTAGGGAAAAGCCTCTACTGTTACCAAAATGTGTTTGCTCTTGCTGGTAATTTTGACGATACTGATGATTAAAATTTTGTCTGATATTAAGATTACGCTGATAGTTCTTGTCATTTCTGGAGTGTCTAATGAAACTGTCACTTTCGGTAAAACTTGTCATATCAGGTTTTCTTTACTCATTCTTAATTCTACAGGGTTATTACAAATGATGGAAGCGATTTCAAAGCTCTACAATAACTTTATTATTTGAGATATTTTCACAATGCTTTGCACACACATACAAAAACTCAAAGTTTTTTTAGGCATTCACATGTGTTCGATATGTGCCCCTTTAGTGATTCGGCAGACATCAAGCCGATAATCAAGTTCCTCCCACACTCGGCGCAGCATGTCCCCATCAATGAGTTTGAAAGCATTGTTGATGAGAGCTCGCAGTTCTGGCACGTTTCTTAGTAGAGGAGGTTTAAACACTGAATCTTTCACATCACCATGCGTGAAACTTGCCCGCACGCGTTCAACCGTTTCTTCGCTCACTGCAGGCCGACCCGTTGATTTCCCCTTACAGAGGCATCCAGAAGCTTTAAACTGCGCATACCATCGCCGAATGGAGTTAGCAGTTGGTGGATCTTTGTTGAACTTCGTCCTGAAGTGTCGTTGCACTGTTATGACTGACTGATATGAGTGCATTTCAAGCACGACATACGCTTTCTCGGCTCCTGTCGCCATTTTGTCTCACTGCGCTCTCGAGCGCTCTGGCAGCAGAAACCTGAAGTGCGGCTTCAGCCGAACAAAACTTTATGAGTTTTTCTACGTATCTGTAGTGTGTTGTGACCATATGTCAATGAATGGAACTACAGTGAATTTATGAAATCGCTTCAATCATTTGTAATAGCCCTGTAGATAGATCGATAGTTGAAGAGCTGTTTTGATAGATGTAAAGGATAGTAAAAGAGAAGGCAGCAGTGCAGAAAACTAAAGATGAAATAGCAATACTACGGCTCGGGGTCCTGTGCACGCTACGGCACAGTGTATTCATCGCTTGGTCTTCCTCTACAATTTTTACCCTCCACGCTGCCCTCCAATACTAAATTGGTGATCCCTTGATGCCTCAGAATATGACCTACCAACCGATCCCTTCTTCTAGTCAAGTCGTGCCACAAATTTCTCTTCGCTTTAATTCTATTCAATACCTCCTCAGTAGTTATGTGATCTACCCATCTAATCTTCAGCTTTCTACTGTAGCACCACATTTCGAAAGCTTCAATTCTCTTCTTGCCTAAACTATTTTTCATCCATGTCTCACTTCCATACATGGCTACACAAATACTTTCAGAAACGAGTTCCTGACACTTAAATCTATACTCGATGTTAACAAATTTCCCTTCAGAAACGCTTTCCTTGCCATTGCCATTCTACATTTTATATCCTCTCTGCTTCGACCATCATCAGTTATCTTGCTCCGCAAATTGCAAAACTCCTTTACTACTTTAAGTGTCTCATTTCCTAATCAAATTCCCTCAGCATCACCCTTTCTTATCCGACTACATTCCATTATCCTTGTTTTGTTTTTGTTGATGTTCATCTTATTCCCTCCTTTCAAGACACTGTCCATTCCGTTCAGCCGCTCTTCCAGGTCCTTCGCTGTCTGTGACAGGATTACAATGTCATAGGCGAACCTCAAAGTTTTTATTTCTTCTCCATGGATTTTAATTCCAACTCCGAATTTTTGTTTTGTTTCCTTTACTGCTTGCTCAATATACAGATTGAATAACATCGGGGAGAGGCTGCAACCCTGTCTCACTCCCTTCGAAACCACTGTTTCCCTTTCATGCCCCTCGACTCTTATAACTGCCTTCTGGTTTCTGTACGAATTGTAAATAGCCTTTCGCTCCCTGTATTTGACTCTGCCACCTTCAGAATTTGAAAGAGAGTATTCCAGTCATCTTTGTCAAAAGCTTCCTCTAAGTCTACAAATGCTAGAAATGTAGATTTAGCTTTCCTTAACCTATCTTCTAAGATAAGTCGTAGGGTCAGTATTGCCTCACGTGTTCCAACATTTCTACGGAATCCAAACTGATCTTCCCCGAGGTCGGCTTTTACCAGTTTTTCCATTGGTCTGTGAAGAATTCGTGTTAGTATTTTGTAGCCGTGGCTTATTAAACTGATAGTTCGGTAATTTTCGCATCTGTCAACACCTGCTTTCTTTGGGATTGGAATTATTACATTCTTCTTGAAGTCGGAGGGTATTTCGCCTGTCTCTTACATCTTGCTCACCAGATGGTAGAGTTTTGTCATGGCTGGCTCTCCCAAGGCTACCAGTAGTTCCAATGGAATGTTGTCTACTCCCGGGGCCTTGTTTCGACTTAGATCTTCCAGTGCTCTGTCCAACTCTTCACGCAGCATCGTTTCTCCCATTTCATCTTCATCTACATCCTCTTCCATTTCCATAATATTGTCCTCAAGAACATCGCTCTAGTATATTCCCTCTATATACTCCTTCCACCTTTCTGCCTTCCCTTCTTTGCTTCGAACTGTGTTTCCGACTGAGCTCATGATATTCATGCAAGTGGTTCTCTTTTCTCCAAAGGTCTCTTTAATTTTCCTGTAGGCAGTATCTATGTTACCCCTAGTGATATACGCCTCTACATCTTTACATTTGTCCTCTAGCCATCCTTGCTAAGCCATTTTGCACTTCCTCGCGATCTCATTTTTGAGACGTTTGTATTCCTTTTTGTCTGCTTCATTTACTGCATTTTTGTGTTTTATCCTGACATCAATTAAATTCAGTGTCTCTTCTGTTACCCAAGGATTTCTATTAGCCCTCGTCTTTTTACCTACTTGATGCTCTGCTGCCTTCACTATTTCATCTCTCAAAGCTACCCATTCTTCTTCTACTGTATTTCCTAACCCCATTCTTGTCAGTCGTTCCCTAATGCTCCCTCGAAACTCTCTACAACCTCTGGGTCTTTCAGTTTATCCAGGTTCCATCTCCTTAAATTCCCACCTTGGAGATATAAATTGCTCTCTGTCGGATAAATAGCCACTGAGACAATGGCTGAACAATAGGAGCGCAAAGCAGCGTGACATTTGATGACGCTTTCCGGCCTCGGCAGAGGAGGACGCGACGCTTGTTGAATCTGTCAGAATACATCTCGTTTCCGCGTCCGGCGACAGCGGCCGCCGGTGCAGCGACTGTAAAGTCAGCAGTAAAACGCGCACTACCTCGGTGCAGGAGGCGCGGCGGCTGCGGCGGCGGCGGCGGCGCTGTGTCGCTTTTACGCCTCGCCTCGACGTGATGCGAATACTGCCGTCCCCTGCCCGGCTAAAATGGGCCTGTGTCCCGTGACGAACGCGCTGGTTCGTAGAGAGTGCATACCTCTCGCCTCATCTTTAGCTGCGGCTGCCGCGTTGTCTTCAAACAAACATGTAATTGCACATATCCATCTTTACTTGCGTGCATGCTTATGAGACTGGTCTCTTATCTACTCATATCTGCCGGTTTCCGAATAACTGCAGTGTAGAGACATGACCGGTGGGTCAAATCTGTTAATGCACAGCTATCGTACACGTACATCAGATATTATAGTGTTTTGGAAGTAAGAACGCGGAGAGTAGTGAATTCAGTGCAGAGAGTGACCAAAAAAGGAAAAAAAATAGTGAAGCTCCCAGAAAACGTGGTCAGATGTAACTGCACTTCGTACATGTATACAACATCGGTGGGTATGTAATTTATTTTACACAAATCAAAAAGAGTTTCGCATCACCCCGGTTTCCAGAACACCTGAAGATGGACGATGACTATAGATATTGTATCACAGACACAGTCCCTTTGACTGTTCAGAGATGTCACTAAAACCCGCCCAAAGATGAGATGTAAACAACCATGCATGAGCAGCGCCTATTAGACGGAGGGGATGCGACAGGCGATCAGTTCCAGTCATTCCACCAGTAAGGAGGTACACAGCTCGTGCTATCTGTAGTTCAAACATGACTAGACGGTCAATGCGGTTCGATCGCGTCTGTATTGCTACTTTGTGCCAGCAAGCTCTCTCAACAAGGGAAGTGTTCGGGCGTCTCGGAGTGAATCAAAGCGATGTTGTTCGGAAATGGAGGACATATAGAGAGGCAGTAACTGTCGATGACAGGCCTCGCTCAGACCGCGATAGGGCTACTACTGCAAAGGATGACCGCTACCTTCGGATTATGGCTCGGAGGAATCCTGACAGCAACGCCACCATATTGAATAATGCTTTTCGTGCAACCACAGGACGTTGTGTTACGACTCAAACTGTGCGCAATAGGCTGCATTATGCGGAACTTCACTCCCGACGTCCATGGCGAGGTCCATGTTTGCAAACACGACAGCAGCAGCGCAGTGCAGATGGGCCCAACAACATGCTGAAAGGACCGCTCAGGATTGCAATCACGTTCTCTTCACCGATGAGTGTCGCATATGCCTTCAACCAGACAATCGACGGAGAAGTGTTCGGAGGCAACCCGGTCAGGATGAACGCCTTAGACACACTGTACAGCGAGTCCAGCAAGATGGAGGTTCCCTGCTGTTTTGAGGTGGCATTATGTGGGGCCGAAGTACACAGCTGATGGTCATGGAAGGCGCCATAACGGCTGTAGGATACGTGAATGCCATCCTCCGACCGATAGTGCAACCATATCGGCAGCGTTTTGGCGAGGTATTCATCTTCATGGACGACAGTTCGCGCCCCCGTCGTGCACGTTTTGTGAATGACTTCCTTCAGGATAACGACATCGTTCTACTGGAGAGGCCAGTATCTGCCTGGGATAGATTGAAAAGGGCTGTTTATGGATGACGTGACCCACCAACCACTCGAATCTACGCCGAATCGTCGTTAAGGAGTGGGACAATCTGGACCAACAGTGCCTTGATAAATTGTGGATAATATGCCACGACGAATACAGGTATGCATCAGTGCGAGAGGACGTGCTACAGGGTATCACAGGTACCGGTGTGTAAGGCAATCTAGAACATCACCTCTGAAGGTCTCGCTGTATGGTGCTACAAAATACAATGTGTGGTTTTCATGAACAATTAAAAGGGCGGAAATGATGTTTACGTTGATCTCTATTCCAATTTTCTGCACAGGTTCCGGAACCGAGGTGATGCAACGCCTTTTTTGACGTGTGTAGATTCAGTTTTCCGTGACAGCAGAACGGCCATCACAGTGCATTAGTTTTGTTGGTGTTTAGTGTTTTTACTAGGCTTCGTAGGTTATAAGAGGTATTCAAGAAATGTGTCGAATACTTTGAGAGGTGGTAGTACTCATCGAAAAAGAAAAATAACTGCAGTAAACAGGGGTGCGGAAACACATACTTTCCGAGATAAACACGTAGCTGCGCGGAGTTGCCGCGTGGTTAGAGGCGCTATGTCACGGATTGCGTGGCCGCTCCCACCGAAGATTCGAGTCTTCCCTCGGGCATGGGTTTGTGTGTTGCCTTAGCATAAGTTAAAGTTAGTTTAAGTAGTGTGTAAGTCTAGGGACCTCAGCAGTTTGGACCCTAAGGAATTCACACACATTTGAACATTTGATAAACACGTGTTTATAGGAAGGGCTGCGCGACACTTGGTTGCGATATTAGTACAGTCGTTGCTTTGGCGCTCCGTCAAATGTGTCACCTGGGTTCAATGACGTCTCACTTACAGTATTCTATCTACCTTTAGGTGGTCTGCAGTCAGTTGTGTGGTAGGCTACGTTAGTTTACGTCGTGTTTGTGTGCCACATCGTACAGTGCTGACATCTCTGTATCCGTTTAATTGTGTTTTACGTTCTTCCAAACGCAGATTCACTCATGTGTTTACTGTTATTGTGCAGTTTGTACGTACGAACAGTATAGTACGTTTACATTTTCTCTTTTCCACCACTTGTTAGCAATGGAAGCTTACTACTCTACTAGTGAAATGGCAGGTATGATATTTTGCTATGGTTTAGCGAATGGACGCAACCTGCGAGCGCGTGCCCTCTGCGATGAAAAATATTCACAGCTCAGAGTGCGCTCTGCTAAGCTCTTCAGCAGATTTCTCCAGCGTGTGAGGGACACCGGTACCCTTGCATCTCGGAAGACAGACAGTGGTAGGCCACGCACAGTCCTCATGCCTGACATGCAGGAGTGTTGTAAGTAGGCTGTTTAGGTTTTTATATTGGTAACGCCACGTAGCGCTCTGTATGAAAATCACTGACTGTGTTGTGTGCAGTCTGTGGCTGGTTAGCATTGTTGTAATATTGGCTATTGTAGTGTTGGACAGCTGGATGTGAATAGCGCGTAGCGTTGCGCAGTTGGAGGTGAGCCGCCAGCAGTGGTGGGTGTGGGGAGAAAAATGGCAGAATTTTGAGAGCGGACGATCTGGATGTGTGTCCATCAGAGACAGTGAATTTGTAAGACTGGATGTCATGATCTGATATATATATTATGACTTTTGAACACTATTAAGGTAAATACATTGTTTGTTCTTTATCAAAATCTTTCATTTGCTAATTATACCTATCAGTAGTTAGTGACTTCAATAGTTAGAATCTTTTATTTAGCTGGCAGTATTGGCGCTCGCTGTATTGCAGTAGTTTGAGTAACGAATATTTTTGTGAGGTAAGTGATTCATGAAAGGTATAGGTTATTGTTAGTCAGGGCCATTCTTTTGTAGGGATTATTAAAAGTCAGACTGCGTTGCGCTAAAAATATTGTGTGTCAGTTTAGGCACAGTCATTCATTAATTTTTCTAAGGGGATGTGCTACGTTCGGAGGAAGAAACCACAGGGAGCAGTGTGCGACGAGGAGCGAGTGTCTCACTCTATCATCTGGGGGGTATTTCACGAACAATTGCTGTACCCGTATCATATACACCGTGTTAATTCTCTAAGGCCACAGGTCATCATGTTAGACGACGATTCTATCAACGGCTGTTGCAGTAGTGCTCCACAAATCTACTCTTCACATCCAAGATTTTATTTACCGATGAGGTACGATTCACACGAGATGGTGTTGTGAATTTTCGTAACCACCATGTATGGGAAGATGTAAATCGCCAAGCAGCTCAGGAAAGAGAGCATCAACACCGATTCTCAATCAACGTGCGGGCAGGCACTTCTTGGCGATAGAGTAATAGGGTCGTACGTGGTGCTGCCTCAAAGGTTAAATACGTCGCATTATTTGAACTTTCTCATTAACATATTGCCTACCTTCCTAGAGGCTGTGCCATTGCAGCAAAGAAAACAAATGTGGTTCATGCATGATGGCGCACCAGCACTCTTTCTTCGCAATGTTTTCAAACACCTGACGCAGACATCTCAAATGGTTCAAATGGCTCTGAGCACTATGGGACTCAACTGCTGAGGTCATTAGTCCCCTAGAACTTAGAACTAGTTAAACCTAACTAACCTAAGGACATCACAAACATCCATGCCCGAGGCAGGATTCGAACCTGCGACCGTAGCGGTCTTGCGGTTCCAGACTGTAGCGCCTTTAACCGCACGGCCGCAGACATCTCAGGACCGGTGGATTGGCCGAGGGAGGGGGTGGAGGGGGGGGGGGGAAGGGGGAGCATAATTTGGTCTGCTCGTTCTTGGGCCAGGCCCCTAGACACTAGAATAAATTTAAAGCCACGCCAGTCGACCATGTGCGGACATTACAGAGTCGCGTCTTCAATCCCTGCCTGCAGTTACAACAACCAGGCATACTTCGAAGGGTGTGTCATGCCTTACGTCGGAGCGCAAAAGGGGTGCAGTGTCATGAACGGACGCCAAGTTGACACCTCCTGTAAACACGTCTTTATCGCAGAAAGTATGAAGTTGCAGACCCATGTATATTGGACTTATCTCAGAAAGTATTCATTTCCGGATCCATTTTACTGGACTTATTTTTCTTGTTTCGATGAGTACTGGCACCTCTCAAAGTATTCGACATTTTTTGTAACATCTGTATAAGGATCGCGGTCAGTCAGACGTTGAGTGGTTACTGTGAAGGGCGTGGAGATGTTACGTAAGGGAAGCTACATTGAAATCGCGTCGCTGTACTCCGAGGCACTTTCGAGCCAAGCTATTTAACCTAGAAACTGTGAGAATTAATAAAAATACCCATTGTTTAATTGAGTACATTATATTAGTCCGAGAAAGTCATAAAAAGTGGTTCAAATGGCTCTGAGCACTATGGGACTTAACATCTGAGGTCATCAGTTCCCTAGAACTTAGAACTACTTAAATCTAACTAACCTAAGGACATCACACACATCCATGACCGAGGCAGGATTCGAACCTGCAACCGTAGCGGTCGCGCTAGAAATTCATAGCTTCAGTACTTTTCTAGTAAGAGGTTACCTTACAGCATAATTAAAATCAGACGGTCTTATCTCATTAGTGCGATAACAGTAGGGTCAGGTAAGTTTATTGGAATCTAGGAACACAAGATTTTCAGTGGAAAAGTATCAATTTTTTATTGAAATATAATGTAACTAACAGTATTATTCACCAAATTCACATGTAAAGTAACAATCTCCACCATCTGACCACTGCTGTTTTTATGCGACAAGTAAAGACACTTTTCATGGTGAATCCTACTTTCTTCTGTATTTTGAAATACGTCGTCACTGCACAAGCAATTGAACTTTCAGTTCTTTTAATTGTCTTCATCCATAGAATCACTGTCGAAGGACGGATCAGGTATTACCTGATATCTTTCACTCACCGTACCCCGTCTTATCGAGAGTGTGGAGGTAATAAAAGCGAAACAAATGATTGCTATTGTTGAACCAAAGCCTTATTGTTTCCTAGTTTATTAATACTTACTAATCATGTAATAATCCTTGGTAAATAGCGTTTTCAATTGTAATGGCTATGAAATAATCGTAGTTTACAAGCAAAAGAACATTACTCAGTTGATACCATAAAACAAACTTACCTTCGCAAACACAGTAAACTGAACGGCAAGAATACGTCAGTGTGGTCGCTTTTCCTACTTGACTAATGGAGTGTAATTCTGTGTGTCTCCACCAGAGGGCATAAATAGCGACATCAGGAACTCGGTACCCTGTTTCACACCACTACCCGACCTTCCCGCTCCCCCCCCCCCCCCTCCTTCACTTTCTCCTACTCGTGTGAGACAGCGTTAGCAGCATCCAACAGAATTTGAACGTGGTCCCATAGTAACGCTGCACAGTGTTGTACCCAGACATGTGCGACATTCGGATGTGACAGTGGCACGATTTTGGATTTTGTGATGCAGGAATACTGATCGTCTTGGTTCCGATTGACCTCGTCTGACAACCACAAGGGAGGATCTCAGTATTTTGCACCATGCACATCTAACCCCTTCAAAAATGTCCTTACCATCCAAGCACAAGTACTGAAACCCCTGAAACATTCTGTGTCATGCCGCACCATTCGTCGGAGACTAGCTTCATTCGAGACTAGCTCCTATGGATTCATCGTCCCATGGTTTGGCTGCCGTTAACGCCTGTACACAAACTGGTGCGTTTGGAATGAAATGGTAACTAGGAAGCACGGACTGGTAACGAATGGAATCGCACCTATTAGCGATGAATCGTGGTTCTGCACTACCCTTGATGACCTTCGGCAGGAGCACTGTGGGGATATTGCGAGAAAACCCATTCTTCCAATGTTCTGGAGAGGCAAAGCAGCATTATACCTGGTGCTATGGTGTGGAAAACGATCTGTTAAGACTTCTGATCACTGCTGGTAAGAATTAAGGGAACTCCGATGGCACAACGGTACTTCACGGACATCCTGCGTCCACATGTGTTGCCTCTCGACGAGGAGATTAGTGTTCAATGTCCTATCGACAATGAGGTCATTAGAGACAAGCTGGGATTTGGGAATGATGGGGAAGGAAATCACCAGTGCCCTTTCAGAAGAACCATCCCAACATTTGCCTGAAGCGATTTAGGAAAATCGCGGAACCGAAATCAGGATAGCCAGATGTGGGTTTGAAACATCGTCGTCACAAATGAGATTCCAGTGTGCTAACAACTGAGCCATCTCGCTCGATGTGTTATTTCTCGTGGGGTGGTATCGTGGTGCCATTTTTGAGCAGTGTAATGCTGATACACACCTGGAACGATCTCTTGATGCACTTTAGGAGTAGTGGAGCAAAGAGAGCGCCACCCCACTCTCCAAGGTTGCCAAATTTATTCAAGACGACGGATCCAAGATAGCGGCGATAGACATGGCAATGGTTCAATGACATCACAGCAGGAAGTTCAAATTTTGGTGGGAAGAAAAGTTAGTTGGGCTACCTCCACCAAACTAACCCCATCCCCACAAACCCCCTCCCCTCTCCTCCCCCTACCCCATCACCACCCTCAGAAAATGGCGATAAGTTCAAATTCGATCAGGACAACGCAACACACAATGGCTACCTCCACTAACCTAAGAAAGTGGCGGGAAAAAAGGTCACTTGCGCTACCTCACCTAACCTAAGTCATCCGACCGCCACCTCTTCCTAGAAACTGGTGGGAAAAGGACACAGCCTATTCAGGAATGCTGGAGAGAGGAAGGAGTGTACTTTATTTATTTTTGGAACAATTTATTTAGGGGCGAATTTGACACAGTATATTTAATGCACTGATACAAAACACTCGCTCTGTCGTGCTTGGGGTCACAATACACAATTTATGACATGTGTACTATTCGTAAATAATGCAAAAAAAAGTGTTCAAATGTGTGTGAAATCTTTTGGGACTTAACTGCTAAGGTCAACAGTCCCTAAGCTTACACACTACTTAACCTAAATTCTCCTAAGGACAAACACACACACCCATGCCCGAGGGAGGAATCGAATCTCTGCCAGGACCAGCTTCACAGCCCATGACTGCAGCACCTTAGACTGCTCGTCTAATCACGTAAATAATGCGGTAGACTGATGTACAGACAAGCAAACAACTCGTAAATTACCTAAATAATGCAGTACACAGCATACAGAGATGCAAGCAACTCGTAAATTGTCAAAAAATAATACATGTGTAACATTATGCAAACACTCTCACAACGAGTTGTTTGCTTGTCTGTACATTAGTGTACTGCATTATTTCGATGATTTACGAGTAATTTGGCGGTATGTATGCTGTGTGCTGCTTTATTTCGCTAATTACGTGTCTGTACATCAGTGTACTGCATTATTTACGAGTAGTTTGCAGGTCTGTAACCTGTGTGCTATGACCCCAAGCACATCAGAGCGAGTGTTTTGTAGCAGTGTAATAAATATACTATGTCAAACCTGTCCCTAAATAAATTGTTCCAAAAATAAATAAAGTACACTTCTTCCTGTCTCCAGCTGTCCAGAACAGTCTCAGTCCTTTTCCCGTCTTTTTTCCCCTCAGACCGCCATCTTCTATTACATCATCAGAGGGATGATAGCACCCTCTGACTGTGGTACTGTGTACTAGGTCAGTTGGACTCCGGACCTCATGGTGAATATACTGGATGATGGTGCTACCTGAAATTGTTTAAATAAAGACTGCCTGTAGAATAAAGACTTACACCCATCATATACAGCAGCTCATCGCAGGCTGAGTCATTTTCCCGCCATTTTTCCCCTACAGACCGCGATCTTGGATGATGTCATGGGAGAGGTGACGGCGCCCTTGTGGCAGTACTGTGTACTAGGTCAGTTGGATTCCAGACCTTGTAGTGTACACACTGCATGGAGGTACTGCCTCTAATTGTTTGAATAAACACTGCTGGTAAAATAGACTTATGACCATCCTATCCTGCACAGGATGAGTCCTTTTCCTGCCAGTTCCAAGGAAGAGGTGACGGTCAGATGACTTAGGTTAGTGGAGGTAGCCCAGGTGCCCTTTTTTCCCCACAATTTCCTTAAGTTAGTGGGAGTAGCTGTAGTGTGTTGCATTGTCATGCTGGAATTTGAATTTCCTGCCATTTTCTGGGAAGGGGGAGGGGAGAGGGGGAGTGGAGGGGAAGGGTGTCGGGGGGTTAGGTTAGTGGAGGTAGCCGAATTGACCTATTTTCCCTCCACAATTTCAATTTCCCGCCATGACATCATTGGAGCGTTGCCATATCTATCTCCACCATCTTGAATAAATTTGGCAACAGTGGAGAGTGGGGTGATGCTCTCTTTGCTGCACTACTTCAATGCTCCTGCAGCCAGCAGAATCCCCAGATCTGTCTCCAACAGAACAACTGTAGGACAAGCTAGGACGTCAACACTGTCGCTTGGCCAGTTTCCAGGATATCAAGGACTAGTTACATTTGTTGGCGAGCTTACCTCAGCAGAGGATACAATACCTATGTGACACCTTATCCAACTGAATCAGTATATCCACCCAAGGCAGACGGGATGCATTGTCATTTTGATAAGTGGACTCATACTGCTGAGTTGTTTGTAAATTTCACTCAGTTTTGTAATCACTGAAATATTATCGATACTCGAGCTGCTTCATTTCGTTTCCCCTACCCCTTCCAGTTGCTTCACTCTCCAGACGTTGCTTACCCTGGTAACATTGAAACATTGTTCCAACTTCTGGCTCACCCCATTTTTATGCTCTGAAACACATTACTGTTTGTTTCTTAACTATTTATGGTTGTCTATAATGAACACTACAGTGGCTAAGTGCCTTCTCCGTCCCTAATATAAGATGCAATTAACACGAAAATAAATGCTAGATGTTCTACAGGCTACCTGAAGCGTACGGTACAAACAGAC
Organism: Schistocerca nitens; assembly: GCF_023898315.1. Lineage (NCBI taxonomy): Eukaryota > Metazoa > Arthropoda > Insecta > Orthoptera > Acrididae > Schistocerca > Schistocerca nitens. The sequence continues at coordinate 663,537,386 of NC_064618.1, forward strand.
GAGATATAATGACGCTATTGGCTGAAGTTTCACGCGGTGTACTGTTCCATGACAAAAAGCGTTACCCCATCACCATCCTTCTGAAGTGCATAGCAATACAGTAAAACTATAGCACCATTTCTCCCAGATTTGCAACGGTTGATATTTGTAGAACTACTGTTTGAGATACTAGAAGGCATCAGATAGATTATATAATGGTAAGACAGAGATTTAGAAACCAGGTTTTAAATTGTAAGACATTTCCAGGGGCAGATGTGGACTCTGACCACCATCTATTGGTTATGAGCTGTAGATTAAAACTGAAGAAACTGCAAAAAGGTGGAAATTTAGGGAGGTACGATACTGCGTGAAGAGTTTCACAGAGCACTGAAAGCACTGAGTCGAAATAAGGCCCTGGGAGTAGACAATATTCCCTTAGAACTACTGACAGCCTTGGGAGAGCCAGTCATGACATAACTCTACCATCTGGTGAACAAGATGTATGAGACAGGTGCAATACCCTCAGACTTCAAGAGGAATATAATGATTCCAATCCCAAAGAAAGCAGGTGTTGACAGATGTGAAACTTACCGAACTATCAGTTTAATAAGTCACAGCTCCAAAATACTAACGCGAATTCTGTACAGACGAATGGAAAAACTGGCAGAAGCCGACCTCGGGAAGATCACTTTGGATTCTATAGAAATGTTGGAACACGTGAGGCAATACTGACCTTACGACTTATCTTAGAAGAAAGATTAAGGAAAGGCAAACCTACGTTTCTAGCATTTGTAGACTTAGAGAAGCTTTAGACAATGTTGACTGGAATACTCTCTTTCAAATTCTAAAGGTGGCAGGGGTAAAATACAGGGAGCGAAGGGCTGTTTACAATTTGTACAGAAACCAGATGGCAGTTATAAAAGTCGAAGGGCGCGAAAGGGAAGTAGTGGTTAGGAAGGGAGTGAGACAGGATTATAGCCTCTCCCTGATGTTATTCAATCTGTATATTGAGCAAGCAGTGAAGGAAAAAAAGAAAAATTCGGTGTAGGTATTAAAATCCATGGAGAAGAAATAAAAACTTTGAGGTTCGCCGATGACATTGTAATTCTGTCAGAGACAGCAAAGGACTTGGAAGAGCAGTTGAATGGAATGGACAGTGTCTTGAAAGGAGGATATAAGATGAACATCAACAAAAGAAAAACGAGGATAATGGAATGTAGTCGAATTAAGTCTGGTGATGCTGAGGGAATTACATTAGGAAATGAGACACTTAAAGCAGTAAAGGAGTTTTGCTATTTGGGGAGCAAAATAACTGGTGATGGTCGAAGAAGGGAGGATATAAAATGTAGACTGGCAATGGCAAGGAAAGCGTTTCTGAAGAAGAGAAAGTTATTGACATCGAGTATAGATTTAAGTGTCAGGAAGTCGTTTCTGAAAGTATTTGTATGGAGTGTAGCCATGTATGTAAGTGAAACGTGGACGATAAATAGTTTGGACAAGAAGTGAATAGAAACTTTCGAAATGTGGTGCTACAGAATAATGCTGAAGATTAGATGGGTAGATGACATAACTAATGAGCAGGTATTGAATAGAATTGGGGTGAAGAGGAGTTTGTGGCACAACTTGGCAAGAAGAAGGGACCGGTTGGTAGGACATGTTCTGAGGCATCACAGGATCACAAATTTAGCATTGGAGGGCAGCGTGGAGGATAAAAATCGTAGAGGGAGAACGAGAGATGAATACACTAAGCAGATTCAGAAAGATGTAGATTGCAGTAAGTACTGGGAGATGAAGAAGCTTGCACAGGATAGAGTAGCATGGAGAGATGCATCAAACCTGTCTCAGGAGTGAAGACCACAACAACAACAACAACAACAACAGCTGTACGAGACAGCTTGTGTACCTGACAGAGATAGTTAAGATATGTATATCTTTGGGTCTGTTTAAGGGGAAAGTGATACAGTATTTTTTAAAAATACAGGTTTCCCTCTTAGGGATGAAAAGAGTCAAGTCCATTTTCAATCATTTCATCAACTTTCATACCTTTGCAAAATTTATACATTGGTATTCAGTGCTCTTTGTCCTTGCTATGTAGTAAAGACACCTTTGGTCTTTAGCATGGACCAACTTCGTGAAGAGAGTCACTCTATAGTTCAACAATGCATAGAGTCTAGTTTCCGGCTGCACTTGCGGCGAAAGCTGTAGCACTTTACGTCCTGGACTGCTAGGTGTTGTATGTGACCCACCACATACAACACAGACCTGCAGAGTGCAAAGGAGTGGCAGCTGCCGCCCGTGAGGCTTCTTTACCTCTTTCATTTTGCTGTTTCACTGAAAACATGGTGCCATTTAATTTTGAGTTTTTGTACAAGCAAACAATTAACGACTTCCTGTACATCTAAAAAATCAGTGATCAGGGCTACATACAATACATAGGTGGACATCGACTCATCCTAGTCACAAACCTTTTCCTAAACCTACAGGGGTCTTCTCACTCCTCTCTCTCTCTCTCTCTCTCTCTCTCTCTCTCTATATATATATATATATATATATATATATATATATATATATATAGAGTGAGAGAGAGAGAGAGTGCTATATATATATATATATATATATATATATATATATATATATAAGTTGTAGAAACGATTCAAATGGCTCTGAGCACTATGGGAACATATGAGGTCATCAGTCCCCTAGAACTTAGAACTACTTAAACCTAACTAACCTAAGAACATCACACACATCCATGCCCGAGGCAGGATTCGAACCTGCGACCGTAGCGGTCGCGCAGCTCCAGACTGTAGCGCCTAGAACCGCTTGGCCACTCCGGCCGGCAGTTGTAGAAACGATTTCATTGTCACTTACCAACAGTATCGAAAACTGCAGAAGTATAGTGGTGTAGCGGTAGAGACTGTGGATGGAAGCCGGAAGGTTCTAGAATCTAATGAAGCCTGGGTCGCTTTTGTCTGCTCGGCCTGTTAACCTAGCATTCACCTCTCAGTGATGTAGAGGCACGCATTTCGAAATATGACAACAGTTTCAGAGTGGGAGCTTCTGTTTCCCTCCGATTAGCAGTAGCAATTCACAGTCTTAATTCATTGCAAATTCTTCGATCAACGGGCAGTGACTTACATAGTTTTGATGTATCGTAATAAATAATGAGCAATAATGAAAATGTAACTATACCGTCCTGAGGCCTTGATATGGGGCTTACGCTTTGAAATAATCAAATATTTGAACCAATAGTTTCTTTGAAGTAGTTTGAAAACAATTGCATAGCGAAAACCAACTGAATCGAAAATATGATTTTTTTTATTTTGGTGCTACAAGTAAACCTTTTTCCGAAAAACTACTTCAGCAACTTTTACATGCAGTACGTTATTTTAGCAGCGCAAAAGATGACTCCACTTTCAGATTTCCGCCTTCCTTGAATCAAATCCTGATGTGGACGTAATTCTCTGTGTGGTACTATGAAGAAGTCTGGCATAAGAGTTCACGACGAAGAATTGTGGCATCAAGTCTCTACAGTGCATCACAGTATTTACTAAGCTTCACAAGAGGAATGCTCTAACACGAGATAAACATGTACGTCAAGCGTGTTTTCCTCTAATTTTTTTCTTTTATTTGTGATACCTCAGCCAGTCTCCGATACATATCAAATCACTCACTCACACGTACAACCGTTACTTGCTTACAATATTTTCATTAGTTATAAACATATTATTTGCACTACGATGTGCCCCAATAATTGCCATGTCATTTCAAACTGCAATTTAATATGGAAAACGTAACATTCACACCCCCTGACAACTCTCCTACCGTGTTCTCCTTACATTGCGTAAGTTATACGAAAGTGACAATATTCAGTTATTGAAGTTTATTCATAACTCTACACAGTGACACTCAAATAGAATACTATACGCTGCCACAAACTGTCTGGTAGTAGATACGAAATGCTACTCGTGCGAGGCTGGGCCCGGTCGCTAGATCTGTATAAAACAACTCAGGAGCCTCACGCTAGTTTGTTGCAAAATATGATAAATATTCCTTTTTTGTGTAGTGAATCATTTTTTCAGTCCTAAGAAGCACGTGGTCTGAATTTGAAGTTCTCCAGAGGTGACTGTGCCAGAAGCTGTAATGGTAAAGTTAAAACTGTACTAGCCTTATGCGAAATACTTCCTACACTTCTCGATAAGCAAACTATATGCACTTTGTCAGTTACTCGATGCAGCTTCGTAATTTCAGGACCGCGGCTTCCGGACATGGAGCTAGCGCCCCGTAACGATCCCCATATGAGATCCAGTGGCCTTTTTGTTTTTTCTTTTTTTTTAAATATTTATTTCCAAAACTTAGTAATTATACAGTTTAAACCCACTACCTTATATGATTAGTGGGCCGAAAAAGTGGTACAGTAGTTACAATTGCAGCTAATCTAAGTTATATTTAAGTAACTAGTTAGTAATTAAGCTACATGGCCGGCCGCGGTGGTCTCGCGGTTCTAGGCGCTTCAGTCCGGAACCGTGCGACTGCTAAACCCAATGAGCGTGCCCCTGGCACTGGGCAGGCCAAGATGTTGGTCGCTGCAGGTTCCTAGAAATAGTACCTAAATCTAAGTCCTACAACTAAACATATTCTAAGGTCAAGTTTGGTGCGTTGTCCAGATCGGTGAAGTTGCGCCCCACTCCCCCTAAGTCCCGAAGCGCGGCGGATTCCAGACTGAGGAAGTCGGCCTTTTCGCGCCCAGGCGGTATGGGAATAGGGTACCAGACTCTATAGGTGTTTAAGTAAATCTCTCATTCTTGCTGGTTCAAGTCTCGTAGGTAATCCTTTAAATCTTTCTGCGATACCACGTTAGCCAGTTTGTTAATGGCCTGAAAGGTGTGTTGTCTAATTAATCTGTATGTGTCGTAGTGTTGTAGTTGGTCGCGTAACATTGAAGGTACATCATTGAAAAGGGGGAACTCGTAGACGACATGGTCAGGAGTACCCTCCGGAGCACCACAGTCACACGCAGGTGTAGCCTTTTTCCCGAATCGACATAAGTATGTCGGGTAGGGTCCACGTCCAGTGAGAAAGTGAAATAGTCCCTGGGTTGGTTCGAAATATGTCATTCCCATCCGTTCCCTAATATCTGGAAGAAAATCAAAAGTTCTACGTCCCGTTTCTTCAACTTCCCACGATTCTTGCCATAACTGGTCCCCTCTTAACCTAATCTCAGCCCTGGTCCCAGCCCTGTTGCCCAAAATCTCCTCTGTTTTTCTATGTTCCCCTTCTTTGCCCAATACCAAGCGGCCTGTTCCCGAATTTTGATGTCCAGGGCCAGAGCCCCATTATGACTAACAGGGCTCCTCCTGGCGTAGTCCTGTATGCCTCCACTGATCTCACTATCATATTTCTTTGGACTCTTCTCACTGTCATGGCAGGCATGACCCTCGTGAGTCTGTGTGCCCTGACTCCCGAGCCGTAACCCACTATTGAGGTGAGTATACTATTGTGGTATAGTTTGATGAGATATGGTGGGAGATGAATTCTTTTGTGTCCAATGGAAATGAAGTTATTGAGTACTTGAAGGGCTCTTTGAGTTACGGTGTCAATGTGCCTTCCGAAGGACCACCTTTCATCGCCGGCCGCTGGTGGCCGAGCGGTTCTGGCGCTACAGTCTGGAACCGCGCGACCGCTACGGTCGCAGTTTCGAATCCTGCCTCGGGCATGGATGTGTGTGTTGTCCTTAGGTTAGTTAGGTTTAAGTAGTTCTAAGTTCTAGGGGACTTATGACCTCAGCAGTTGAGTCCCATAGTGCTCAGAGCCATTTGAACCATTTTTGAACCACCTTTCATCAACGATGATTCCAAGGTATCGAGTTCCTCGTCGCCGGAGAACTGGTGAGCCCTCAATCCTGACTGTTGGATTACGAATTAGCTGTCCTTTCAGAAGAATGTATGTCGACTTGCCAGGTGAGATCTTCATCTTTGTGTTTCGGCACCAAAGTTGTAGTACTTCTATTGCACTTTCTATCTTGGGCTCTGTATCTTCCTGGCTGCGGCCGCCGACCAGTAGGAGGAGGTCATCAGCATAGGCTATCACCTCTAGCACTATATCACTTAGCTGTAATTTATCTAGTAAGGGTTCCATGTGAATGTCCCAGAACAGGGGACCTAGTACAGAACCCTGAGGACATCCTTTTGTGATAGTTTTTCTCACTTTTGTGCTAGGGGATGGTAGCCAGACCTCCCGATCCTCTCAATAGCTCCTCAGACAGCCATTTAGCGGCCCTAGACACTCCTTCTCCCGTGAACAGGAGAAGAGCGAAGGCCACCACAGGTTGTCGAAGGCGCCACTTATGTCTACCATGATGCCGAAAACGTACTTGTATGGGGTAGAGCCACAGACCTCGGCCGCCACGGTGACTGCATCAGATGCCGATCGCCCAGGCCTAAAGCCGAACTGCCTGTTGCTCATCCCGCACAGCACTCGGTGTGCAGCCAGTCTGTCAGCCAGTAGTCTTTCTAGAATCTTCCCAAGCAGATCGAGCAGGTAGATTGGTCTATAAGATTTTGTTTCTACTGGGTCTTTATCGGGTCCTTTCTTGATTATTACTACATTTGCCCTCTTCCAGATTCGGGGGAACCTTCTCTGCCTGAGACATTCGTTGTAGAGGTGAGTTAATGGGGCAACTATCTGGGGGGCCAGGTATTGCACCACCTCTGCCACAATGCCGTCCGGCCCGGGAGCTTTCCCTCTCTTCAGGGATTTTATATGGGCAGCCACCTCCTCTTCAGAGAAGGGGTAGACTGCCGTTACATTTTCATATTCACTGTTGTTTTCATCACGCAGCTGTCGTTGTTCATCTGTCTCTCCATCCGCAGTGTCGTCAGGCAACAGGGACTGGAGAAAGACCTCAGCAGTCTCCTGCCAAGACTCCGTCATCCCGCCCCCGTGCCTGACGGTCGACACCTCCATAGGCGAGTGGATTTTCTTACGGACTACCTTGTAGGGGACTCCCAATGGGTCTAAGGCTAGTTGATTCAGGACCAAGTGTTCCCAGCTTTTTGATCTTACTTCACGCAGTTCTTTTTGGCTTCCCAGTATAGCTGCAACCATCTTTGTCTTTCCAACCAGACGACACTGCACTGGTGGTGCCTCCTGAGCCTTCTGACAGACCGGCGCATCTCTTCCATTTCGGCTGACCATGGTGACGAAGAGGCCGCCGTGGCCTTCCTCCTAGCAGGTACAGCAGCTTTCACCGCTCTAGTTATTACTTTCACCGATTCCTCGGCTCTGTTGTCCACGTCAATGTCCTGGTGTCTGTCACCTTCTGGAACTTCAGGAATGTCGCACTCCCTTGCAATTCGTTCACAATCGGCTCTTTTATAGTTACATTGCACCTCCCACCCCATGGCCCAGCGGCTCTCCTTGTCTCCTATAATAAAGCTGATGAGATTATGATCGCTAGTGGTGGCGTTCTCTTCTACCCTCCATTGCTGAATAAGATTTGCTGCATTAGGCGTGACCAGGGTCACATCGATATTTGTTCCTGGTCCACTTCCCGCCACGTAGGTCGCAGGGTTGCCCGGCTTGTTAGCCACTTCTAGTTGCAAGGCCATGATGACCTCTTCTGCCTTCTCTCCATTTGGTTCCCTGATGCCGCTGTACCATAGGGGGGATTTAGCATTTATATCAGCAGTTATAATCACTTTCCGTCCGCTCAACGCCGTGATCACTGTGGTAAGGTGTGCCAGGTATCTCTCAATATCGTCTCCATACTGAAAGTACATGTTAATGATGACGATTGCTCCCATTGGAGACTGCAGCTCCACGACAGTGCAGTGGCTGGTTGTGGATTGTGATAGTATTGTAGCCCTTATGAGTCTGTTGGTTATTTTGATTGCCGATCTTGGGTCCTCTCCACTGCTTACGATTTGCCAGGTCGCAGGCGCGAAAGCTATTTTCGCAGTTTGGGAGTACGGCTCCTGAAGACAGAGTACATCTAGTCTCCTCTCCTCCACTTCCTTGCGTAGCTCCTGCATCACTAGTCTGCTGTTGTGGGTGTTGAGTTGGCCAATGGTAATTTTCGTCATTTATGGAAAATACGTATTGATTCTGTCATTTGGCCATGTCTTGCTCCAGTCGAATGACATGCGTCCATTTGCCAGAACTGCTTGTTCATAAATGTCGTCAAGGTTGAATTTTTCCCCTCGTCTTTCAAAGACTTTCTTAAGTAAGGCCCGCAGGGCTCCGAAGTTGGTGGGGAGATTCACTGACTTGAGCTGTATCCTGTCCACAGCCTCCATTACCGAGAAGGTGACTTTCCTACCATTTTCATGTCCCACCCGGACCTGTGTCTCAAGGCAGTGATCAGGGTAGTCGGCTGCTCTAGTCTCGCTAGTTGCATGGTAAATTCGATGTTGGGATAGACTCTGACTGGGTCAACTGGTGGCAATCTGACAACTGGATCAGATGTGGTAGGTATTTAGCAAGAACTGGTTATTATATTTTCCTGAACGGGTCTTTTCGGAGTTCTGTTCTCTTCTGTTTTTGAGACTGCCACAGCCTTTGTTACAGGTTACCGTTGCCGTTGATCTTTAGTCGGCCTCGTCTCCCGGCTTGGGGGGGAGGGAGTCGTAGCTGTGAGAGGGAGCTCCGTTTGAGTCCCTCTGTCCATTGTGGGGAAAGTCGGTTTGATTGCTAGTGTTGGTAGTTTTCATGGTGGCGCCCGTAAGCGACCTCAAGAATAGCTTGATTGCACTTGATCTCATGGCATCCCTCCTCCTTTTGCTCGGGCATTTTCTCTTGGGCATCCTGTTGGCCTTAGCACAATCAGCCATAATCTATCCTTGAGATTAATCTCTGTTCTAGTAATCTGTAAGTGGGGCAGTTGCGTCCGGTGGCTCCGCAAGGTTTTTTGCCCCGTCTTTTACAAGGGATGCAGACTGCTGCAGCCCTGCAATCTTTCCTAACGTGACCATCTTCACCACATTTTGAGCAGGCCGACCCCCTGGTACAGTGCCTCAGAACGTGGTCGAGATCTCCACAATTCTGGCAACGTGGTACCACAAGATAATCTCTAGTATTGACCGCGTGGAAGCCAATGTATAATTTGCCCATTGCTGTTACTCTCTTCCACATGTGAGCGGAGACCTCGGCAACGTGATGGACCACATCACGGTCCCGAGGTCCCGTCTTGAATCTCAATCTAAAGCTTTCTTTGAATTCCTCATCTTTTAAATCCTCGAAATTCTGAACCCTAATGGCATCGTATAGTTCCTCATTAGTCATGACCGTTGGGACGTCATATAAGATGACTAGAGGGTTTCTTTTTCTCGGTGGCTCACATTTGACCACCGAGTTTACTTTGACGTTGTTTAGCAGTTTCTCTTTGTCTTCCTCTGAGGCAGCCTCAACAATTACTGAGTTTTTGCTAGGTTTTACTTTATTTATTTTGACTTTGTCTTTAACGGGGTTAATAGTAGTTGTAAGCAATTCCTGAATCTTTTTCACACTGGTATCTTGGATAGGCAGGGTACTTAAAAAGACCGTTGTGTCTGACCGTTTAGTGACTCGATCAATGGTGTCTTTTGTTGTTTGCGGTTTGGGTGGTGCTTGTGCAACCACCCCCGCCCAGGTCTTGATCGGTTGCTTTCTGAGTCACTCGTTTACCTTTTCAAGTTCTTCTACGCGGCCTTCGAGCTTGGCATTGGCGATGGCCCATGCCGCCAGCTCATTCTTGATGGTTGTTAAAGCCACCTGACTAATCTTGCCATTTTTGATATTTTGCTCCAAGAGCAACGTGATTTTCGGGTGTCTTTGCAGAACGTTTTCATCAGTTGCCTGTCCCAGCTCGTCCTGAGGAGCGGATTCAGGCATCGAAGAAGCCTGTGAAGGCGCACTCGTATCACTCGTTTCTGGTGTCGCCACTTTTGTACGAGTGATATAAAAGGTGGGAGCGCGTTCTTGCCCCGGACCGGCTCCTCTGGCATCCGGGGGGGGGGGGGGGGGGGGACACACCTTGAGCAGCTCGCCCACCGATCTCGCCCCTAGGTCAAGGGCACTCTCGAGCTGCTGGGTTCAGCGCACCGTTTCCAGCGCACTGGTCCCCCTCGGTGATTCCGTCATCGGCGATTTCACGCAACGCGCCCCGGCAACTGCGACCCGCACTCCAGAGAGGTGGATGAACCTCTCGCCTTTCGCCGCTTACTATCCCGAGCTTCCACCTCTCGGCGAAGGACCCACTCCTACTCAGGTGGTGGGCCGGTCACCCAGTCGTTCGTCGGTCTGGACCCATCTAACCTGGCCCAGGCGATGTCACCACCTCCTGGGTTTGGCAGAACATGCCCCGGTTACCCAGTGGCGCGGCGAAGCACCCTTGCCGACTCGCGCCGCGATCCCACGCCGACAAACGAGATCGCCGGCATGCAGAGCACCTGTGGTCTGTGCCTTGCGAACAGAGAGGGACTGGAGTTATGTCCCACGACACAGCTCCCCCTGTGCCACGCACCCTTCGCTTTCGCATCGGATTGGGTCGCAGCTCTCTCTTTTGTCGCAAGGCAGAATACCAAGCTTAACATCTGGTACCACGGGAAGGCGGAAAGAGCCACTTAGTAAGGAGAGGCTAGGAGAGACGCATCACTTCCCCTGCGAGGACAGCCGTGGCACGCCCGACTAGAAGCGATACGCCCTAGTGCGAGCCTCCGTGCCTTACGGCGCGCCGGCAGCGGGCAGGGCCGCGCCGAGCGCGCCGTCAAGCGACCGACCTCACGCCAGACATCCATTGGGTTTGGGTCAAGCGAAATTACTCGCCAAGACATCAAAGTAACAAGTTTCTTGTTGGTAGCCATTTTCGCAGCAGTTCTGTATAAATTACTGCGGTTCAAAAGATAAACGCTTTTTGCGTGATCCACATTAAGAGTTTTTATTTGGCTTGTGCACCTAGACGCGCTTCAACTTAGTTGCAAGGCAACTTTAGTGGACGTCCTGAAAAATTACAGGATATGCAGGACAGACCAGCAGAACATACGATACCTAGTGCAAAGAACACATCAGGGAAAGGAAATATGGGGCAAGCCACTCAACCTTTGCAGATCATTTATGAGAAAATATCCACAACACTACAAGAGAGAAAGACATGAAATTAGAATAAATAATGAAAGACATCTCCTAACCACCTCCTAACATTACAAGAAAATAACTGTGTACAGGAAATAAGAAGCTTAAAAGAAGATATCTCAGAATGACCAAGTTAGTATGACTGTGTAACCACTCACCATTTACACTGATTGAACATGTGATAGTAATCCCCACAGATCGTCACAAATCCTATTTCTCTCCGATGTACGCGCGCGCGCGCGCGCGCGCGCGTGTGTGTGTGTGTGTGTGTGTGTGTGTGTGTGTGTGTGTGTGTGTGTGTGTGAAAATAATAATAAAATAAAAAATCTACACACACACAGAACTTACATCACTGACAGAAATAACAAGTGAAAGAAAAACTGGAGAAAGTTGGGCACAGTTATGGAAACGAATGACATTCTCGAAACAGAAAATAGTTCAATGCTACATTTCGGAAACAGTGACACAAGGAAAACCACGAAGTGTCAACCAGTTTGTCATATCAGAGAAAGCTGTTTATCTTACAAATAATGAGATACACCCTAATATGCAAGTAATCTTCCATTTTATTGTAAAATCTTAAATGAAACGTCTTAAAACTATATTCTGTACGTCCAAACGATAACCTACATGTGCAAAGGAAAATATCGTGTAACTATAACAAAGGCAAAATGCGGTCTGGATGCACAAGTAAAAGCTCCTCAAACGACTGAAGGACGATGTTAGCCTTGTGCCATAATATTACCCAGCTGAAATATGCCATCGCCGTCGGGGAAGACATCAGTCATGAAGGGATGCCTGGATTACACCGCATCCAGGCACGACAGTCGAGCTGGTGTAATAAGAATCATGATTCAGTCGACCAGGAGACATATTACCATTGGAAACGGAAATGAGCGTTTGGCGTCATTAGCCGGGAGGCCCCTTGCGGGGCAGGTCCGGCCGCAGTGGTGCAGGTCTTATTACATTCGACGCCACATTGGGCGTCCTGCGCGCCGGATTGGAATGGTTACACGTCTCGGTCACCTCTGTTTCACATTGACGGTACTTTGAACAGTGGACGTTACATTTCAGATGCGTTACGACCCGTGGCTCTACCCTTCAGCCGGCCGTGGTGGCCGTGCGGTTCTAGGCGCTTCAGTCTGGAACCTCGCAACTGCTACGGTCGCAGGTTCGAATCCTGCCTTGGGCATGGATGTGTGTGATGTTCTTAGGTTAGTTCGTAGTTCTAAGTTCTAGGGGACTGATGACCTCAGATGTTAAGTCCCATAGTACTCAGAGCCATTTGAATCATTCTACCCTTCATTCGATCCCTGCGAATCCCTACATTTCTGCAGGATAATGCACGACCGCATGTTTCAGGTCCTGTACGGGCCTTTCTGGATACAGAAAATGTTCGACTGCTGCCCTGGCCAGCACATTCTCCATATCTCTCACCAATTGGAAACGTCTGGTCAATGGTAGCCGAGTAACTGGCTCGTCACGATACGCCAGTCACTACTCTTGATGAGCTGTGGTATCGTGTTGAAGCTGCATGAGCAGTTGTAGCTGTACACGCCATCCAGTCTCTGTTTGACTCAATGCCCAGGCGTATCAAGGCCGTTATTACGGCAAGAGGTGGTTGTTCTGGGTACTGATTTCTAGGATCTATGCACCCAAATTGCGTGAAAATGTAATCACATGTCAGTTCTAGTATAATATATTTGTCCAATGAATACGCGTTTATCATCTGCGTTTCTTCTTGGCGTAGAAATTTTAATTGTGCTATTACTGTACTTTTGACTATTGAAGGACTGAATTGAATTCTCTTTAAGCAAATGTGCAATTGATTTTCCTTTTAATATAAAAACAATAAAATACATACCAAGCCACCTGAAGTCACTCACTAAAGTAAATACAGAATAAATATAATTGCGCATTCTTAATTTGTGCTGGATCTCTACTTATTAGTTTTGCCAGTGAAATTTTACGTTACTTTCAATGAATGAAGATAAATGTTCAATTTTGCAAATTAGTTAAGCCTCTTTTATGTAATACAAATATGAACAGTTACTGATGCAGAAAATTTAGTCTGAAACTGGTCATCACCAAACAAACAAAACTGTTAGTAAATAGTTAATCACTCTTTATATTCTTACGACACCTGGTGATTGCATGGAAAGGAAAGGCACCCTGCTTGGTAATAATGTCTGAGGAATATAACAACACAGGTGCCCTACAAGTTTTAACTATTGCAGGTCATTATTCATGTTGGACATACATTGTGAAACAAATGTCAGTGGGTAATGCCTCTACCATACTATAGCGTGTGACGATGTTGCAGCTGTGCGGACGACGAAGAATGTAGCCGACGACAATGCTGAGCTGCCTCTGTTGCTGCTGCTGCTACTGCTTGAGGACCCCGACTCGTGCCCAGTGCCACGGAGAATTATGGGGTAGGCCATTGTTATAATTGCAGCTTCCTCCGCCTGTCCACTCCCACGGTGCTCTCAATAGTCGCGGGTTAATGAATTATGTGCGCCTACAATGGCGCGAGCATAGCTGCACGCCCAACAAACACTTCCGCCCTCTTTCATCACTCAAGTTGCTCTGCTTCCTCTATGTTCGCAACGCGACAGAGATTCTCCATACGTAAAGATAAACAACGGCACAGCTACTGCCATTTCGTCGTTGCTATCGATACATTTAAATAAAGTGCCCTTGGCTATTACCCAGAAATTTAAAATATTTTCATTATCATTACAATCAATTATACACAATCAGAAATAAATAGACTATTAAGTCGATTACGTGTTAAATATAGTTTCTGTAATAAAGCTTACAATTCAGAATGAGAAGTGCAGTACAAGTTATCAACGTATATTGAACGGCGAAAAATTTTGGTAGTGCATAAGGTATGTTATCACCATTTTCAGTGTTACCGAGTGTCTAAAAGACAGAAGGCAATATCTGTGTTACATTTTAATACCACAAAGCTTCAGTGGTTATCCTTGTCCCTATCTCTTTTCTCCCAGCACTCCGGCACCCTTCCCTCACGCGTTACCCATGTTATGCGGGTCTGTATGATGCATAGTGTGACTGCAATGCTTGGTGTCGCGGAACATCACCACAAATGTACTGCAATGCTGTTCTTTTTATGTTATAACTTGTGACCATGTCATTTTTAAAGAATTTTTATATCTCATAATTTAGAATTAATGAGGTACACTTTCCACGTTAAAAATCATTCAAAACCCAAGACTTTACAAAATATTTTTTATTCAAGTCAACCGATTTCAAGCGGTTCGTCTTTAATAATTTTTAACAATTATAAAAGATCTCCCTTTAGTATTGTCAAATGAGACTATTGAAAAATTTTAAGAAAATGTTATATTTGAAATATCGTCAAACTAAATTATTTGCTTATTCAGGTAGAATTTTAAGAATTTTTAAATTTGAAATAACTTCAATGTATTTTACCAACAGAAATAGTTATTTATTAATGTTTTATTTAATTTTTGATCCGCTCAAGTGTGACTATTTGCAACTGACACTACTATAATAACCTGTACACTATTGTGATCAAACTGTTGAATGAGAATTCTCGACATTCGATTGCTACTTGTCTGATAACTCCCAACTAACTGATTCGGCAGAAAAAAATTTTAGCCAACAACCACAATTTTTGAAATATCAGTCCACACAAAAATCGAGCCAACACTGAGGTTAGCAACTTTGCTTGCGGTGGGGAAACTTTACGATTGACAAGACACTGAAAAAGAATTTGGAAGGTCTTCCTTGTTTACGAGGAATTTTCTGTACCCTCAGCTGCGATCTTCGTTTGTTTAAGATAAAGAAATTCCACGATGCAGCTACTATGTAAGTGCGTTTGGCAAACCGGTTTCAAAGCAGGTCTACAGCTTTGCTTCCGTCGTTATTTCTCGAATTTCGGGGCTTTATTGTGAAAAACGTACAAAAAAACTATGATTCATAGTATTGCTCATCGCTAGCCACTGCATTCTCCAATCTTTCTGGTAGCATACGAATCCCGTTGCTGAAGAACTGGGCTTCTTTTGTGGGGATCCAAAAATCGATTCAATTTTGCACTTTTTCATATGTTCGGAAGTGCTGGTCAGCCAGACTGTATGCCACTGATCGAAAAAGGTGGGAGTCAGAGAGAGCAACGTATGGAGAATACGGCTGGAGGGATAGGACTTCTCATTTCAACGACTCCACGTTTATTTTGACTGGTTTTGCGACATGGGGTCGAACACTGCCATGCTGCAAAATTACCTTTACGTGTCTATCGCTGTATGGTGGCCGTTTGTGTTTCAGTGCTGGGCTCGAACGCATCCATTGCTTTCGATAATGAAGTCCTGTGGCTGTCTTCGTCTGTTTCAGTGGCTAGCAAAACGTTCTGTCTTCCACCGCCATGCCGGTCTTCGACATCAAAATCACCGTTGCTAAAGCGTTGAAAATATTCTCTGTACGCTCTTCCAATAATAGTTCCCTCACCATTGGTCCTAGCCAGCATTTTAAGAACCACAGCCGCAGATTTATTCGTGTTAAAGCAGAAAAATTAAAACTTCCTGCAAATGGCGAGAAATGAGTGTGTAAGTAGACGTATTTAATCCAGAATAACCTTATGATGCATTCACAAATCGACTAATATTTTTATGGCATTATGTTTACTGATACCTAAGCTTATTTTTATTACACCTTTGACCAACCACCTGAACCCCACCTGCCGCTACTGCCGTCTATTGCAAACCGGCCGAAGTAAAGTTGTAGACCTAATAGCTTAATTATCAGTTACCGATGAATATTTTAACTGAAAATTAGACTAAAACGCTTTGGAAACAGATACATTACACCTGAACTATGGCACTGAAAATTAAAATGTTTTGCGCTGAAACAATAGTTTCTACCTGAGTGAATTTGTTTAGTTCGTAAAAAGTCTCTTCATCTGCCACGGTCGCTAACAAACGCTTGTGCGTTGGTGTCTGATTCGACGATAGCTGGTTCAAATCGTGTTAGTGGCAAATTTTTTATTACCAGTATTGACTGTCAAGAGGGGGAGATGGATAATGTTCACCATCGCCAGACTTCGCGCCAATATCCCGAATTAAATCTGAATCCTCTCTACAATGTTTCATGCAGTGGGGACATGTGATACCGCCGACGAATGCCTCCTGGTGGCACGTGACGCAGAGGGAAAGAATGTAACTGGAAGAGAGACGGATGGGCAGTCGTTACAGCGACGATACGGGCCGCAAATGCAGAAATTGACGGTTATGAGCGGTTTTGAGAGAGGACACACTGTTGTAGTGCTGCAGCTGGAAACGAGGTTCTCTGAAATGACGAAGAGAGATTCGAGCGCGCACGGAGGCTTTCCGACTGTCGTTCTTCGCGCAAACCATACGCGACTCGTACAGGAAAGGGAGGTAATGACAGTGGGACGTAAAGTGCCCTCCGCCACACACCGTTGGATGGCTTGCGGAGTATAGATGTAGATATAGATGTAGAAGATGGTCACCTGTTGGCGTACTACTGTCGTGAGCATCTATGGAAAGTGGTTGTAGGATAGTTAAATAACGAGTAGCGTGTATGGAATTGGACGACCACAACTCATCACAAACTGTACAGGTCGGAGGATCCCCCACTGTGTAAACCAGGATAAGTAGCAATCTGTAGCAGATCTGACGACAGAGTACAATGCTGGTGCAAGCACAAGTGTTTCGGAGCACACCGTCCAAACGTCATTGTTGGTCATGGCGGTCCACATCGCACATCACATCCACGTCTTCCTGTGTTGACCCAACGGTGTCATCAGTTAAGACAGCAGTGGTCACAGCATCACTGAGTTTTCACCGTGGCTCAATAGAAACGTGTCGCCTGTCGAATGAATCGCATTTCTTGTCACACCAGATCGATGGCTGCGTCATTAGACGCCGTCATACATGCGAATGTCTGTATGAAACATGCACCGCGCCATAGATGCAGGTTGGTGAGGGCAGAATTATGCTATGGGCTTGCTTGGGCTTCCATGGGATCTGTGGTGGTAATCGATGGCATCATGACAGCAGTGAACTACGGGAACATGTTTGCGGACCACCTGCATCTACATCTACATCTACATCTCTGCAATTCACACTTAAGTGCCTGGCACAGGGTTCATCGAACCATTTTCATACTATTTCTCTACCATTCTACTCTCTAATGGCGCGTGGGAAAAAGGAACACCTAAATCTTTCCGTTCTCCTTCTTTATTATGATGATCATTTCTCCCTACGTAGGCGGGTGTCAGCAAAATATTTTCGCATTCGGAAGAGAAAGTTGGTGATTGAAATTTCATAAATAGATCTCGGCGCAAAGAAAACCGCCTTTGTTTCAGTGACTGCCACCCCAACTCGCGTATCATATCAGTGACACTCTCACCCCTACTGTGCGATAACACGAAACGAGCTGCCCTTCTTTGCACTTTTTCGATGTCCTCCGTCAATCCTACCTGGTAAGGATCCCACACCGCGCAGAAATATTCCAGCAGAGGATGGACAATGTAATGTAGGCTGTCTCTTCAGTGGGTTTGTGGCATCTTCTAAGTGTTCTGCCAACAAAACGCAGTCTTTGTTTCGCCTTCCCCACAATAATATTTATGTGGTCTTTCCAATTTAAGTTGATGGTAATTGTAATTCCTAGGTATTTAATCGAATTGGCAGCCCTTAGATGTTTGTGATTTATCGTTATACCCAAAATTTATCGGATTTCTTTTAATGCCCATGTGGATGACCTCCCACTTTTCTTTGTTTAGTGCCAATTGTCACTTTTCGCACCATACAGAAATTCTTTCTAGATCATTTTGTAATTGGAATTGATCGTTGATGATTGTACTAGACGGTAAATTACAGCGTCGTCTGCAAATAGTCTAAGGGGGCTGCTCATATTATCACCTAGATCATTTATGTAAATCAGGAACAGCAGAGGGCCTATGACAGTACCTTGAAGAACGCCAGATATCAATTCTTTTCCATTGGATGATTTACCGTCTATCACTACGAACTGTGACCTCTCTGAGAGGAAATCACGAATCCAGTCACACAACTAAGACGATACTCCCCATACATGCAATTTGATTTATAATCGCTACAGGCTTGAAGTCTTCCCTTACGGCGATGACGCCTTCTAGCATGATAACAGTCGGTGTTGTACGAGTAGGGTGAGATTCGTACTAAAGTGGTTTGAGGGGTATTACAGCGAACTCATTGATGTCTTCGCCAGCAAATGTGCGTGATCTATACCCACTGGAACACATGGCGGGCGCTAGCTGCGTACCCGTAAACCACCATCCCGTAATTTTCGGGCATTTTTTTGGCCTTTGGGTAGACTTCTGGTGCCACATACTTCTGGAATTCTCTCAAGGACTTGAAGAATCTATGTTAAGCAGGATGTTTGTTGTACTGTGCTTGAAACTTGGAACAAGACGCAATTAAATAGGTGGTCCTAATGTTTTGGCTCATCGGTACCGCCTTCAAGGTAAAAAATACGACGGCTAAGCTCTGCATACACTCGTCACAACTACACCAACTGGACGGATGTACTTAAGGCACATTTCGCAAAGAGGAAAATACCTTCCGAGATATAAGGCTGCCGGTGTACTCCCTCATTGTTTTTACTTTACTAGTGATGTCGTATTTGCAGAGTATCCATGTAGATGTAGATGTAGAAATTATGTTCACTCAGGAAAGTCCCATTCGCCCATAAGTACTAAATGGCAGTTTCGTAGCCCCTGATGTAATTAAAATTTTCGTCGAATTTTCTCTTAGAGGGACCAATTTCTTCATTATGACAGAAACCTCTGCGTGCAACGAACGTTTCAACATGAGTATTCACTGTCTAAATGACATACGAGGCACAGAGAGTACTGTAATGACGTAAAAGTATTTAACATTTAAAGAAAAAACTACCACCTGATGACAGTTACGTGTTCATGGTAATGATTAACGCAAACCACCTCAGTTGCATTATCACACGTTTACTGTGCTACGGCCGGTTTTGTACGTAAAACATCTCCAGGTTGCATGCAGTTCAACAAAACAGGAAATTAGGATAAAGCCACAACATCTTAACGAATAAAGTAGGCAACTCACCCTGATAACTGCCTTATACTAAATCCTCATGAGTTGGGCTAGTCGTGACACAAATGGTCTGGCTGTCGTATTTAATGTTAAAGACCAAATCCAAAAACGATCAACACAAGTATCAGGGCGACCGCGTGGCGTAAGTGTGGTGAGCAGGCACAGTAAAGTGCCCAGACACGACCGCTTCACGACAGAGGTAAACACGTAAACATACAGACACGTACTTGACCTCTGTCGTGCTCGTGTAGTTGGTAAATTACTAACCGATCACGATACTATTGCACGTAACCTCTCATGGTTGTTATCGAAACACGCGACGACTCTGCAGTAACAAAGTCAAATTGTGACTCAGAAAAACGCATCACACTGTGAATGCTTTCAGGACAGCTGTGCTTATAGTATCAGCGTGTCCTCGTGAAACGTTATGATAAAAACTCGCGCATGGCAGGCACTTGTCTGTATCAAAGAATCTGAAGTCGTATAATCGTCTGATAGTGTAATTTATTTTTGACTGCAATAGGAATGTATGGCTCGAAGAACTGGTTAGAGTGTGGCCGGATGGTTAGTGAATAAAGCACCATTCTGCTCTTCTCCACAGCGCTGTGAGGTTGTGCTGTTCTGTTTAGTACTGAAGCTTTGTCTTGTGATGAAGAAATGGGAAAGATACATCGTCTGGTGTTGTGTTGAGATGGTCACTTGCTCGTGCTGCATTTATGTAATCCTGTTTTGTGGAACATAACATTTATCTATAAGGTGAGATACATTGCAGTCGTATTCAGCGTGCGCAATTTTAAAACACGTAAAAATCAATATCTATTTTCTATTCAGTCACCTGGGTCTCTAAGCTGATTTTTCCCATTTGTTTTTTACTAATTAAATAATGTCTTGGCTGTTAATACCAAGGTAGCATAACTCGCCTTGTGTTTTGCATATGTACTGCCGAGTAAAGTCACGTCTTCCATTTAAGGACGCTTAAATATTAAACGTGAGATATTGGACTCATTTTCTGGGCAATATATTTTCGGCATTCGTGTAATCTTGGAATATTACTTGTTTATTTTTCACTCCTCTGAAGTATATATTTAAATTTTAACATGTGTCCACTTAAGACCTACATTAGTGAACGACATTCGTTTCCCTTTCGCCACATGTCAAACAGGGCAGTGATTACGCTTTCCTATTTTTAAATGAATTTTTCAGCTAGCCAGGTAAGTTCGTGTTGCAGTGGAACTTCAAGGCAGATGGTTGGAGTGACAGGAACTTTAATATTTTGCTGTAGCACTAGCTCAAATGTTTATTAGGTGTTGTAGGATACAGAGAGCATATAAATTTGCATTACACGAATTACTCCAGTAAGGTGTAATTCAGAGATACAGATAGCGAGTAGCAGCAGGAAAGTGTTTTGTCTTGGTATAGCTTGTATTAAACACACGTGTAATGATTCCGTTGGAGTATGAGAAATTTCCTTGCCACATTGAAATCTGCAGTAGCCAGGTTGAGTTTTTTCACTTGTGGTTCAGGGAAATGTTTCAGGGCAGTGAAAATCAAGGTTATGGTCTTGTATGGTCTTACAGGTAATAGTGACAGGGATTCATGTGACAATTCAGATATTACTCTTTTCTTCCAGCTGATAGCATGTAACTGCTTTTACTTAACTTGGGTATTCGTATGAACTGTTTTATGTACACTGGCGACAGTAATAACGTAACAAACAAATATATTTTGTCGTCAGTTAAAATGACAGTGAGATGATCAGCTAAGAAAATCATTATATTATCCGCATCTCCGTCTACACTTACATACATACATATTCCACAAGCTAGCATACGGTCGATAGCTGAGGGTACCTTGTACCACTGCCAACGGCCTTGTCGCAGTGGTAACACCGGCTCTCGTCAGGTTGTAACGCCGGAAATGCGTATCCTCCTATTTCCATCTATTGCACTGCAAATTTTTTTCCTTATTTTGTTACCTGAAGATATAACATTTCTGTGTCTTTGTATATTGTAATTGTTTTACTATTTGTATATATATGCATTTATGTCGATGTATAATTGGTTTGTTTTGTGAATATTATTTGTATTTATACGCTGGGTCTGGCCTAGGGAAAACTATACTATCGAACGAATACATCGATAGGTCGTGTGGAGAACGAAAGTGTTTAGGATCTTTGGTAGTGTTAACTCTGTCGCTTGGAGCGCGGACAGAGAGAGTCTGGCTGGAGGAGGGCAGTGGAGCAGGTGTGCTGTGTGACGCTCCTGCGAGTTGCCGCGCTTTCGGGGTTTGGCAGCATGTAATTGCGCTTGACTGGCTATAATAGTTTCTAGCACGGTGTCGCGGACGGGAAGCATTAGCTGGCACACATCAAGAGCCCGTTTCGCCTGGTGACCGTGTCGAGAAGAAGGCGCGCCAGCATCCAGCTTCTGCAACAGCGACGGCCGACAATGAGTGACTGTCGCCACCTCCTCGATCGACGACTTCAAACCTTCAATCAACCAACAAGGAAGACTAAAAGCACGTAAAGTTTCAGAACTGTATGGCAGACCTCAGCTTTTAAAATTGTTGCATCACAAAATTACAGCAACTTAGCTTGAACCTTTGTTGCTCATTGTCCCAATTGCATTGCCAAGCAGGGTCCCTTCCTTTTCTGAAATGAACCCGAGTGTCGTTGAAATTCAAACGCCAGCATTAAAGTAATATAATTCGATTTCACTTATTTAATTTCAAAGTTCAGTTAAAGTATTCATAGCTGGCTACAATATTTAGATTACACAAGCACAAATTAAGAGTGCGAGTTTTGTTAGCATATTTTAGCTTACCTGTGACTGCAGCTCAGCTTGGTACGTACTAAATTTTACTATTGTTAATTGTTCAGAATCATTTAATTCAGGTTCAAAGTTAAATCTCTTATTTCTACATTGCGTAGATTCAAGTAGCTTTTGAAATGATTGTTAAGGTAGCCCAAGACTAACCGTATTTTACTGAATTTCGATATGCTTCAGAAACAAAGCTCACTCTTAATTTCAGTCACTAAATTAACTTTCAATTTTCCGGTTTTATTAATTCTTTTGCTAAATTAAGTCAGAGTGTAGCGAAATTTATTACTTCTGACAAACTTTGTTTCACACTACACGTGTCAACCTTCAGTTGCCACGCTTCTAGTGCTAATTATATGTGTAATAACCTTTCTTTTTCAGTTACTATAGTAATTGTCCTTAGGACTGGCGACCGTAATTTCCCCCAAATCTCAAATATCTAATTACCGCTAGTTAATTGTTAACGTAACGGCCGCACATTTACTTTCTTTATTAACTTTACCCCTTTTCAAAATTAATTTCCACCAGTTTCATTTCCATTTTTCCTTTCATTTAGATGTAACCCTTTCCTCCCTCTTTACTGACAGATTAACTTCGGTGACGATTGCTTTTCCCAAATTTCCATTAGGTACTGCGGTTTAACTTTTCACTGTCATTAAGGTCGATAAGTGAGGGGGAGGTTACAAGATCACCGAAGTTAAGCGTTGCCGGGCTGGGCTAGCATTTAGATGGGTGAGTATCCGGTCTGCGGAGCGGTGTTGGCAAGCGGGATGCACTCAGCCCTTGTGAGGCAAACTGAGGAGCTACTTGATTGAGAGGTAGCGGCCGCGGTCTCTGAAACTGACATACGGCTGGGAGAGCGGTGTGCTGACCACATGCCCCTCCATATCAGCATCCAATGATGTGTGGACTGAGGGTGACAGCGCGACCGGTCGGTACCGTTAGGCCTTCATAGCCTGTTCGGGTGGAGTCTTAACAAGTAAGACACTGTGTGTCATACCTGTTCTCCTTGTCCTGCCTTCACCATCGTTAGCAAAATCGAGTTTCCGTTTCGATAGCTTCTTTGAATTTTTCTTCTTACTTGCTCCAGTGGCATCTCACTTTTGCTGTGTATTAAGTAACTACTCCTCTTCTTTTTCTATATGCTATCGTTTGATTGGTGTGGATGCCAGTATCTCCCTCCTTTCTCCTCTTCTCCTCCTTTTAACGATCTTCCTCTTTAAATCATCAGTCATAGGGCAGATTTTCTGGGTGGCGTTTCGGAAGTCTTTGGAGATAGGTGGTACGGCCATATCGATAAGCTTTGGTGAGAGTTAGACCTAAAGGGCCATTGTCCAGTTGCATCGCTGGGGAAAGCTGGTCAGGATCATAAGTTGCCGAAGTATCCCTTTCTGGTACAGTTCTGATGTTCAATGATGGGAGGAAAACCGTATCTGTGAAAACATTCTTCTTTAGTGGATAAACGCTGGTGCACTGGAATCCTGCTTTTGGCAGCTTCATCCTGCATCTTTTGGAGAATGCAGAGGTACCAATCCCCAAATATCCTTACCAGTTATCTTCAGCGCCAACATCCAGAGCTCACATTCTGTGTTGAATGCTGTTTTGAAAGGCTTCGTGACTGAACAGTCAAGGAGCTTATACATAGTGTGTGGGGGAAAACTAAGCACATGGACGTGATGTTTCTTGGCATGTAAGACAACTCGAAGAGTAAATGTGACCATTCAGAGTGAGTAGAACTGGATTTTCTTCTGAATATTTTACCTTTTCCCACAAATGATGTCATCGATTTAGAAAAAAAAAAAAACTTCGGAAACAGATATCCAGCCACTTTCTTGCACTTCAAAGATACTTCTGACTGGCGCATCTTTCATGAACTGTGGGTCCATACGAATCGTCGGAAGTAAAAAGGAGGGGAGGGGGGCAGAGTTACCCCTGGTAGCACTCATACAAACCATTATTGTGACGCTACGTCCATTTCCACCAGAAGTGTGCTGACTGATCTGCTTTGAGCCCTTAATAGATAAAACTTCGAATTTTCAAGTTTCACCAAAATCGTTTACTCGTCTTGGTGGAAACGAGAACTTGTCCAGTAGTTTCTCCAACGTTGCATAAAAAACACACTCTTGCTCCTTGTTGAAACCTTGTGCTCTTTGAAGGCTAATAGGTTGCACGCAGCTTAAGGACAGTTCGGAATGCCGCTTTCTGAACCTCCGAAATAATTTTCTGCCTGCAGTCTTCTCGTTCCTGTTGACCTGATATGGTTACTTCACATTATCTGCTGAATCATAAACTAATTTTTAAATTCTGTTTTGTTTAGATGCAAAAAACATACGCCTAATTGCTTAAGATGTTTGATTTACTCTTTGACAAATTAATCAGTGAAAGTTGTTTTTAAATCTGCTCCAAGAAGGTACCACTGTTATACATTCCCCTCTTTTAAGGGTAGGAACACGTTCTCTTAACGAGCCCTTAGGAAAGCACCCTGCTGCTTCCCTGAGCCTAAATTCTCCAGCTAATACGCCCCGACAGCTTTCTTCATTGTCTCCTTATACCATTTTCATTTCTTTACAGCTGACATGCTGACAACAAGCCCTGAAAAATGAAAGAAAAATACTTACTATTCTTCAAATATAAGAAAATTTCTATAAAAAGGAACGCTGTCATATTCTTAATTCATGCACATTTTAATCAACAATATAATAGCTTCGTTAAACTTACCCTACGAAGATTACGTGCGTAGTAGCAGAAACAACGGATGTTCATTTAATAAAGCGTCTTTCTGCACTGCCAATGACTAAAGAGAAATGGTATGAGTAGCAACATACACACGTGTCTCTGCAGCTGCAGAACAGTCAGCTGCTGTCATCTAGCATGTAAATGGATAAACCAAACCTCGCCGCTGGGACCTGTCCGCTGCCGCGCAAGTTCCCCTTCAGGGTTATTTTTCCCACTTATTTGCATTAAGTTAAATTTTTTCTACGTTCGGATCAAGCTGTTCACTCATCACGCCAGTCAGAACATCAGTTCAAGTCATCCTGTATCCTCCCGCAGTCACACAAC
Source organism: Schistocerca nitens (assembly GCF_023898315.1). Lineage (NCBI taxonomy): Eukaryota > Metazoa > Arthropoda > Insecta > Orthoptera > Acrididae > Schistocerca > Schistocerca nitens. The sequence continues at coordinate 663,562,467 of NC_064618.1, forward strand.
GATGGGACGTTGCCGTACACTATAGTGTCATCAGCAGACACTCGCAGATTGCTGCTCTCGCTATCTATTAGATCATTTACGTATTTCTCTCGGTCTGTCCTGATGGTACTTGAGCCTCTGATGAACATTCTCCGTCCAAAAATATGTACTGGGATCTTTTACGGAAAAAGTCTTTCAGCAACTCATAAATCAGAGAACCTGTTCCATAAGATCGGAGTTCATTGACAATCTTCAGTGTGATACGCTTTCTAGAACTCTAGGAATAGGGAAACAGCGTATTGTCTTTCACTCATGGCTCGCAGGATGTTATGAGAGCAAAGTGCTGTGGGCTTTTTGGAATCACTGGCGACTCACTTCGCGGCAAATATACCACCTACTTCTCCTCCAAAAAAATTCTGTCGCAAACGGTCCTCATCCTTCCGCGGTCTTTCTGCAACAGTTGAATATTTTTTCCACTCATCTTCCCTTTCATAAGCACGTGAAGCGACGCATGTTTCCAGGACAAAGCGTGCATTGTCCCTCAGTGCCGGCAAGAAAAGTTTTACTTATGCAGAAAGAAATGAGTGTGCGAAAAGCCACGGACGTTTACTCGTGAGAATCCTTCCAAAGCAGACTTAAAGAATCATTTTGCAGATACCACGTTGCCAGCATATATAAAATACACAACAGCATGCCAACTTCTTAAATGAAAGTTAAAATTATGCACTTGAAATTGTGTAATCACAGCAGAAGCAGATGTGCATGTTAGACCTAAAATTATACCGCAGTAAACCTATAAAACTAAATATGACGGTAGTATCTGTTCCCGAAAGAACAGTTACCGTGGATGACCATGCAGCTTTGCTAGAAATGAAATGATAATTAAATGGACACCCTAGCTGCAAATAGGCGTTGATGTACTTCATTGGGGACATGTTGAAAATGTGTGCCCCGACCAGGACTCGAACCCGGGATCTCCTGCTTACATGGCAGACGCTCTATCCATCTGAGCCACCGCAGGCACAGAGGATAGTGCGTCTGCAGGGACTTATCCCTTGCACGCTCCCCGTGAGATCCACATTCCCAACATGTCCACACCACTACATTCGTAGTGCGTCTGCCACGTAAGCAGGAGATCCCGGGTTCGAGTCCCGGTCGGGGCACACATTTTCAACATGTCCCCAATGAAGTACATCAACGCCTATTTGCAGCTAGGGTGTCCATTTAATTATCATTTCATCTATAAAACTAATTCTTTTTTTTGCAGAAGTAAAATTAGACCTACTGAGGTTACGCAGGTAGTGGTCGCTGAACCGCATTTGGGTAAAGAACACGAAAGACAAACATTTAGTGTTTTGCAGAAAGCAATGATGCAAAAACTATATTTACAAAATTAACAGTTGTAGAATAAACGTAACAGATCGTTGACAGATTTTTTGAAATGAAGGGATAACTTGTAGTAATAGAAAGATGCTATCATCTATATAGTAAACAACGGATACTCGCCAAGTAGTCGGTGTGCGACACGATTTAGAAACTTTATTCATAGCTTCTATAGTTTGGTAAACAAAGTATTGACATTATGGTCAATTCTGTTGTGGTGTCGCTGTTTGCCAATGTGCCTATTAAAGACTCTTTGGATCTGTAAGTCTACTTATCTTCTTTACCACGACCAGTATTACGACCAGACGAACGGCGTTGCAACGAGAAGCCCATTAGCTATAGCTGTTGCAAACATCTTCATGGACAATTTTGAAAATATTGCTTTAGAACGGAACCATTAAATGCTAGTTGTTTTGTCTCGATTCGTTGACGGCACGTTCGTTAGTAGGCACCGCCGACTTCGGAAACGTGACGATTTCTTGGAACACCTTAACGATATAACAGTAACACCCAGTTCACCAAGGAGGTAGAAAAAGTCAACACGTCCTCGTCCGCCCTTACGAAATGGATGCCTTGGCTCCAGCTTCCATACAAACATTAGTGCATCGAGCAAAAATGTTATCAGACGCTGGTAATTTGCCCCACGAGCTGAGTCACCTAGGCAAGTTCTTCATGAACAGTGACTAAAACTTTCATCAAATAAATTAAGTGATTTCAGGAAAGAAACACAATCAGACCACCGATGAGGAACTGAGAAACAAATATAACGAAATGACAGGCGGAGAAGGTATGCTAGGAAATGTTAAACAAGAACCGACAGCGAAAACTTATGAATAATAAAGTAATCTCAGTATCTGCTACTTCATAAGTTTCATGCAACTATCTTGAATCGATAACTTGGAGTATTTTTGCTTCTACTGGCAAGAAGAACCCTACACTGTTGAATAGATATCTACAACTTCCCGTCTTTTGATGTAGGCCTAACGCAGAAAATTCGGAAGCTACATTCATTTAAGTAAGACTTCATTACTTAGTGGGAATTGTGAAATAAACATCCCTTTAATTTGTCTTTCCTTTCCTTTCGTTGTCTCTTATGCCCTTCAAAACCCTAGGCCAGTGTTGGCAGTCGCCCTGCAAATGATGCCTTCAGTCCTGGAACAGTTGCCTCAGTTCTCCATAACCGCGAGGGAGCTTGGCAGCCGCAGAGGACTACACAACTGCACAGCTGCCGCCGTTTCCACGGTCACTCCACGCCTGCCGGATGTGAGCACAGAATCTAAATTGTGGACTGAAACCAATAAAAAAATTAACTTCTCCCAAGCCTAGCGTGATTTGATAAGCTCTCACCCACCCACCAGAGAACCCCACGATGTTATAATAGACTACTACTACTATTACTACTTCTACTACTAGTACTAATAATAATAATAATAATAATGATAATAATAACACAATAACACTTAAAATTGCATCTTCTTCCTCTGAGACACAGTCATGTTCACTAAGAACCCGGAATAATTTCAAGCCAATATCAAGTAGTGAAAGAAAATAAATGTAATATGACTTAGTGGACATACAAATTAAAAGTAAAGAACCCACAGACTTGATAGTTAGTCTGAATGTTACAATACCTTACGAAATATGCTTGGATTTTGTGTGTTGTGTTCCTTGTGATGTGTTAAGCTAAATCTAGAAGATGCCAATACTGCAGGAATCTTCATCAATAGACTAATTACTCGTGTTGTCTGTACTCTTTGTCAGTGCGATGGTGCACTGATAATTGGCAAATTGGAACAAATCCTTTGCAGATATTACGTGTTGATTCCACAGTACATACAGACATTTTGGCACCTGTCAAGAGCCGGCCCCATGTGGTCGAGCGGGTCTAGGCGCTTCAGTCTGGAAATGCGCGACCGCTACGGTCGCAGGTTCTAATTCTGCCTCGGACATGGATGTGTGTGATGTTAGTTACGTTTAAGTAGTTCTAAGTTCTAGGGGACTGATGACCTCAGATGTTAAGTCCCATAGTGCTCAGAGCCATTTGAACAAGTCAAGACAGCTCGTCTGACAGACTATCAAAACTGTTTGACAAGAAAGATACGAAACACAAAATCGTGAATATTTTACCAACTGACAAATGATGTCGCAAAACAGATTTCTGTTCCAAATGCCTCCTATCTCAGGTGAGTTTGCATGAAAACACTACTAATTACGTGACTTTATATGTCAAAAAACGTTGTAAATAACATTAGTGCTGGCTTCAGACTTATTTCAGACATAAATAATTCAATTACAGTTATAAGTAGCATCCAACGCAAAATGTAAATTTTTCGTTATGGAATCCCAGCTAACAATTAAAATTGTGCATTGTAAAGAAAAAGAAAAAAAAGACACATCAAGAAAGAATTATCCGAGCGGGGCGGGATTCGGTAGATGTGTTGTACGTAAAGACAAACAAATGATTAAAATTTCAGAAAAATTAGATGGCTTCCTCAAGAGAAACAGCTTCAAGAAAATGAGCAAGTCAACAATGCTTTGATCCACATCTGGCTTTTATACCAGCAGTTATTTCGTCTTGTCACTGATGTACGTCCTCCTGAGGAATATCGTGCCACATTCCGTGTAATTGGCGCGGTGGACCGTCAAAATCCCAAGCTGCCCATTACGCTCCAAACATTCTCTATTGGGGAGAGATCTGGAGACATTGCTGGTCAAGGTAGTGTTTGGGAAGCACGAAGGAAAACTGTAGAAAATTTCGCCATGTGCGGGCGGGCATTATCTTGCTGAAATTTAAGCCCAGGATGGCTTCACAAGATGGGCAACAAAACTGGGCGTAGAATACGTTCGACGTACCACTGTCCTGTAAGGGTGCCACAGATGACAACCAAAGGTGACCTGAAACTTCCTGACAGATCTACACTCGGACTCAGGACTATCGCCTTTCCCCGACAATTGCGGAAGTAAAGCTATGTGGGCGGGTACTGAGTCGTACTTGGGTAGCTCACTTGTTAGAGCACTTTTCCCTCAAAAGCAGTCTCGGTCCCGCGCGCAGTTTTAATCTGCCAGGAAGTTTCATATCAGCGCACACTCTGACGCAGAGTGAAAATTTCATTCTGAAAAGGAGACGTGCTATGAAATGAAATGGCATCCCACCCTGGGTGTTGAGCTGTACGGGGGGCGAAAGTCATGTTGGTATCCCGCCGGGAGTAGAACAGTCTACAGTAATGAGTCCCACTTCTGAGCCCCAACGACCAGCGAAGAAGTATCTATAGACGCCCGGGGCAGCAGTGGGATACCAACCTGAATGTCGCCCGCCATACGGCCCTACAAACAGGAGTGATGGTCTGTGGTGACATTCCTTTTCATATCAGAATCCTTTTGGTTGTCATCCGCTGCACACCACAGCACAGCGGTGCGTCGACGATATTCTTCGCCCCGTTTTGTTTCCCTTAATGCCAAGCCACCCTGGGCTTACATTTCAGCAAGATGATGTCCACCTGACACGGCGAGCGTTTGTACTAGCTGTCATTGGGTTTGCCAAGCGCTGCATTGGCCACCGAGGTCGCCGGTTCTCTCCTGTTATTCCACTTTCAGTTGCAACAGTTTTCAATGGTTACAGTACTGCAGAGTATATTGGTTAAGTCAAGGAGTATACCTGGGACTATTTTTCGATTTAAATCTCGCTATTGTTTAGTTTATGAGGAACGAAAATGTGCAAGATCGAAAATTAGAGCATCTAGAAGGGAGTGTAGACATCTAATTTTAAGTGGACTTGATTTCACTCTGCCCACAGTAAGACATTACAAGACAGCTTCTTTCTGATTTGATCGGGATGCGTTTAAAAAGAAAATCGCGTTGTAGAGGGACACATTCTGACAAAGATAGTCCAGTTCCATAAGCTCACTGGCGTAAAAAAAAAATATATCAAAATAATAAAAAAAAAACGCGAAGTTAGAAGGATTTATCATGACTTTGAAAGAACTGCAAAGCTACTTTTACAATGATTTTGAGGACGCTGTAATTCTTCCATCTGTTCCCGAGACTGTTTGCCATTTTAGTGGAAAGCGCCTGATGTAACTGACTGACCTGCAAGGTAATTCCAGTTGCAGTGCCAATGTTTTTACGTTAAAACTGTCCTGGACGTCTACATTGCTTTCCTCAGGTAGAGTTTCCTAATCTCCATGATGAGGTTGCAAAAGTGTTACAGTATTTCGATCAACATACGTGTGTGAAGGACCTTTCTTCGACTATAAAAATAAATATTCAAATTATGTGGCAACCTGATTGAGAAACACATTGAAACTGTCTATGTCTGTCTGTATGCCGAAGGCCTGACCAGATAAAAATAATAAAATGTCTTCAGCGCGCCAAAAACTATTAAACAATTCTGAAAATTTGTTTTGTTTGTGACCTATGGCTCAAAAAGCTCTAACCGCTATGGAACTTAACATCTGAGGTCATCTGTCCCCTAGACATAGAACTAAGTAAACCTAACTAACCTAAGGACATCACACACATCCCTGCCCGAAGCACGATTCGAACCTGCGAACGTGGCAGCCGCGTGGTTCCCCACTGAAGCGCCTAGAACTGCTCGGTCACAGCGGCCGGCGTGTGACCTATGTTGTTGAGGTATGTGAAATATAGAACCAAGTACCCATGCTGTGCGATTGTACCGACATTAAAATGCAGCACAGTTTTGCTATCCTCCAGCTCGTCACGATCAGACAGCGTGGTGTGGCCGAGGAGGAAGTGTGAAGCAAGATTGATCACTTTGGAGCTCGTGGCGGGTCATGGCCCACTAGCAGAAATCATGGTCTGCCCTGCATTAGAGTGTAATTAATGGTTTTGGTTAGATGACATTCAATAGCCGTTAAGTATCTGACCGTTGGATTTTTTATTTGAACCCTAATATTTATCGGTTGCGGTCGTGGACCAACTTCACACACTATAGGACAAAAACAGTTTAGGTGAATACATAAATCAGCTTCTTTTCTGGCTGATGGAAAATCGAAAACGTCATAAGAGGTTGTTGTTGTTGTGGTCTTCAGTCCTGAGACTGGTTCTCTCCATCCTACTCTATCCTCTGCAAGCTTCTTCATCTCCCAGCAGCTACTGCAACCTACATCCTTCTGAATCTGCTTAGTGTATTCATCTCTTGGTCTCCCTCTATGATTTTTACCCTCCACGCTGCCCTCCAATACTAAATTGGTGATCCCTTGATGCCTCAGAACATGTCCTACCAACCGATCCCTTCTTCTAGTCAAGTTGTGCCACAAACTCTTCTTCTCCCCAAATCTATTCAATACCTCCTCATTAGTTAATCTTCAGCATTCTTCTGTAGCACCACATTTCGAAAGCTTCTATTCTCTTCTTGTCCAAACTATTTATCGTCCATGTTTCACTTCCATACATGGCTACACTCCATACAAATAATTTTAGAAACGACTTCGTGACACTTAAATCTATACTCGATGTTAACAAATTTCTCTTCTTAAGCAACGCTTTCCTTGCCATTGCCAGTCTACATTTTATATCCTCTCTACTTCGACCATCATCAGTTATTTTACAACTTTAAGTGTCCCATTTCCTATTCTAATTCCCTCAGCATCACCCGACTTATGTAGACTACATTCCATTATCCCAGTTTTGCTTTTGTTGATGTTCACCTTAATCCTCCTTTCAAGATACTGTCCATTCCTTTCAACTGCTCTTCCAAGTCCTTTGCTGCCTCTGACAGAATTACGATGTCAGCGGCGAACCTCAAAGTTTTTATTTCTTCTCCATGGATCTTAATACCTACCCGTAATTTTTCTTTTGTTTCCTTTACTGCTTGCTCAATATACAGGTATAAGGAAGCAACACAACCTGTGCCCAACGTAACAGCATTTAACGAAATGATGCTTACATTAACTGTTATAACATTGAGGACATCTCTGTTAGACTTCTGTGTTGTGTTCTTTTGTTATAACTTTTATGACGTTTTGGACTTTCTATCAGACAGAAAAGAAAATGATTTATGTATTCACTCAATCAATTTTTTCTTTGTGTCCTGTGAAGATGGTCCACTACCGAAACCGGTAGATATTAAGGTTCAAATGAAAACAGGCGATGGTTAAATTCCGTTTTCATAATTATAATTATAACCAGCAAACATAGCAAATAAATAAAATTTACATATTGCGAATATGTAGCATAACAGGGATGACACACGGTTAAATTTGTGGGCGATTTGAGGCTACACAGAGTGCCTACCACGTCGGTTAGTAACGATAGCTCTAATCCGGCTGGGCACTTAGTCGCACTGAGTATTATATGTCCGATACGGGTAAGTCATAGATACATATACGTCATTCCATGCTGCTTCAAGTACGAACGTTCTGAGTACGTCAATCGTAGTGTCTGTCGAATGGTGGCTTGCCAGTCTTTGTGCTACCTATGATTAGATTTTTCAACGGATGAGAGATAATGGCCTCGACAGCAGTTAAACAACTTTGTACCGAGGTAGGTCGGGACAACACAGCTACAGGATGACTTGTGTCTTCGCGCTAAAAGATCGCTTCATGGTGACCTCGAAGATACAGCACAATCACTGCCCTTAGCATATGAAAAATATAACGGCTGCTGCCCAGATTAGTGGTGATCGTCTTGTGGACCCACTGGCACATCATCCTATTATGCTATGTTCCCTGCGCATGTGACTATGGTAACGTATGTTCTGCTCAGAGACTCCACAGACGTGCTGACAGTATCGGTGCTCCAGACGTCACATCTCTGTCACCGTGGTTACTTGTCTTAGTAAAATAAACCTGTTTACTGGCTAAAGGCATGTTATGGGGCTGTACGATCCTGCACAACCAAGCACATAACACAGTATGCAGGGCCCTTGAGATTCTAGGACCAACGACCTTGCTGCACTGGCAACACCGGATTCCTTCAGGTCACCGAAGTTAAGCACTGTCGTGCTTGGCTAGCACTTGGATGGAGCAATGTCAAGTCTGCCGAGTGCTGTTGCCATGAGGTCAATTGAAAAGCTACTTGACTGAGAAGGAGCAGCACCGGTCACGAAAACTGACAGCGACCGAGAGAGTGATGGATGTGTTGACCACATGCCCCTCCGTATCCGCATCCTGTGACGCTTAAGGGCTGAGGATGACACAGTGGCCGGTCGGCGCAGCTGGGCCTTCAAGGCCTGTCCGGGCGGAATTTCCTTTATTTGAGATTCTACTTGACGTGGAGGGCCGGTGTGGCCGAGCGGTTCTAGGAGCTTCAGCCTGGAACTGCGCGACCGTTACGATCGCAGGTTCGAATCCTGCCTCGGGCATGAATGTATGTGACGTCCTTAGGTTAGTTAGGTTTAAGTAGTTCAAAGTTCTAGCGGACTGATGACCTCAGAAGTTAATTCCCATAGTGCTCAGAGCCGTTTGAGCCATCTACTTGACATTGAATATGACCCTCATCAACACATGGATTCAATACATGATAATCATGAGATCCCGACTAACACAAGGAGCACAATACAGGAACGATAAACTGCAGTCTCGATGCGCCAGTGCCTCTGTCGAATTCCACCACATCCCCTTACACTTTTCTCCTTCGAAGAAGGGATACAATACTCTTCTCACAAACAAATAAATATCAAATGTTAAAATTGTTTCAATAAAAACAGTATTGATCGCATGTATGTTGTATGTGTTTCCACTGGTGGCCGATTTCGGTCTTCTGTAAGACCGTCATCAGATCAACTGTTACTCCTTGGTGAGAGCAGGAGCCTGTAGCATGGAGCAGGCCGCTCCAGATGAGTGTCCCGGAACAGTCACCAAACAAAATACAAACGACATACATCTACATCTACATGGATACTGTGCAAATCACATTTAAGTGCCTGGCAGAGGGTTCGTCGAAGCACCTTCACAATTCCAATCTCGTATAGCGCGCGGAAAAAACGAACTCCTATATTTTTCCCTTATTTTATCGTGGTGATCGTTTCTCCCTATGCAGGTCGGTGCCAACAAAATATTTTCGCATTCGGAGGAGAAAGCTGGTGATTGGAATTTCGTGAGAAGATTCCATCGCAAGGAAAAACGCCTTTCTTTTAATGATGTCCAGCCTAAATCCTGTATCATTTCTGTGACACTCTCTCCATATTTCACGATAATACAAAACATGCTGCCTTTCTTTGAACTTTTTCGATGTACTCGGTCAGTCCTATCTGGTAAGGATTCCACGCCGTGCAGCAGTATTCTAAAACAGGACGGAGAACGGTAGTGTAGGCAGTCTCCTTAGTAGATCTGTTACACTTTCTAAGTGCCCTGCCAATAAAACGCAGTCTTTTTAGCTTCCCCGACAACATTTTCCATGTGTTCCTTCCAATTTCATACCTAGGTATTCATCTGAATTTACGGCTTGTAGATTAGACTGATTTTTCGTGTAAGCGAAGTTTAACGAATTCCTTTTAGCACGTATGTGGATGACCTCACACTTTTCGTTATTTGGGGTCAACTGCTAATTTTCGTATCTTTCAGCTATATTTTCTAAATCGTTTTGCGATTTGTTTTGATCTTCGGATGACATTATTATTATTCGATAAACGACAGCGTCATCGGCAAACAACCGAAAACGGCTGCTCTGATTGTCTCCCAAATCGTTTATATAGATAAGGAACAGAAAAGTGCCTATGACACTACCTTGGGGAACGCCAGAAATCACTTCTGTTTTGCTCGATCACTTTCTGTCAGTTACTACGAACTGTGACCTCTCTGACAGGAAATCACATATCCAGTCACATAACTGAGACGATATTCCATAAGAACGGAATTTCCCCACAAGTCGCTTGTGTGGTACAGTTTCAAAAGCCTTCCGGAAATCCAGAAATACGGAATCGATCTGAAATCCCTTGTCAATAGCACTCAACACCACATACAAATTAAAAGCTGGTTTTATTTCACAGGAACGATGTTTTCTAAACCCATGTTGACTGTGTGTCAATAGACAGTTTTCTTAGAGACAATTCATAATGTCTTAACACAATGTATGTTCCAAAATCCTGCTGCATATCGAAGTTAACGATATGAACCTGTAATTTAGTGGATTACTCATACTACATTTCTTGAATACTGGTGTGACCTATGCAACATTCCAGTCTTTGGGTACGGATCTTTCGTCGAGCGAACGGTTGTGTATGAGTGTTAAGTATGGAGTTAATGCATCAGCATACTCCGAAAGGAACCTAATTGGTATACAGTCTGGACCAGAAGACTTGCTTCACTCCCCGCCAAGGTGCTGGCGCAATCAAAAGTTTCTGCTCGAATCACAAAGACATTCCAATAACTCTGAAACGTAGAAACACTCGGCAGAACCTTTGACTCACTTACACATGGAGGACTGTATTAATAGCGTGCAGGCTTTAAAAACGGTAACATAAAATCATTTGATCGCAAGAGACACAGAGCGCTAGTAAGACTGAGAAAATTTTCAAATAACGGCCACCATTTAACTAGGCCAACTGAACTCTTCCACACCGTCTTAAGGTTCTAAAGTCTCACCATAATAATAAAGTTTAAAATCTCTGAGTGCGTCGGTGAACAAATAATTACGATGACTTACTCCAGCCGGCCGCTTCGGCCGAGAGGTTCTAGGCGCTTCAGTCCGGAACCGTGCTGCTGCTACGGTCGCAGGTTCGAATCCTGCCCCGGGCATGGATGTGTGTGATGTCCTTAGGTTAGTTAGCTTTAAGTAGTTCTAAGTCTAGGTGGCTGATGACCTCAGATGTTAAGTTCTATAGTGCTCAGAGCCATTTGAACCATTTGACTTACTCCATATCAGGTACAAAATACGAGGGAGCGAGTTCCACAGCTTCACCGCTCCCCTTCAAATTTTGTTCCCAGCGAAGTCACAGAACTTGTATCTCCGAGCTGCCCATGTCGGCAAAACGCCCAACCAATTTCACACCACAACGTGTAACGGACATCACGCTCGTTCGGCAGCCGTTGACACTCGTCTCCCTGCGAATGTCACGAGATCTCCAGGGTTACCCGTCGAAGGCTAACAACCAACCCGCTTACCCTGCCAAGCCGGAAGATAAGACACGCGAAAAGCAAAGATAGCTTACCTCAACCACAGTCGACCTCACCGATACATGGACAAAATAAGACTGGCGCCAGCTCGCCACGGCTCAATGACTATAGATACATTCCTAGTACAAAAGCTAATTAGTTATATGTCGTGAACAATAAAGTACGTAATACTGTATGTATAATTTTTTTTGAATTAATGGCATGAATAATATAAAACTTTTAGTACTTTGTCCTGCATGGAGCGCATTGTCGTAATTTACATTAATTAGTGTTTCGCCCCACGAGTAAGATTCTGGAACGAATTATGCTCGCTATTCGAGATTCCACTGTATTTCCAAGTTAAGACGCATACTGTCACTTGTGGTAGACATTACATCAAGAGCCATTACAGGCGTGTTGTGTTCGCCTGCATATCGACTGATGTTGCTTTATCGACAGTGTTCCGTGGCGTTTCAGTCGGGAGGCAAGAGAGTATCTCAGAGTTGCTTCTCCCAGTAACTGGACAGATAGTGCAGGACGAGAAGCTTGGCCCACCATATCTCCAGATTTCAACTCCTGGACTTCTGTTTTTGCGGCTATCTCAAGGAGCTAATGCACAGTGTTGCAACTGAGAATGTAGCACAACTGCAGCAGCCAAATAAAAATAGTTGGGCAACAGTGCAGAATGAGATGAAACGGCGTCTGCAACATTCCGAGAGCGGAAAGAAATCGAGCACGTCAGTGTCTTCACGTACAAGGACATAATTTTGAACATGTCCTGAGATAAACTTACGGTACGTAGTTGAGCTGCATTTTGGCCCCTTCGTGTCGCTTCCTGGGAAGAAATAGTTTCGTATTGTTTGTGTTGCACTTGTGATCCTGACTCTGATGCATAAATCTGAAATAAATCCATTTCAGACTCTTATTTTGGTGCATACATTACATGTAAGAAGTGTGTACAGTTACCTTTGAATCCCACTGCATACAGAATGTAGATTACGTTACTCAGCTACTTTGTGCGGTTGTGCTGAGATGCTTATAGGAGCGTGCAGTGCACTTCATACGCATTAGACGTCTGTTGCCAGTTGTCTACTGCAATTTTAATGGGCAGCAGTCTAATTACATCGACCCGTGTGCTACCAGAAGCCACGTGTGTGGACATTTCGAAATAGAAATAACTAAATTTTCTTTACAACTAAATTATTGAAATACTGTGTTCATGTATTCCACTGGCTTTCATTAGGTGTATAAACATAACTTTTATTGATTTTTTCTGGTACGAGTGTGGACGAATTTATTTATATCTTCATGCGGTTTGTATTACTTGCATCTAATGTGTGACGTTACGAAAGTGATGCAATACGGCTAACTAAATCACCATGTCTCAGGACCGATGTTAATATCTTAGTTAAATAATGCTCCATAAAGCTTGTTATGTCACACTGAATATTGTCCACTTGTTTTTCGATGTTAGTAAATACAGTTAGGCGTAGACGCATAACACAGAACTGAAAATACATACTTTCATCCACATACGTTCGCACGTGTTAATGTATTTGTTGTGCCTGGTATCAAATTAATACAGGGATGATGTAGTTGGAAACATAAGGACAACCGTAATTTGACTAGGATACAGGCTAAGAGCCAAAAGTTTTCCGATCTGCAGCAGTTGTTCAGTTTTGTAATTTGTAACGGAACGGGGCTCTACAAGGGGTGAGTGACAAAATTATTATCTCTGTTTGAGACAAACAGCAAAATAGGTAAGTGTGAAGAAGGCATACAAACAGAAAGTATCGGAAGAAACGAGTGAGCTGGTAAAGGAAAGGCAGAACTAAGAAAATTGTTGTGATAGGAACACAAAAGAGAATGCTGAACTTAACAAATCTATTCCGAAGTGTATTGGAGAAGATATGAAAAGTTATAATTAATATACGGTAACGCGACCGACTGAAAACAATAAGAGTGTGAAGAAATCAAAACGAATAATATACGCTGAGCAAATATCACTTTTATCATTGAACATGGGAAACAACAGAGCAGCCAGCAAGACAGACAAAACTGTGCAAGTATACGAACATTTCTTTATGTATTATATTTCAGGATATGAATCAGAATCCAACAAAATATTTACATACCCGAAATGATACTCGATATGGTGTATAAAACTATTAATCTTCAGAAGAGTAGAAAGTAGTTTCAATCGATCCGGAATCAAAACGGTCTTTTTAAACAGCAATCCATGCTGCAGAGTACTAGTCATTCCCGGCTCTCCTTAATTTCGTACTACAGAGATTTTGACTGTGTGATAAATATTCAGTAAATTAGCTACAATAACCTGAATTACAAGTCAATACAAATTTTGTACGAACGTCGATCTCAAATTTGTCTCACTGTATCTGTATGGTATTCCGTTTTAAAAAGCCGATTCGCGAAACTGGTCTCTCTTGCTAACTGTATTTCATATTACTCTTTGATATCCGCGGAAAAATAAATGAAGTACAGACATGTGAGGCCGACAGAAATTCGTTTGGCCGAGAACGATAGGTATTTCAGTTACTGGAATGGAATACTTTTCGAATTCATCGTGTACGTACCAACAAATTAAACCCACGTGCCCATCGACAATCGATACTGGACTTTAATCGACGATGGGGAGACACAGGGCAGTGGAATTGCTCTCTGGACCGAGGGAGCCATAGTCGACAGACGTACTTCCGCACGGGCCATTAATTCGATTGTTACTTCCGCTAGATTGCAGAGGCAAATCTGTCGATATAGAAAAAAAAAAAAAAACTGGAACGACAGCTACGCCGATGAAACTGAAAGAAAGTGATATGCTTCACTAACGCTTCAAAACGTCCAGTCATTTGTAGGGATCCGGAGATAAAAATACAACCGTAGTGCAAGTAAGCCTGTTTTAGTTTGAGTGTGTTGTAAGATATCGTTCTCCGTTAAATGACGAAATTATTGCAAACGTAGAACATACAATTTTAGTTACCAAGTTTAGAGGGCAGTTCTCTAAAAAGTTGTAGCAACATTCGGTGAAACTGAAAGCAAGCGTGGTAACATAAAGAGGACAGTGGGAATTTCAATGTAAAATGCAGAGAAGAGAGCATATTGGCGGAAAGAGTGCATTGAAAGCCTCTATGAGACGGAAAGTCTTGTCTCTTGTGATGGAAGAAGACAAAGGAGCCGATATAGAAGAGACAGGGGCTCCAGTATTAGCACCAGCATTTAAAAGAGCTTCGGGAGAATTAAGGTCAAATAAGGTAGAAGAGATAGATAACATCCCATCACAATCTCTAAAATCGTTAAGGAAAGGCAAAAAAACGGTACGTAGAATAGATGGTACTGACGGTACAACATCTGAATCGAAAAAAACATCATCCACGCAGTTCAGAAATTTACGAGAGCTGAGGAATGCAAAAATTATCGTACAATCAATTTAACAGCTCATGCATCCAACTTGCTGTCAAGAATGATATAGAAAATAATGGAAGAGATGATGATGATCATTATGTTTGGTTTGTGGGGCGCTCAACTGCGCGATCATCAGGAGCCGTACAAATTTCCAATTTTTTCACAGTCCAATTTTTTAGGCAGTCCAATGTAGCCACTGTCGCGAATGATGATGATGAAATGAGCACAGCACAAACACCCAGTCCCGGGCAGAGAAAATCCCCATCGCGGCCGGGAATCGAACCCGGGACCCCGTGATCCATAGGCAGCAACGTGAGCCACTAGAACACGAGCTACGAATAGAATGAAAGAGAAAATTGGAGATATGTTAGATGACGATCAGTTTGGTTTAGGAAAGATAAAGGCACCAGAGAGGAAGTTCTGACGTCACAGTGTAACGTGCGCGTGGGAGACACAATACTCATTAAAGCCTGTACTATGGTAAGTGAGTGGGGTTTACCTTACGAGACAGGATTTTTGTATAGATATTGACCGCGTGTACCTGAATGGTGGCAAATCAGACTTACACCCACTCTGTAATAATAATGATACGTCAAGTAAGTCCGAAATGCAACTACACGTCAGGACGGACAAAAAGCAACACAGAAGATGCTACCAATTTGTTAATAATACGGTCGCCAGCCTAATTAGGCATTAACTGAGTTTCTTCCCTGTACAAGTTGGTGTATATTCATGCAAAACAATACGTAGTAACACTGCGTGATATAGTACATTTTAGAACCAGAAAATCTATTGAACTGATAGTTTCACTCTCTGTACTGATATGGAAAAACTATGAATACGTAACACTACACTATAATGTATACTACAAAACTTCGTACTGTCTATTGATCTGATTAAAATCGGGCATAGGTTACCCTAAAAATAGCACTTTCGAGCCACACACAAAATGTAAATTTTGATAAAGATAAAACACTGATAAATTTTGACTTATATATATTGACTTTAACTTTTGCTGGTCGAATCAATTTAGAACATTTCAGAAGTCAAATGAATAAAAAAAGGGGGGGACCCTGAAACTGTTATGATCACTGTATTAAAAAAATTGATTACTGAAATTATTATGCGCTCAAGATTTCCAGTATATTAGTTACTACTCTTTTTATCTTATTTCCTGCTCATTTAAATACCTTTATATCTGTCTCGAAATAATTAAACCTCATTACTATATCAATATTAAAGTTATCTTTCAACTTCGTTAGACCTTCGTTATTCATTTACTGGTTCATTAACAAAACAGTTCTTTAAACACCATTATAACATAGTTAGGTCTGCAAGTAATTATTATTAACACAAAATTTAATTTTTCATTTCGGGACACTCGGATTACACAACAGTTTGGAAAGGACCCTGTCTAGGTTAGTTGTGAGGATAATTAAATGATGGGAAAGTTCTGGTATAATTTTAGTTGTTATTGAATAGTTCACTCTCTGGTCCATATGAATACAATACTAAAAATTTCAACCTGCTTGTATCGATGCGGCGGTTGGCGGGCGGCGAGATGGTGAGGCACACAGCACACATACAACCCCAGCTATGGCTCTTGACGTATCGGCACTTTATTTCTTAATAGCGTCGCAATACTTTTCCATTTAGTGCCTATGGAATTTTGCCATGCTGTGCGGGCGTTGGAACGGCATACCCGAGGCTCAGTGAAACTACGTCTTCCAGGAGAGCCTCCTCGCTCCAGAAGGTGTTGCTCAGACCAATGCCAAACTCCAACTACTACTGCTGAGCCCGTTGTGCCGTACAACGCCCGCGTGCATTTTCCCGCGCTTGCCTGCCATCCACATTTTACCGCTCCCTTACAGACAGGGTATTTACCCGAGGTTTTGCATTCTACACATCCTAACACATTGCCTACGTATGGACCAGACGCACAGTTACAATTTTAAACATCTTACAACAGTTCCAAAATTTGTTACATTTCAGTTCAATCACAATACTACTTGACATTTGACATAAACAATAATTTTCACATTGAAACTCGTTTACAGTTTTCTTAACACAATGGCATGAAACAAAAAAGAAATGAAAGCAGAACATCCTCAAGTTTATCGAAAAATCAGAGGAAAAAAATTACTTATTTGTACAATAGTACAGCGTCGTTGTTGTTACAACAGTTGATAGTGGAAGGAAGACTAAAGAAAAATCAAGACATGTTTATAGGATTTGCCGACCTGAAAGAAGATTTCGATATTGTAAAATGGCGCAAGATTTTCGAAACCCTAAAGGTAAAAAGGGTTAATATACGGGGTAAGCTATAGAGAAAGAAATTAATATACAATATACCCAAGAGAAAAGAGCGTAAAACCAAGAGGGAAACGATCGGGTGCAAGACAGGAATGTAGTCTTTTGCGTCTACTGTTCAATCTATACATCGATGAAACAATGACGGAAATAAAAGGAAGGCTCAAAAGTGAAATTAAAATTCAAGGTGAAAGGATCTCAGCGTTAAGATTCGCTGATGACATTGCTGTCCTCACTGAAAGTGAAAAACAATTACAGGATCTGATGAATAGAACGAACTGTCTAATGAGTGCAGAATACGGACGGAAAGTAAATCGAAGAAAGGTGAAAGTAATGAGAAGTAGCAGAAATGAGAACAGCGAGAAACTTAACATCATGTTTGGTGATCACGAGGCAGATGAAGATAAGGAACTCAGCTGCCTAAACATCAAAATAACCCACAATGGACGGAGCAAGGAGGATATAAGAAGCATATAAGCACTAGCAAAAAGGGTATTCTTGGCCAAGAGAAGTCTATTAATATCAAATATTCGCCTTAATTTGAAGAAGGAATTTCTGAGAACGAACGATGGAAACACAGCTTTATATGGGAGTGAAACACTGACTTTGGGAAAACCGGAACAGAAGAGAATCGAAGCAATTTAGATGTGGTGCTACAGAAGAATCTTTAAAAAACAATAAATAAATAAACGACTCGAGAATCGGACATTGGGAAGACCAGTCAGTTCAACCGCACTAGCAAAAACGCATGGGCAACTTTTGATTGAGAGATAACACTGGTCAACAGTGATTTTATTACTAATTAAATGACAGTGAATGTAGGGTAACTTTGTGGCCCTGAATTCGAAATGTCATTCATGTTGCTATATTGGCTCTATTTATTGTGGTAATGTACAATATGTAAATAAACAAACAAAAATTGAAAATATTAATTCAGATACATTCTGTACACAGTCAAATGAAAATGAGAAAAACATATCAAAAGGATCCTAAAAATAAAGTTTTATTGTTGATTAGGCACGTAATAGAAAAAGAAATGAAAAGACAGTCTCTTAAAAACATTACAGTTAGCATAAGGAAAACTCTGCCTGTGTATTTTCTCTTTTGTTGATCTCAGGGACAGTCATGCTGAAGATTCCAGCAGTAGTATGCCATCATGTGCTTGTCGCTACAGTCTGGAACCGCGCGACCGTTACGGTGGCAGGTTAGAATCCTGCCTCGGGCATGGATGTGTGTGATGTCCGTAGGTTAGTTAAGTTCTACGTTCTAGGGGACTGATGACCTCAGAAGTGAAGTCCCATAGCGCTCAGAGCCATTTGCGCTTGTCCCATCTACCTTGCTATCGTTCTTCCACCACTAGAAAATCTTGATGGAATTATTCACCTTGTTCCTCGCTGTAATCACCAAGATTGTCTGGAATCTATCAAGATGGCTGTGGAGTAGTGAATCTTGATGCTCATATTAGCCCCCAAGCTTTAGAAGTTTCTGAGCACCTTTTGCACCAATTCTTCATAATTATGTGTTTTGTTGTTACCTAAGAAATCCTTCACAACACAAACAAAATTGCTCCAGGCAGATGCTTCGATGCAATTCGTAACTCCGAATTTGGGGACCATCAAAAATACCTGCTTTTGATTTTTCATTACTGATTACCGGGGATGATTTGCATATATATTTGAAACAGTCACTATTTTTATCCAATGCTTTCAAAAATTGCTTCGTTAGACCAAGCTTGATATGAAGTGGTGGAAGAATGATTTTGTCCCTGTCAACTCATTGTTCTTTTAGTATATTAGCTGCTCCTACAGTAAAGCTATCTCTTGATGGCCAAGAAAACCTGTTCTCAGTAATCATGCTTTGCTCTGCTGTCCCACATGCAAATAAAGCAAGGGAATGTTTTGTATCCACTTTGCTGTCGAAGTAAAAAGGTAACCATTTTTAAATCAACACAGACAGACCATTGGTGTTGACTATAACGAAGTTTCTGGAGAATCATATGGATATTTTCGTATCCCTCATGAAGTTTTGTAGAGTGGCCAATTCAAATAGATGGATAGCAGTTATTATTATGCAGCACATTTTAAATTTCTCGCTGAGCAATCGATAAAAACCTCTAGTCTTGAGTTTGATATTTTGGTAGTACCACTTAATATGGTAAACCAGGGATGTCACTGCAGTAAACAAGTGCATCATCTCGATTGAAGTATGGAACTAGATTTTCTTCTCTTGTCCGGTAAGCTGTGTTTTTAGTTCCTGGTTGTAGACAATTCTTCTCATTTAGTCTAGATGCCAAGATTTCAGAAGACTGCTTAGAAAGACCGAGGTCTCTTATCAAATCGTTAAGCTCTTCCTGACTGAAGAGCTGATATTTTGTGGAACTTCCTTCGTATTCAGATTCACTACTACTAGTGTTCAGGTCCCCAAATCATTATCATCTGAAGGAAGTAGTTTTGGCAGAGTGGTGAACACTGGTACAGGAATGTCATCGCTTGATGAGTCTAAATGGGGATATACTCACTTATGCTACTTTTAGCGATCGAAACCTTCTCCATTGACAATGCAAGATAACAATCGTTATGGTGGTTTTTTGGCTCTCCAACACCGTTGGCACTCCAACGTTTAAATCTCTTCGTTTATCATTAGTCCACAGTCGTAAAGACTCGACACAGCTTTTGCAAACATTATGAGGAGCCCAATGTATATCTTGGTCTCCGAGTTTTATATAAAATACGCAAGTCAGGCCTGTTACACAATGTCAGTGATGTTCTAACGTTGTTCTTGCAGAGCGTATTCTCCACAAATATAGTGTAACACATCAGGAGAGTTGAAACAACCTCTACGCGAAGGACTCATGTTTATCTATGAAAAGAATAAAATAAAATAAAAACTATATTTGCAAAAATATTACACTACTGGCCATTAAAATTGCTACACCACGAAGTTGATGTGCTACAGACGCGAAATTTAACCCACAGGAAGAAGATGCTGTGATATGCAAATGGTTAGCTTTTCCGAGAATTTAGACAAGGTTGGCGATGGTGGTGACACCTACAACGTGCAGACATGAGGAAAGTTTCCAACCGATTTTTCATACACAGACAGCAATTGACCGGCATTGCCTGGTGAAACGTTGTTGTGATACCTCGTGTAAGGAGGAAAAATGCGTACCATCACGTTTCCGACTTTGATAAAGGTCGGGTTGTAACCTATCGCGATTGCGGTTTATCGTATCGCGACATTGCTGCTCGCGTTCGTCGAGATCCAATGACTGTTAGCAGAATATGGAATCAGTTGGCCCAGGACGGTAATAAGGAACGCCGTGCTGGATCTCAATATCCTCGTATCACTAGCAGTCGAGATGACAGGCATCTTATCCGCATGGCTGTAATGGATCGTACAGCCACGTCTCGATCCCTGAGTCAACAGATGGGCCGTTTGCAAGACAACAACCATCTGCACGATCAGTTCGATGACGTTTGCAGCAGCATGGACTATCAGCTCGGAGACCATGCCTGCAGTTACCCTAGACGCTGCATTACAGTCAGGAATGCCTGCGATGGTATACTCAACGACGAACCTGGGTGCACAAGTGGCAAAACGTCACTTTTTTCGGATGAATCCAGGTTCTGCTTACAGCATCATGACGGTCGCATCCGTGTTTGGCGACATCGCGGTGAACGCACATTGGAAGCGTGTACTCGTTATCGCCATACTGGCGTATCACCAGGCGTGATGGTATGGGGTGCCATTGGTTACGTGTCTCGGTCACCTCTTGTTCGCATTGACGGCACTTTGAACAGTGGACGTTACATTTCAGATGTGTTACGACCCGTGTCTCTACCCTTCATTCGATCCCTGCGAAACCCTACATTTCAGCAGAATAATGCACGACCGCATGTTGCAGGTTCTGTACGGGCCTTTCTGGATACAGAATATGTTCGACTGCTGCTCTGGCCAGCACATTCTCCAGATATCTCACCAACTGAAAACGTCTGCTCAATGGTGGCCGAGCAACTGCCTCGTCACAATACGCCAGTCATTACCCTTGATGAACTGTGGTATCGTGTTGAAGTTGCATGGGCAGCTGTACCTGTACACGCCATCCAATCTCTGTTTGACTCAATGCCCAGGCGTATCAAGGCCGTTATTACGGCGAGATGTAGTTGTTCTGGGTACTGATTTATCAGGATCTATGCACCCAAATTGCGTGAAAATGTAATCACATGTCAGTTCTAATATAATATATTTGTCTAATGAATACCCGTTTATCATCTGATTTCTTCTTAGTGCAGTAATTTTAATGGCCAGTAGTGTATAAATATGATAAGGTGCAACTAATAAGACAATACATATTACAAGACAATCTGTAACTTACATTTAACTAACAATAATGTAGTTACTAATCGTGACATTTCTTTTTCTTGATGCAACGAACGATAAATTCTTCGGCCGGCCGTGGTAGCCGAGCGTTTCTAGGCGCTACAGTCTGGAACCGCGAGACCGCTACGGTCGCAGGTTCGAATCCTGCCTCGGGCATGGATGTGTGTGATGTCCTTAGGTTAGTTAGGTTTAAGTAGTTCTGAGTTCTAGGGGACTGATGACCTCAGAAGTTAAGTCCCATAGTGCTCAGAGCCATTTGAACCATTTTTGATAAATTGTTCATTAACAAAAACTTTGAAAAGCTGTTGCACGAATCGCGTCCTCTCACACGTCGTTCCTTGCTCGACTGTCGCTCTGAGCGCAAACATGGGTGTGGGGGACCCTGACCTCCAATGCAGCAGTGTGACGAACTGTCTCTCCTTGAAGTTGTGAGACACAAGAGGGTGTCTCAAATTACTACCACGCCCCATAATCTCACATTCTCCTCTGTAACGTGTAACATATAAGATACTACATTTGTACATATGCAATGACAAAATATAAAATGGATAGGTATACAGAATTATGGAATTCACAACCGATTTACCGATAATTTAACGCTACACCTCAGAGATAGCACGTAACTAAGAAACTGGAGCTAATTGGGGAAATCCGTTTCCAGATTCAGCACACGAAATACACCCATTATACGTTCAAATATACCTGGTAACAAGAAAATAATTTTTTTTTAAGCTGTGTAACCTATAACGCAGGCCAGAGCCCAAACATAATGACCATCTGATTCACTGCATGCTGGTTCTTGGTGGGTTCCCGGAAGTGTGTGGCTCAGATGTCTATGTACAGAACACTTGATTCCTGTGATTTACGGGACAGTGATCTGAGTTTGCGTATCTGGCGCTCCATAACTTCTCAGATGGATCCATCGGCATAAAATGAAGTTAGTTAGATCACCGTCGGGCAAGACGTCAAGCATGAAGGACTCCATGTGGACCACGGTAAAGTTCACGTAGTCCACAGCTGTCATGGCGTCCTCGATTATCGTCACATTTGGCATGCAAGCCCAGTTGAATGTCCCCAATAGCGTAATATTACCCCATAGGCCTGCGTCTATGGCCCGGTGCATGGTTGGAAGAGCCGTTCGCCAGGATGACGACATATGTGGACACAATACCGGATCTCGTGTAACATGCCACCAGGAGACGATGGTTTAATCTGGGAGATTCTGCCGGCCGTTGTGGTCGTGCGGTTCTAGGCGCTGCAGTCCGGAACCGCGCTGCTGCTACGGTCGCTGGTTCGAATCCTGCCTCGGGCATGGATGTGTGTGATGTCCCTACGTTAGTTAGGTTTAAGTAGTTCTAAGTCTAGGCGGCTGATAACCTCAGATATTAAGTCTCATAGCGCTTAGAGCCATTTGAACCATTTTTTGGATGATTCGGTGCCCATGCAATCGTTTTCGACAATGTTGTTGGGTGATCATGGGAACACGTGGGAGTGATCTGCTTCGGATCCCCAATTTCAACAATGTGCGCTGAAGAGTATGCTCTGAAATACTTGAGCCTACGCCAGCATTCAACACCTCCGTCAGATATGCCGCAAATGGCGCGGCAAATACTCCTTTACAGGGTGAGCAAGCCTCCGTTCTCCACGCTCTGCTATGAGGCGTGGGCGATGATTTCACCGTCTCCCCACGAAAACAGCACGCAAACAGCCGACGAGCTTCACAATTTCTGAGATATTTGTTCCTAGGCGCCGGGCTGTATCAGTCTGCCATTTCTCAAAGTAGCTTATGCCGGGAGATTTCTTCATTTCATCTCCAGATTGTTTCCTCATTAGTCTCCGTTATCCTTATATACAGGGTGTCCACAATTAAAGTTCCACTTTCAAAACGCTGTAGATAGAGAACCACTGCTCGGATATGGCCGCAGCATTGCAGGAAGAGTAGAATCAGGGTGTGCAAACATTCAGTGCACGGGGAATTGCCAGAACGTTGGAAACGCCTGCGAGCACGATATATAAAATCATACGAAGTATCCTGCATTGCTCTCCACACAAAATCACCCACAGTTCAGGAGTTGCTTCCTGCTGACCTGCCAGCAGTCATACGTTCGCTCTGGAATTTGTTGCTCGAATGTAAATGGACAATGAATAATCAAGGAACATTCTATCGACAGTCGAAGTCCATTTCCATCTCCAAGGACATGTCAATACGCAGAATTGTAGAATACGGACAATGGAAAATGCGCACGCACATCAATATGAACCACTTAATTCTGCAAAGGTGTGGTGCCGGTGACGGCATCGTTTATCGTAGAGCCGTATTTTTTCGAGAAAATGAGTCCTGCTGGTCCTGTTACTTTCATTGGTAAACGCTATGAGAGTCATATGAGTACAAACGTCATTCCAACCCTTCAGGAACGAGGATGTGCGGATAGGATCATTTTCATGCAAGAGGGCGCTCCTCCACACATTGCACAACCAGTGAAGCGGCTGCCGCAGAGGCATTTCGGAAATGCTAGTACTATTAGCCTGTTTCCCTACAGCTTGGTCGTCCAGATCACCTGATCGTAATCCGTGTGATTTCTGGCTGTGTGATTATCTGAAAGAATGGGATGGAAATCGGTAGATGTGATGTATAGTACAGACAAAAAACGGTTACCAGTTCAAAAAAACTGCATAATGTATTCAACAGGAAGGGCTTCGTAAGTTGAGCAAGTCAATAACGCGTCGGTCCACCTCCAGCCTTGCATGCAGTTATTCTACTTGGCATTGACTTATGGTGTCCATGGGTATCCTCATGAGGGATATCGTGCAACATTATGTGCAATTGACGCTTTAGAAATCCCTAGCACGTTGGAGGGCCCTGTTGTTAATGCTCAAAAGTTCTCAGCTGGGGAGAGATCCGGCAGCCTGGATAGCAAAGTTAGATTTTGTCAAGCACGAAGAGAGACAGTAAAAACTCAAGACGTGTGCTGAAATGTAAGCCCACGATCGTTTGCCACGGAAGGTAACGAGACGGGGTGTAGAATATCGCCGATGTACTGCTCTGTTCTAAGGGTGCCGCGGATGATAACCAAAGAGGTCCTGCTGTGACAAGTAAAGGCACTCCGGACCATCACTTTTGGTTGTCGAGCCGTAAGGTGGGAGACAGTGAAGCAGGTATTCCACTGCTGTCCGGCGCATCTCCAGACGTCTTCATCCTGGAATATCGTTGAGTGGAGTAGAATTGTGTTCAGTGATGAGTCTCGCTTTGAACTGAGCCCTGATGGCCAGCGAAGACGTATCTGACTGGGACAGCTGTGGGGTACCGACCTGACTGTTGCCTGCCATATTCCCCAGTGATGGTCTGGGGTATCACTCCCTTTTGTAGTAGGATCCCTTTTGTTGCTCTACACGGCAACCCATCCTGGGCTTACACTTCAGGAAGATAATGCCCATCTGCATACGACGAGAATTGCTACTTCTTGTCTTCGTGCTTGTCAAATCCTACCTTGACCAACAAGGTCGTTGGATGTCTGCTCGACTGAGGACGTTTGGAGTAATATGGGCAGAGCCTTCCAACAAGATTGGGCTTTGTACAATCCAGTATGCCATACGGACAGAGTCGGTCATAATGTCCCTAAGGAGGACATCCTAAAATCTATCAATCAATGTCAAGCAGAAGAAACTCTGTGTTTAGCAGAACAAAACAATACCTTTTAAATGGCAATATTTTAGTTAGTTTTAACCTTTGTCTGTGTTTTATTATTGAGGTAATTAAAAATTTTCGGAATCACATTCTCTTTCGAAATTTTCTTCGTTGAACAAAGAAAGTTATTTGTTTTACGTGGATTCTATCACCTAAGGTTTAAATGTCTTAGACCATAATATGCAGCTGCGTCTGTTGCCTTGTATCTTTTATGAATGAATACATTGTCGTGTGAAAGCGAAGTACTACCATCAGCATTAAAATACGTAGCGTCCGCATGCCTGTCCCAAAACACAGAATCAGCTGCCAAGCGAGGTGGAGACAATTACATTGTTCTTGCATTAAGTGGGAAACTTATTGCCTTAGCAATGATCGACTCGTTTCTGTCAAATATGCCTTTGGCTTTGGGTATAGACTCGTTGCAAGTCAGAAAACACTGTCCAATATTTTTTGGCGTAAGAATTATGATTATGACCTGTTCATAGCCCTCAAAATGTTATAACAGCAAACACGTCTTTAGTGTAGTGTTAGTTGTAATTCTGGGTGCGCCAGGCTGGGAAAAGTGAGCACATTTTGGCGAATCCCCTTTGCGGTTTATATGACCAATTGGTGCTTTACTTTTTTAAGGTAACCGAGACAGTGATAAGAACATTTCCAACACAATTTCGACTGCTGTTCCACCAGCAAACGTATTCGGCACGTCCCACAGATCCTCCTCTGATAATCAGATCTCATGTGGCACGCAGTTGCCAACTTGGGCGTGCAGCCGGACAAGTTCTGTGACATCACAATGTGAAATCTCGCAGTAAGAATCCATATGCGAGATAAAACGCAATAAATGCTGTTAGATGCGGGCAACCTGAACAGTGCCTAAGCCATATTAGAACATATCTCATAAAACGTAAGTGTCATATTTAATGATTTTTGTATTAGAGCTTGTGACCTACGTAAATATTATGTGTGAAGGCACCGACACGTTGAGATACATAAAAGACGTGTGGTTTTTGGTTGTAAAGAGTTAAAGTGCAAATACATAGGAAGATTAGATTAGATTTACTTTCATTCCAATTGATCCGTAGTGACGAGGTCCTCCAGGATGTAGAACATGTCAGAAAAACAACAATACATGACAAATATTTACAACTAAAACAAACAAGCTAATGTATCATTCCACAGGTCCCAAGTGGAATGATCGTCATTTTATAATGAATACTATATGAAAGAGTCATTTAACAAATACTAATGCACTGAATATAAAATAAAAAAGTTTATTTATTTATTTATAAGGCAATAAATGTGTAATACAACTACTATAATACTTATTTACAATGAACACGTTGTTGTTGTTGTTGTGGTCTTCAGTCCTGAGACTGGTTTGATGCAGCTCTCCATGCTACTCTATCCTGTGCACGCTTCTTCATCTCCCAGTACCTACCGCAACCTACATCCTTCTGAATGTGCTTAGTGCATTCATCTCTTGGTCTCCCTATACGATATCTACCCTCCACGCTGCCCTCCAATACTAAATTGGTGATCCCTTGATGCCTCAGAACACGTTCTGCCAACCGATCCCTTCTTCTAGTCAAGTTGTGCTACAAACTTCTCCCCAACCCTATTCTATACTTCCTCATTAGTCATGTGATCTACCCATCTAATCTTCAGCATTCTTCTGTAGCACCACATTTCAAAAGCTGCTATTCTCTTCTTGTCCAAACTATTTATCGTCCATGTTTCACTTCCATACATGGCTACACTCCATACAAATACTTTCAGAAATGACTTCCTGACACTTAAATCTATACTCGATGTTAACAAATTTCTCTTCTTCAGAAACGCTTTCCCTGCCATTGCCAGTCTATATTTTATATCCTCTCTACTTCGAACATCATCAGTTATTTTGCTCCCCAAATAGCAAAACTCTTTAATACTTTAAGTGTCTCATTTCCTAATCTAATTCCCTTAGCATCACCCGACTTAATTCGACTACATTCCATTATCCTCGTTTTGCTTTTGTTGATGTTCATCTTATATCCTCCTTTCAAGACACTATCCATTCCGTTCAACTACTCTTATAAGTCTTTTGCTGTCTCTGACAGAATTACAATATCATCGGCGAACGTCAAAGTTTTTATTTCTTCTCCATGGATTTTAATACCTACTCCGAATTTTTCTTTTGTTTCCTTCACTGCTTGCTCAATATACAGATTGAATAACATCGGGGAGAGGCTACAACCCTGTCTCGCTCCCTTCCCAACCACTGCTTCCCTTTCATGTCCCTTGACTCTTATAACTGCCATCTGGTTTCTGTACAAATTGTAAATAGCCTTTCGCTCCCTGTATTTTACCCCTGCCAACTTCAGAATTTGAAAGAGAGTATTCCAGTCAACATTGTCAAAAGCTTTCTCTAAGTCTACAAGTGCTACAAACGTAGGTTTGCCCTTCCTTAATCTATTTTCTAAGATAAGTCGTATGGTCAGTATTGCTCCACGTGTTCCAACATTTCTACGGAATCCAAACTGATCTTCCCCGAGGTCGGCTTCTATTAGTTTTTCCATTCGTCTGTAAAGAATTCGCGTTAGTATTTTGCAGCTGTGACCTATTAATCTGATAGGTAATTTTCACATCTGTCAACACCTGCTTTCTTTGGGATTGGAATTATTATATTCTTCTTGAAGTCTGAGGGTATTTCGCTTGTTTTATACATCTTTCTTACCAGATGGTAAAGTTTTGTCATGACTGGCTCTTCCACGGCCGTCAGTAGTTCCATCGGAATGTTGTCTACTCCCGGGGCGTTGTTTCGACTCAGGTCTTTCAGTGCTCTGTCAAAATCTTCACGCAGTATCGTATCTCCCATTTCGTCTCCATCTACATCCTCTTCCATTACCCCTAGTGAGATAAGCCTCTACATCCCTACATTTGTCCTCTAGCCATCCCTGCGTAGCCATTTTGCACTTCCTGTCGATCTCATTTTTGAGACGTCTGTATTCCTCTTTGCCTGCTTCATTTACTGCATTTTTATATTTTCTCCTTTCGTCAGTTAAGTTGAGTATTTCTTCTGTTACCCAAGGAGTTCTACTAGCCCTCGTCTTTTTACCTACTTGATCCTCTGCTGCTTTCACTACTTCATCCCTCAAAGCTACCCATTCTTTTTCTACTGTATTTCTTTCCCCCATTCCTGTCAATTGTTCCCTTATGCTCTCCCTGAAACTCTGTACAACCTCTGGTTTAGTTAGTTTATCCAGGTCCCATCTCTTTAAATTCCCACCTTTTTGCAGTTTTTCAAGTTTTAATCTACAGGTCATAACCAATAGATTGTGGTCAGAGTCCACATCTGCCCCTGGAAATGTCTTACAATTTAAAACCTGGTTCCTAAATCTTCGTCTTACCATTATATAATCTATCTGAAATGAACACATTACTGCACTGAAATGGTGCAGAACTTAGATTGTACTTACACACACACACACACACACACACACACACACACACACACACACATAAAAGAATAGGTATCCACAATTGTGTTGATCTAAAACTTTCCTGAGGTAAACTTACCATGTAAAAATAAAAATTTTCTTAGACGTATCCTTGGAAGTTATCGGGCAAACAAAGTTTAGTTTTGCGTGCATGCCTGGTGTATTCAGTAGTGAACTGCTGTCGCTATTCAAGGACTGGTTTCCTTTTGTCCATAACGACATCGTCGTCGAGGGGATATTTAACAGTAAAATTTCATCTTCCTTTGATGTTGAAATCTTGCCCAGATACAAAATTTCAAGTCCTCATTAATGATCAAAACTTTGTTTGCTTATACAGGTATATTTACAAGTCGGATTACGAACACAATTCTGTTTTGTGACTTTGAGCACAGACATGAGCGGAGTTTGATCCCTATTTCACGGCTGCTTATACAAGTATATTTCCAAGTCAGATTATGAGCACAGCTCTGTTTTGTGACTTTGAGCACAGACGTGAGCGGACTTCGGTCCGTATTTCACGCCATTTACGCTGCTGGGATTACATCGGCCTGCAGTTCCCTCAACCGCTTTCAAGCTGTAGGCCACTCGCAGTGTGAGACCTAACAGGTCCACGACCCTACCACACGGGTAAGGATACATGGTGGTTATTCATGTCGCAAGGCAACACTAAGTGTAGCAGTAAGTAGAGGACGTGTATCACACCTGGCCGCTCTGCAACTTCGCAGTCTATGCGAGAGTGGGCTCAGCCGCATAAAATCCGTGTTGTCAAACTAACTCAGCAGACGGCTATGATGTCATTAGATCAGGTACCAGTGGTCATCTTCCGCAACTTCCGCCGAGTTAAGCAAAGTCTGTTAGCTCTCTCAACCACAGTAGCCGAGTGAAGAACTGAGCGAGTTGGCGCAGACGACTCGCTCTCGGAAGGACGACGGTTCAAACCCGCGTCCGCCCATCCAGATTTAGATTTTCCGTGACTTCCGTAAATCACTCCAGGCGAATGAAGGTATGGTTCCTCTGAGTGGGCAAGGCCGATTTCCGTCCCATTCTTGACACAATCCGAGATTGTGCTCCTTCTCTAATGACCTCGATGTCGACGGGACGTTAAACCTAATCACCCTTCCTTTCCTTCCTTCCCAGTGAAGACCACTCTGATTAGCCACACACTCGAACTGCTCTACAGTGAGGATTATTTATTGATAATGGTAATTGTAGTGAAACGTGCAGACGGTGTTGCTCTTTAAAGTCATACAGTATCACCAGTTACCTGTTTTAGAAGGTGTGATAAGAGGCCAATTGGGTAACAGATCACACTGGCGAGCACTTCACGTGTGATCATTCCTGAATATTATGGTCGGGTGTCATTTCTTTCGTTCACAGACATCTTTGATGGCTCCTCGAGTTGTTAATAAATAATGTGGATGCATCTCATGGGCTGCCCGAGAGTGGGCGTCGCCCACGGTCGACGAAAAGCGCAACATTTTGGACCTTTGCTGATAGTCTATCAGAGACTTACTGCGTTTCACTAACGGTGCACTCTTTAACTTCCTTCTTGAATGTGAGCCTTTAGCCTTTCGATAATAGCCTTATTTGAACATGTACAATGGACAGTCGTCTCTTACAGGAAAGTGTGTTTGATGTGTTAGTACCACCACGAGGAATCAGCTGGTGCTGACACAAGAATGCAATTACAGAAGGGGACGAATGGTCTTTATGTTTCTGCTTCTGTGATCCCTGTAGTACACGGTGGTGGTGAGGATTCTGCGACAGAACCCTCTTATTCCACTTACGGACAGATAAAATGTTCCTTACCAAATCAAAGCAGTTTTGTTGAGAACAACCACGCGACTCTCGTGAACCACTGAACCATGCATTATGGCATTTTCCTTTTTCGAAATCCCAAACAATTTAGGGCCAAAAGTAAAAGTTTATCAGTGCCAGATCTGTGGAAATCTGTTAGGACTTACATTGTATTTAGTGTTCATTGGGTCATTGTGTGAAGTGAGCTGTGCAATTACTCTTCTGCATTGCCAGGTTTCTGAACGGCTGCTATCAAATTAAGTTATTAGCACAATTTAGCTTGAAACGCTTACTTGCTGTATCTGTGGTCTACCACGTAACAGCGAAACATTGGATCATCGTCCTACGTTTGTACAAGGTGTACATAGAATGACTCTGGACAAACAAGTTGGGGCATCTAGAAGAAGGAGGAGCAAGATAATGTTGGTACAGAATAGAAACCCAGGCGTCTGCGAGACGGAAATTGTGCCTCTGATTGCTGGACACACAGGACGCAAAGTGGTCGCAGACTACGGGGAAAGGGCGGGTGGCAGAATAAACACACAAAGCGCAGGACGCACCCGTAATTGCGCCGCCGTGAGGAATGTGAGGCCTTGGCTGGCCCACTAATTGCCGCTCTGCTGGAAAGGACACGCCCGCTTCGTCCCACGCACCGCGTCTCGGTAGACGTTTGTCTTCATCTTGGCGCGACGTGCCGCCCTGTCCTCAAAGTGCTGTAGGCGTGCCGCTACGCTGCAGGAGCGCTCCACAGCCTACCTGCGTTTCTTCACCACCAGGCTGCGTCGTTCCTTCTGTAGCCAATGTAGAGAGGATGAGTTCTTTCTATTGGAAGACGTGCGTTGATTCTGTACTTCTCACATTAAATTTAGACCTTATTAACTTGATTCGCTATAACATTATTTTTTCGTGTGTTTCTAATTCAGATGACTAATACCGATACCCAGATAAAGGGTTTGTATGGTCTGTATTTCACTTTATTTTTAAGTGCCCTTTAATGCCAGCAGTCTCTACTCTTTGCTTGCTCACTGCCTTGCATGAAAACATATGTTAGGAGGGTAATCCCAAAAGTAAGGTCTCCTATTTTTTATAAGTACAGAACTCTGTTTGTGTGGCAGTTTGTCACACTGTTATGAAGAGTGAATGAAATGTTATCGAGTTTCCAACAGCGTCAATTGCTTAAAACTACACGAGCTTTCGGCCAAGCACTCATTGGCCGTTGTCAAGTGGCCAAGGAGTGCTTGGCCGAAAGCTCGTGTAGTTTTCAGCAACTGACGCGTTTGGAAACCCGAGAACATTTTATTCAATGTTATCGCCGCGAGACTCTGCATTCATACATGTTGTGAAGAGTGCTTCACGCGCTGTGTGTAAACATGCGCACGCCGCGCTGAGGCGCTCAGTCTTGGCTTGGCAGCCGTTGAGAATGGAGCTCCCGTTGGGTGTTACAGCCAGGTGCGAATTGCGCGCAGTTATTCGGCTTTTGAATGCAAAGAGCACTGCGCCGATTGAAATCCATCGCCAATTGACAGAAGTGTATGGTGAGTCGTGCATGGATGTCAAAAATGTTCGTAAGTGGTGTAGAGAGTTTGCAGCTGGTCGGACCGAAATTCACGACGAACAAAGGAGCGGGAGACCGTCAATTTCTGATGAAACAGTGTTGAAGGTTGAGATGCGTGAATATCGGTGGATCACCCTGGATGATCTCTGCACGTTGGTTCCTGAGGTTTCCCCAAGTACCGCTCACAGAATTTTAATGGAAACATTGAACTACCGGAATGTGTGCGCAAGATGGGTGCCACGCATGCTGACTGAGGACCACATGAGGCAACAAGTTGATGCTTCCCGCACATTTCTTCACCGCCTTGCCGCCGAACAGGACAACTTTCTGGACTACACTGTCACGGGTGACGAAACATGGGCATACCACTTTACACCTAAGACCAAGCAACAATCACGCCAGCGGCGGCATTCTTCTTCGCCAAAGCCGCGGAAATTCAAACAAACACAGTCAGCCGGTAAACTAGAGTCAACCATTTTTTGGGATCGGAAAGGGGTATTGTTGGACGACTTTATGCCCACTCGGACCACAATTAACGCTGACAGGTACTGCGAGGCTCTGAAAAAACTCGAACGGGTGATTCAGAACCGGAGAAGAGGAATGTTGAGCAAAGGCGTACACATTCTCCATGACAACACTCGCCCACACATCGCTCGGCAAACCGCTGCTCTTCTGCAACAGTTTCAGTGGAACATAATCACTCAGCCACCCTATAGTCCTGACTTGGCGCCCAATGACTATCATTTGTTCTCTAGGTTAAAAGAACATTTGGCCGGAAAGCGATTCAGCTCCGACGACGAGGTGAAAGAAGAGGTTCGTAACTTTCTGAACGGCATGGCGGCGAGCTGGTATGACATGGGTATACAAAAACTGCCACAGCGTCTACAAAAATGCATCGACAGAAATGGTGATTATGTCGAAAACTAGCTAAATTTCAAGCTGTAAACTGATGTAAGCCATTGTAGAAATAAACAGGTCTATGTACATATAAAAATAGGAGACCTTACTTTTGGGATTACCCTCCTATATGTTTAGCTAGGTCTTGGTATGATCTTCACCTTGCCTTGCTGCAGCAGGCCATGGAGAGTCCTTAAGCGTTCACGGGACAGAGCCAAAATGCACGCATTAAAAGGTGATCGAAACGAGAAATGGCACATTCCTTTGTGAAGTACGTGACGCGTTAGGAGCAGACGAGAGGAAAAACCAGCTTTCCCGCGAAATTTTTAGGTGAGACTTTTCATTAGCCCTTCAGATTCCTTAAGAGATGCCTCGAGAGCGATCTGGTAGCTCCCTCTGTTGCAAGGGCCCGAAAAAGGTGTATTCCTACTCGTTTCTCTCGGGCTTTTATTGGGCTAGTGCACCACGCAAAGAAACATGACGGTGGATTACTTAGAGAGGACTGCGAAGTATTGATTTTCGTTGGCCGACAGTCCTATTGCCGTGTGATTTCACAGGATTCAGATAGCCTTGGAGCGCGACAGAGACCAGATTAGTGTGTGTTATGAAGAGTAATTTCGATGTTGTAGAATACTGTAAGATAGCTGTGTGGAGTTGTAGACAAATAGCAGAAAAAAAAGAAAAAAAAAACATGATTCAAATGGCTCTGAGCACTATGGGAGTTAACATCTGTGGTCATCAGTCCCCTAGAACTTAGAACTATTTAAACCTAACTAACCTAAGGACATCACACACATCCATGCCCGAGGCAGGATTCGAACCTGCGACCGTAGCAGTCGCGCGGTTCCGGACTGAACGCCTAGAACCGCTCGGCTACCGCTGCCGGCGGGAAGCCATAGAGAGCAATTTTGATATTGCTCATGTCAGATAGGTATTGGGTATTGTACAAATCGGATCGTACTGGGACGCAGCAGAAGGAAATGAAACACTTCATAGATTACTACAACGCGAAGCTGCGACAGTCAGCAAGCTAAGATGGTAAGAGAACAGGTAAGTGAGGTTAGCGAGGGGGTTAGGCCACGCTGTAATTTTTTTTTTACTGTCTGTGGTTTCAGGAATAGAAAATATTTTGTATGGTTCAGTTTCGTTCTGTATGTGCATACACACACAATTCGTCTTAGAGCCATCCTTACGAAAGTGGCCAGTCGGCTCTTTCAGGAAACTGAGATTCTACAGAGGTTCATCCTGTTACTAACCATCGAAGCTTTAATTAACTATGCTCTAGCTTAGCTAGTCCGATCTTACCTGCACTTTTTCTGTAGGAACTTCTGCCAATGCATCAGAACACTCAGCGAGAACTTATTTAAACGATCATGTCCAGTGCCTGCATGGACTTTTACCCCCGTATCTGTCCCATCCGCGACAGGTGTGTGTAAGTCTCACCTTCCCGTGTAACTTCGCGAAATGTTCTAATGAAATCAAAGAGATATTTGGAAAAGGGAATTTATGCTCGGGGAAGAATACTTTGATGGTTTGCCAACGACACGGTAATTCTGTCAGTGACGGCAAATGACTTAGAAAGTCATGTGAACGGGATACCTTGAAAAGAGGCTACGAGATTAACATCAATAACAGAACTAAGCAAGGGTAATACAACGTACTAATTACATCAGGTGATGCAGAGTTAGAATAGCAAATGAGATACTAAAATTAGTACATTAGCTTTGCCAACTCTTGATGGCCGAAGTAGAAAGGATGTATAATGCAGACTTTTAATAACAAGAAAAGGTTTCTGAAAAAGAAAAACTTTCTGAAAAAGAAACATTTGTTGACACTGAATGTAAATTGAAGGGTTAGAAAGTATCTTCTGAAGATATTTGTCTTAAGTATAGACTTACACGAAAGTAAAACGCGGC
This sequence comes from Schistocerca nitens, assembly GCF_023898315.1. Classification (NCBI taxonomy): domain Eukaryota; kingdom Metazoa; phylum Arthropoda; class Insecta; order Orthoptera; family Acrididae; genus Schistocerca; species Schistocerca nitens. The sequence continues at coordinate 663,597,317 of NC_064618.1, forward strand.
CAGTAAGCTCTGATAACAGGAGAGTACAATCTTTTGGAATGGGGTGCTACAGCATAAAACTGAAGTTACATTGATGTATTGGATAGCTAATGAAGTACTGAATCGAATTGTGAGAAAAAATACGACATAAGTTGACAAAGAGAAGGGTCCCGTTGATAGGAGACATCCTGAGACATCAAGGAACCGTCAGTTTGGTAATGGAGGGTATTCTGGGACGTAGGAGGGGGCGGGGGGTTTAAAATTGTAGAGGGAGACCAAGGCTTCATTATAGCAACCTGATTCAGATGACCGTAGGCCGCAGCTGTAATGCAGAGATGAGGAGGTTCGCATAGGTTGGACTCCTGTGGAGAGCTCCATCAAAATACCGGGTGGTTATAATTAATCTTTCCCTATTTAACACGTTGTAACACGGAAACTAATTGTCATACGAGGACAAGTCTTGGTAGCAGTAAATTCAGGGACATTGGGAAGAGATATAATGCAGAAACAATTCAATTGAAACACTTTTAATGTGCTGCTATGGTACATCATATCATTACATACCGGTACACTTACTGCTGCAAAAAGGGCTCAATATGGTGCCCATCACTGTTCAGAAGAGTCCAGAAGCGCAGGGTAGATACCACATTGTTTGTATCTATCAGCTCACTTGCAAAGATTGTAATAAGATATGCACTGGAATGACTGGCAGGACATTCGACACAAGATATAAAGAACGCATCAGGGCATTTAAATATGGTACAAATCATTCAACATTTGCGGATCACCTAAAACAATAACACCATAGACCAAGCAACATTGAAAACAATATGAATATCATAAAAATCAGTTAAGACAGACACCTCCTCCCCTTCCAAGAAAATTTCCACATTCAAAAAGCATTAACACAAAATAAACAGGTCCACTCGACATTGTTTCCCCCTTCCATAAACAAACAAAAGAAACCCTCCATCGCTATTTCTTCTCTACCCTTACATAGTACATAAATACACTGGAATAAAATTGAATAGAATTACATACACAATCTAATTAAAAAAATGTTGTAGGTCAAAAACAAAGCAGTGGAAAAGTTACATTGGCAACACTACAAAACACAACCACAACACATACTTGAAGTAAAAAACAAGCAGAATACAGTGGTGTGCATAAAAGTGTGTTGCGAAAAGCATAAGAAATCCATAGTGCTGCAGAACATCTAAAAATTAGACCAAAATTATCAGTGTCTAATGCAGAAAAATAACAATGTGCTAGCACATAGCACTTCCCGATGTAAGCGAGAAATCAACCGAAAATCACCGCAAGTACAAATCAGTTTATTCTTAACGAACTGTTTTTCGATCTAAAAGCAAATCAAAGTGTAAATAACTTAATTACAGACCACTGGTGATGCTTTACCTCAATAAAGGGAAACGCGTCTGGTGTAGTTGCAACGACAGAACAAAAAATACCATCAAGAATTATAAAGTAACTATGAACACTATGGGCACACAGATGAAGAATTTATGAGACATGTATGTCACTTATGCTTAAATATTACATGAAAATCCTTTCACCGAGTTCTATGTAATTCCCACAATAAACCAGAAATTGCTTCATTATCTGCTTCCCAACACTAAACGAAATAACTGACAGTACAACGCTACTATAACTGTATAATGGCTAATAGACTGGTGTTGGGTGTATCAGCATTATTATTATTATTAGTGGAAATGGTCGGACACAAACCGCCGGCAGCCCGAAGTCTTCCAGATCCTACCATTTCAGAAATAAGGAGTCTAGTAATCAAGGGATTTGCAAACAGTTAGTGCGAAGATTTTAATTCGGTTGATGTTAATTGGGGAGATATAGTGTGAGTGAAGTTGGTTGATTTTAACTGAGGATGTATAGTGTGAGAGAAGTTTCTTTTGGAACAGGGGTGATTTAGAGAAGCGTGTTTTGTAAAAAGTGCCGCTCTTAATGTGAATAGTCTGCTCTATTTTCTGTGAAGGCGATGACTGAGAATTGCTTTGTCATTCTATAAAGAAGAGGTTGTTAGAAATAAGCAGTATCAGTTTTCTCACCGACTCATTAATATGTGGCTTAATAAAATACCTAAACTAAACTCCGTCCGAACAGGCCTCGGAAGACCCCACGGTACTGATTGACCGCCGTGTCATCCTTCGCCGACAGGCGTCATTGGATGCGAGTATGGACGGGCATGTGGTCAGCACACCGCTTTCCCGGCCGTTGTCAGCTTTCCTGACCGGAGCCACTACTTCTCGATCAAGTAGCTCCTCAATTTGCCTCACAAAGGCTGAGTACACCCCGCTTGCCAACAGCGCTCGGAAGACCGGTCGGTCACCCATCCAAGTGTTAGCCAAGCCGACAGCGATAACTTCGGTGATCTGACGGGAACCGGTGTTACCACTGCGACAAGGCCATTAGCAATAAAATACCTACAGCATCTAAATATCATTTACCTTCCGTCACATTAAAAATAAGTTTTCAAAGAAGGTTCTTTTGCATTGTTAAGTTTAGTTAAACGTTAACATTAATGACGTATGGTGGTGAGGGGGAAGGGAAGCGGAGGGGAAGAGGTACTACCTAATATCTGGCTGCAGTTACGAGTAATGCTGTCCGAACGGTTCAGCCACCGCTTTAGAGAGGCCATAAATTCACTTGCTGTAAGTATCATGTGTAAATCGCAGAGATTTGTGTGATGTTAGCAGCAGAGGTACACTGTTCCAGATCTCGTAAATTCGGTGGAAGAAGGTGTACATAAATATCATCCTTTACAAAAACCCACAGGGAGAAATTTTGCGGTGACGGACTGTGCCAGGTAAGTGATCACTACAGGGTGACAATTATTGAACTATACGAAATAAAATCGGCACAACTTGTGAACGGTTTGCGTTGGGACGTTCAAATTGCACGGTTAGCCGTGAGACATGATGGGAATTAGTATGTGCAATATAATTTGGTTTAGCGACGAAGCCTACTTTCATTGTATGGGTTCATCAATAAACATAACTGGCGCATTTGGGGGGCTGAGAACCCCCATTTCGCGATCGAGAAGTCTCTTCACCCTCAACGGGTGACTATTTGTGTGCATTGTCCAGTCACGGAATAATCAGTGCGATGTTCCTTGATGGCACGGTGAATACCGAACGCTACGTGAATATTTTGGAAGATGATTTCATCCCTATTATCCAAAGTGACCCTGATTTGGACAATGTGTGGTTCATACAAGGCTGAGCTCGACTCCATCGAAGCAGGAGAATCTCTGATGTCTGGAGGAACACTTTGAAGACCGCATTCTGGTTCTGGGGTACCCAGAAGCCACTGGCATGGTCCTCGATTGGCAGCCACATTCTCCGTATCTGAACACATGCGGCTCCTCTTTGTAGGGCAGTTTCCAAGACAAGGTGTACATCAATAACCTGAAAACCATTGCTGACCTGAAAACAGTCATTCTGGAGGACATCGACAGCATCGATGTTCCGACAATTCAGCGTGCCGTGCAGAAATTCCCCATTCGTCTAAGCCACATTATCGCCAATAATGACAGGCATATCGAACATAAAATCAAAACCTGAATCCGAAAATCTGTAGTGACGTTTATATGTTGAATAAAGTTTATGCGCGCCGTAGTTTGTAACTAATTCGCGTTTCCTTTTTTTTTTTTTTCATGTACTTCAATAATTGTCACCCTGTACTTGGAGATGATATACGGATTCCGTATAGTTCGAATGAAATGCGATAGAGATATCGTTTTGTTAAAAAATTAACGTCTCCTATTTCCTTTCCTCTCACATAAGTTGCAGCCTTAGGCAATACATGAGCAAACGAAAATACACACCTTCCTTTAGTCCCGTATGTGAAAGAGGAATTGTCTAACCAACAGTCGATTAGAAACATTTCTGAACACTTTTATTTCTTTGTTACCAAATTCCACATCAAGATAAATGTAGAGGTTCTCAGATTTTGAAATGTGGACATTGCGCCTACTGACCTTATTAATCATACGAGGGGCGGTTTAAATTGTTATAGCTAACAACTTATGGCACTATTAAAACATGACATAAACACTGTTTTAAATTTTTTTATTGTTAAATAAATGGCAACCTGGAGAAAGGTCGAATAATTTGTTGACTATCAGTGATTACATAAAAAATGTAGTACAAAGATGGAAGCGTCAATTGAAAGTTTTCATTAGAGATTTTGATTCGCAAAGGCCTAACTGAACAACAATTGCTGGCACAGCTTCGTCAGATTTTGACAACGGATAACCTTCAGGAATGACTATTTCCAATAGGTGTGAAGAATTTTTATCGTGGTCGTATGTCTGTCAAAAGTGAATTTCGTGAAGGTCGACCAGACTCGGCTGTCGTCTCAAATAACGTCGATGTGAAGAAAAATGTTTGATATGGATAGGCATGTGACTCACCAGATGTTGAAAAATGGAATACATTCGGTTACTACAAATACTGACTCGCGGGGAGCTTATGTTGTTATAATTGCTGTATGAGCGTCACACTATTAAGAAATGAAGGAGGGTTTACAGAGAAATATCGAATAGTGCTCGTTTCACTCAGCACTCATCAACATTCAAAACACTCTTTAGATTAACTACAACGATCAAAATATTACTACTGAGTGGCTGGCTAGGCAACCGAGACCAGCAGAATGTCGTTCACTTTGGTTTCTTTTCTCACTACATATCACTGGAGAGGCCCCTGAATTCGTTTAAACTGCTCTAATAAGGAGCTGTCTAACATTCTGCGTGGTGTCTGTTTGTTCTATACCGTGTCACCCTACCACTTTCGCGCAACGACGCTCTGAGCGTGTTTTTTAGGGAATTGACTAGTTTGAACCTGGGACCTGTTGCTGGTAAGGAGACGCCAGACCACACATGACATGTAGAGTTCAGAAGAGTTCAGTGAGACTAGCGATGATATAACAAAATACTTAATGCTTTCAGCGTCAGCTCCACTGCACTCCCTGTAAAAGAATCTTAATAGTAACTAAATTTAGTGGAAGGGGTTCAAGGATTTCCTATTTTTATTTAGCTGGTAAAATAACGTCGAAAAAGCAGTTAAGTTTACCATTGGAAATTTTATTCTACTCACAAAACATTGTTTACAAATTGCACTATTGATAAAAGGAAATGTTTTAATACAGGATGGTAAAAACCAACTGCGTTCAACAAAAATGTGTGCGAATATTCCCTGAATGGGTTTCCAAGTTCTACAATGGATCGAAGGATGACCTATGCCATATCACATCTATAATCTAGGTTTAAATTAAGTTTCACAAAAGAGAAAACTACACTCCTGGAAATTGAAATAAGAACACCGTGAATTCATTGTCCCAGGAAGGGGAAACGTTATTGACACATTCCTGGGGTCAGATACATCACATGATCACACTGACAGAACCACAGGCACATAGACACAGGCAACAGAGCATGCACAATGTCGGCACTAGTACAGTGTATATCCACCTTTCGCAGCAATGCAGGCTGCTATTCTCCCATGGAGACGATCGTAGAGATGCTGGATGTAGTCCTGTGGAACGGCTTGCCATGCCATTTCCACCTGGCGCCTCAGTTGGACCAGCGTTCGTGATGGACGTGCAGACCGCGTGAGACGACGCTTCATCCAGTCCCAAACATGCTCAATGGGGGACAGATCCGGAGATTTTGCTGGCCAGGGTAGTTGACTTACACCTTCTAGAGCACGTTGGGTGGCACGGGATACATGCGAACGTGCATTGTCCTGTTGGAACAGCAAGTTCCCTTGCCGGTCTAGGAATGGTAGAACGATGGGTTCGATGACGGTTTGGATGTACCGTGCACTATTCAGTGTCCCCTCGACGATCACCAGTGGTGTACGGCCAGTGTAGGAGATCGCTCCCCACACCATGATGCCGGGTGTTGGCCCTGTGTGCCTCGGTCGTATGCAGTCCTGATTGTGGCGCTCACCTGCACGGCGCCAAACACGCATACGACCATCATTGGCACCAAGGCAGAAGCGACTCTCATCGCTGAAGACGACACGTCTCCATTCGTCCCTCCATTCACGCCTGTCGCGACACCACTGGAGGCGGGCTGCACGATGTTGGGGCGTGAGCGGAAGACGGCCAAACGGTGTGCGGGACCGTAGCCCAGCTTCATGGAGACGGTTGCGAATAGTCCTCGCCGATACCCCAGGAGCAACAGTGTCCCTAATTTGCTGGGAAGTGGCGGTGCGGTCCCCTACGGCACTGCGTAGGATCCTACGGTCTTGGCGTGCATCCGTGTGTCGCCGCGGTCCGGTCCCAGGTCGACGGGCACGTGCACCTTCCGCCGACAACTGGCGACAACATCGATGTACTGTGGAGACCTCACGCCCCACGTGTTGAGCAATTCGGCGGTACGTCCACCCGGCCTCCCGCATGCCCACTATACGCCCTCGCTCAAAGTCCGTCAACTGCACATACGGTTCACGTCCACGCTGTCGCGGCATGCTACCAGTGTTAAAGACTGCGATGGAGCTCCGTATGCCACGGCAAACTGGCTGACACTGACGGCGGCGGTGCACAAATGCTGCGCAGCTAGCGCCATTCGACGGCCAACACCGCGGTTCCTGGTGTGTCCGCTGTGCCGTGCGAGTGATCATTGCTTGTACAGCCCTCTCGCAGTGTCCGGAGCAAGTTTGGTGGGTCTGACACACCGGTGTCAATGTGTTCTTTTTTCCATTTCCAGGAGTGTATCAAAATGGTCTACAGTGACCCTCAATTATCTTTAATTACTTATCTAACTTGTCGTAGTTTACAGTGGATGATGTGGCTTCTCAATAACTATATAACAGAAAAATCATCGCGTTTCAGATTTTTACTTCAAGTGGCAATGTGAATACCATGAGCTTTAATTGACGATCGACACTAGAATTACGTAAAAAGGGGGTGTAACAGATGAGACTTCTGCAGTTCTGAGTGAAGCTTTATGCGCTGTTATGCGGCATCGCGTGCGTTCATTACCTTGTCGGTGTTCGTCAGGGAGCGGCGGACTGCACAGCTCCGCTCACCTCGCCGTCTCGGAAGCAACTCTCTCCTAACTTCTCCTTACTACAATTTACCGAAGTTGGTTTAAAAAAACTATCTGGCTGAGTTTTCATCTGACCAATCAGGGTCGCAATGTTAACCTTACGCTCCGCCTACAAAAATTCTGTCTATCCAATGAGAAACGTTATACTTTTCGTGGTGGGGCAATGTTTTTAAAGTTTGCAACGTAACAAAGACACGAAAAAGTCTCACGCTAAAACTTGCAGCTGGTGTGGCCTTTTAGTGTTATCGTAAGATCTATACTGTTCTACTGGACGGCTCTATCTTTTAACATGGGCTGGGGATTGGTCCTGACGTAACAGAGACGCGAAAAAGTCTCATGCTAAAACTTGCGACTAGGGTGGCCCCTTTTTGTGTTATCGTAAGATCTATACTGTTCTCCTGGAGGGCTCTAGCTTTTAATATGTGCTGGGGGGTGGTCCTGACGTAACAGAGACGCGAAAAAGTCTCACGCTAAAACTTGCGGCTGGGGTGTGGTCCTAGGGGTTAGCTGGCGACGTGGGTGTCCGTCCCTTATCGTAGGGCCTTCTAACTTCACACGGTTCTGCTCTCGGCTTCTGTTCTCATTTCTCCCCTCGGAACTGCGTGTGTCTCACGGTGGAAGGTATGACATGCATTTAGGCATTCTTGTGTTAGTCTGTGGTATTCCATTTTCTCACTCGTTACTCGTATTACTTTGGTTAATTTAATGTCACGATTTATTCGGAGCTATGTGACATACTACTGGATTTGCTTATCATGTCAGGGTTTTCATGGAAGGTGTTGGATTTGCCTGACACCTTACAGCTGATCGTTCTTTAATTTTACGGATCGCCGCCTAAGGAGGAAATGACCATAAAAATAGCCATTCGATCACTATCGTAATTCTTCATCTTCTCCACTAACGGAAATAATTACAGCTACATGCAAGATATTCCCTGCTTTCTTATAATCTTCACCGTGATGTGCTATAAAATGTAGCCTGTCGCTACCATTGTACAGCGATAAAGTGTTGGGTTGTTTCTGGGGGAGGGGACCAGACAGCGAAGTCACCGGTCTCGTCGGATTAGGCAAGGACGGGGAAGGAAGTCGGCCGTGCCCTTTCAAAGGAAACATCCAGGCATTTCCCTGGAGCGATTGAGGGAAATCACGGAAAACCAAAATTATGATGGCCGGACGCGGGATTGAACCGTATTCCTCCCGAATGCGAGTACAGTGTGCTAAGCACTGCGCCACCTCGCTCGGTGCAGCGATAAAGAAATTCGTTAATGAACGATAACCAATGTCGGGAATGGTTCCTGGGCTTGCCGCGAAACACGCAAGTAGGGGCAAAATGTTTCCTTGTGCAGTCTGCATTGTAGCCAAATTTATTCAAGACGGTGGCTGTCCTTTTGTGGTCTCCCACGTCCTCTCTATGGGAGGGGGGGATGTAGTACATGTGGCACTTACGACATCACCACCCCAGTCCTTCCCCTTTCCCACATCCTTCCTCCTCTACCCCACATCCCCTCCCTTCCACCACTTGTGAATTATGTGTGTGTATTTGTGTGCGTGTGTGCGCAATGCATACAACTGATGAGATGTGGACATTGAGCAGAAATGAGTTTAATAACTGTATTACAAGTAAACATACAGTCGAAGTCTTTGATCATAGCTTTGCACATGGTGATTGGAAAAATCAGATAATGGAGGAGCATAAAAAGAATACTCATTACCACATAATGGCGATGCAGTGCGATGGGGTGAAGATGCTAGTGCTCGAAATACCGACCTCCTTGAAGTACAGACCAACCTACTTGTGTGTGTATATACCCTGTGAGAATTGCAGCTCAGTTGGCGGTATACGTATTTACCATAAAAGACTTCTGCACACCGAAACCCGATGTAGTCGCTTTTATGGCAGGATGGGTGAAGCATCCTCGACACAAAGACTTTGTTTTAAGTGACTGGTCGCGTGATGGTGTCAAGAAGACCCGAAGAAGTATAAGAAGAAGAAGAACGGGATACTCCTGCCTGATAACATATGGGCCATAATTGTAGGTCCATCCAGCCGTGGCAATACAAATGCTCTCACATTACTGCTGACACACACAGATGGAGTCCGCTTTTAACATATAAGTGTGTATTCAAAAATGATGGTTCAGCCCAGGTACTAGCTGCTACCAGCGATAATGCAAGGTGTTGATGGTGTAACGCACAAGACATTCAGTCTAAGCAGTGAAATCCCCCTGTCATAAAAAGTAAAGCCAAACTTCATATTCATATTTGATGATGTCACTGTGGAAAACCGGGATCAAATTCTACGATATCTGTGTCTTGGCTGTCATATGAGTGCTGACGTAGTTTATTTGAGTCAAACGTATTCGAGAACCCCATAACAGTTGGTGAGGAACAAAGAAAAGCTAATTATAAACTTCGAACAAGACAATTTGAATTTCAAACACATTTACCAAACACTTGTAGGAACTGACATGACATTCTATGAATCAGTGAAGATATGTGGAGATTGCTGGAATCACACAGTATTGGTTTCTTGTCATTCATAAAACAAGAAAACTGAATGACCGTAGGTATAGACGCAAATTCCAGGTCTCTATACATATAGTTAGGAAAGAGTTTGCTATGTTAATATACATTTCGCCACGGACAAGTTCGCATGAATCCTGGGCACTCCACCTGCGTGGATGGGCATAGATAACAAAGAATTCGTCTATTTGTAGATGGAAAATTTCAGTCTCTCAAACGTAAAGTTAAGGCTCTAGAGATGCATACCAGACCCTAATGATATTGATCAATGAATCAGCTGCTAGGCTTACTCCGCTCGCAAAGAACGTAAATGACTGAACTGATAAGTTTGATAGAACTGGACAGAATGTATATAAGGTGCAGCATGTGAAGGAGTCCATTTAGTGTACAGTCTTAGACATAAAAACTGACCGCCGGCCGGCCGCCACAGAGACTAAGTCCGAGTCGATCACTTACGGTGGCCAATAAAACTGACCGCCCCTGACAACTCTACGTCCGGCCATCTGCACAATCTGGCAACACAGCGAGATGCGGAAGTGTTAGGAGGAAGTGTTGTCTACTTCCGAGATGTTATGGATGGAGTGAGCTCGTGGTCTTGCGGTAATCGTCGTGCATTCTAAACTTAGAGTCGCATGTTCGCGTCCAACTGTTTTTTTTCTATTTTTTTTACCACATTTCGGTCTAAAGTTATGAGTCTGATTGAACATTGAAGATAATTCGCTTAAAATTCTACCCACCCGCAATAACAAGTATTCCACAAACAATTCCGCAGGACAGCTCGTGGCTGCATCGCGATCATAACAAGAGCCGATTTGATCGTTCGGTTTATGAATAGTGCAGCCCTCATAAAAGAACGCAAAGACGACCTCACTAGAGCTAAACGGTTCTGGCGCTGCCGTCCGGAACCGCGGGACTGCTACGGTCGCAGGTTCGAATCCTGCCTCGGGCATGGGTGTGTGTGATGTTCTTAGGTTAGTTAGGTTTAAGTAGTTCTAAGTTCTAGGGGACTTATGACCTAAGATGTTGAATCCTATAGTGCTCAGAGTCATTTGACCCATTTTTTTTCTTTTTTAGAGCTAAACGTGGTGTTATCAAGAGAAGTCAAATGTGCATTGAAGTTGGTTCGCGAATTTTTGAAAATCGACTTTGAATGTCCTCATTTGCCTTTGCTTTGAGTTTGTTAGCGTTACGTTCCAACAACTGTATCTCTGAACTCAATAAAAAGTGGACACATTTATATGGAATTTTTTTTCGTCTGTACTACCACCTACTAAAAATCTACTATTCCTCCTGAAACACCCTGTATATGGATGGCATTCTGCAACGACCTTCGATCTAGTTGCAGGGGCTGATACAGATTTCAGAGCTGCTGGGCATTCTGAATAAAAGTAGATGCTACGATTTTTGTAGGGTCTTCTCTAATTTTCCTCCGTGCACACGCTGACAGAAAAAAAAACGTGTAATACTGTGGCCGTCTTCCCTAAAGAGATTCTAGGCAGTACACCAGACCTGGTACTTTTGTCTGTTTTCGACCTGTCAGTAAACCACTATATTATGTCTCCTGCACGGTGTTGTGGTTCGTTTTTCCACTGCTCCCTCCTTCCAACTGTTACATGGCAAAGTTTATTGAAACAGCTAGAAGTTATTGTGTAGTTAGTCGGCATTTCCCCAGCCATCGCCTTACTGATTTGGGATTCCGTATATCCTAACTATATCCAGTTATTTCCAATTTTTAGCCTTTATGTCCCTGCCGATGCCTCCATTTTAAGCCACAGGTATAAAGCGGGCATGTCTAGCATAATATCCATTCCAAGAGTGGATGTCCTGCTAATTCCATCTGTTTGTGAAAGCAGGCCAGTCTCTGCACTTTGCCAGACTCCCTAGCAGCCACCTTCTGTTCGACTTTGTTCATATTATAGGCCAATAAATTATCATTGGTCTTTTTGCAGGGATGTATATCCAGTACGTACTGGGCTTAGACCCCAGTTTACCCTACAGCAGCTTCTAGTGCTTATAAGATTATCTTTCGCAGTGGAAAATATTCTTTATGTGAGGTGTTCATAATAGTTTTCCATCCAGGGCTACCTCTAGATACACTACAACCCTCTCTAAAGTTTCATCGAGAAGCATAATTTTTCAGTATGTGTGCTGGACATGCTTCCCCATAAATAATACTACACCAATTTTCGTGGGGCTCGTCTTTAAATACTTTTTCACAATGTTCAGTGCACATACGTTTAACAGTACTAGCAAATTTTCTAAGTCTTACTGTGAATAGATCGTGATTATTTTCAAGAGTAGTCTCCCACATTCAGCTCATCTATGAGTTCATTCACCACTAGGTTCTTCATCTCTAACCATTTACTCGAAGGTCGTATTACTCGACATCCAGGAAGAGACAGAGAGCATCCAGAAAGGGTAGTGCTTTTTCCACCTTCCCAACAAGTTGGTGAAGTGTTACTTCACATGATTTGCTTCGCAAGTATTATGAAAATGTGGCAGTTCATAAATAAAATTATGTATTCACAACAACAAAAAATATGATGGCAGAAAACAAAAACGTGGCATTATGAATTTGGCAGTACCGCAAGGTTTTCGCTTTGACACTAAGGGTTAGTAAAAGAAGCAAGACGAATTTTGCTAGAGCGTTGTCTTACGATTCCCTCATTGAATTTGTATCTGCCTGCTTGTAGCTCTGCTACAAAACAATTAAGAATCTGGCTTTCGGCGAGGCTCGAAAGGCGAACAGAGGCAGCATGCACCTGACAGGCAAGCACGTTACCTGGGAGCTAACGACCACATGCGATGTCTGTGACTTACTTATTGGCCCAGTAGCCGCTACGGCAGGTAAATCGCAACATAAGAGACGAGAGTAGTTGTATTTCCCGTGTGGAACGACATCCCTTGACTCAAAAGCATTAACTGATATCTTTGTGTCACATTTAAAGAGAAAATCACATTATTCAATCGAAATGACACGATAATGTCAAGTGAAATTAGCAGCATACTTCTGTGCCATCAAGGAAGTAACTCGTCGGTCACAGAGTTGCCAAACATATTCTGCGCTGTGACTACGAAGGCTTTCCCGGCGTAATAATTGATAATATTCTTCTCGGGTATGCAGCCGGATCATGACGTCTTCATGACACAATATTTCCACGGTCCAACTGACCGCCATCTTCAGGTGAGAGCGCTGGTGCACAATCTCGCCGGAACTGACTTCCCAGCGCAAGCGGCAGCCCCTATATAGGGCGCAGAAGACCCACAACGCGTGCGCGAGAAGGTGCCGTAGCTGCCCTCTAGCGCAGTAAACATGCCGCGGCGCCAGTGGTGGAAAGAGGCGAAATCGAGATATCGCTATCAAAAATAAAAGAAATTTTAAAAAAATTTATTCCGACGATTGAAACACAGACCGTTGTTTTTTAATGTCAGATAACACCGGGTCCCAAGTCTTACTTATAAGATAACCCTTGTCTCTATTAATAAGATTGTCAGATAAACGAATCTCTATGTATTCTTTTAAAACACAGTCCCAATAGTGAGATGCAGGGTCAACCATTTGTGTCGCATCATATAGCATTCTGTGTCCCTCGGTGAGACAGTGCTCCGCCACTGCGGATTTCTCAGGTTGAAGTAGCCGTGTGTGCCGCTGATGCTCAACACATCGGTCCTGAATGGTCCGGATTGTCTGACCAATATAAGCCTTCCCACAGTGGCAAGGGATCTTGTACACACCGGGCTTCCTCAAACCCAAGTCATCCTTAACAGAGCCAAGAAGCGATCACCTTGGATGTCGCGCCACGGAGTAGTCGCATGACGACAGTGAAGAATGGCTGTGGGTACCGCATATGGTGGAGGACCGCTTCCAAATAGCCTGACTAAAATCGATTGCCGCCAGTGCACCCTTCAGACGACATGACCTCGCCAGTGAGATCAAGTCACGATATTCACTGAGTGCTGTTTGAATATTATTGTCGCCTCTTAATGACGTTTGATCGGGTGAGATAAGATTTCGTAAAGTCTGGCGTATCCGTGCCGCCAACAGTCGAGAAAAGATCTTAAAGTCGCAGTTCAATAGCGTCAACGGGCGGTAGTCCTGCAGTCGTGAGCCACCGGACGGTTTGTGAATAGGAATGATCATCCCTTCCACAAGGGCCGCAGGGAGCGGCACTTCCGGGGATAGTAGTTCGCGACAGATGTCCGTCCGTCGGGAGGCTAATAAATATTGAAAAGTCCGGTAAAATTCCAAGGGGAGGCCATCAGGACCCGGAGACTTGTTGACAGCTCCTTTTCTAATGGCGTCGATCACTTCTTCTTCTGTAATTTCTTCCATCAAGGCCGCTTCCATTGCCGGGGTGACGGTGCCGTAAATCGTCTGAGAGACGTCCTCCAGTGCTGTCGGATCAGGGGTCTGAGCGGAATAGAGCTGGGAATAATGATTGTAGAACGCTGATTTCATGTCTTGCGTGGTGAGGCGACGACCGTCCTCCGTGTCAACGAAGCGTATCAGCGCTCGTTGGCGTCGTTTACGTTCACGAAGGACGTGGAAAATTGACGGGCGTTCGCTCGGTATCCGATCCTGCGTCCTCGAGCGGATGACTACCCCCTCTAGGTGGCGTCGCATACGAGCGATGATCTGAGCCTTAGCACGGTGAACTGTCGTTTGCCGTTCCGGAGACGGCGCCATAGCATCGCAGTCGCCCAGTACCCTGAAGTAAAATTCGAGTGTATGTCTACGCCAAGTGGCGTGGTCGCGACCGTAGTTTATCAACGTTCGCCTCATTGCCGGTTTGGCGCAGTCCAACCACCAGCGGATCGTTGTGGGATATGCACGGAGGCGATTTTCACACAAATGCCACGTATCCTCAAAGGCTTGGCGGCAATCCGGGTACGACTGGTGAGCGATGTTTAATTTCCACGGGCTGCGGCTTCTCCAAACTTGTTGCCGCTGCAGGGTGACGGCACAAATGTAAGCTGAGTGGTCCGAGAAGGCTGCAGGCCACAGTTCCGCATCCTGTGTTCCAGCGGCGAGAGAGCGTGAGACATAAATACGGTCGATACGACTGGAAGAGTGACTTGTGAAGTGTGTGAATCCCGGTCGGTGGCCGTGAAGATGTTCCCAAGTGTCCACCATTTGCAGGTCTCGAATTAGCGTCTCGAGTTCCGGGCACTGATTATGTCGTGGGAGTTGGTCTCTGGGCACCAGTACGCAATTGTAGTCACCTCCAAACACCAGATGGTCGTGGCGGCCTTGGAAGAGCGGGGCTACGTCTTCCGCAAAGAATCGTGAACGTTCGCGACGTTTGTCCGTCCCTGAAGGTGCGTAGATATTGATAAGGCGGACACCCAGTACTGTGAGTGCCATTCCTCTTGCCCCAGGCAGAAACAGGGTATCGTCCGCCACTATCCCTTCCCGAAGAAGTACAGCGACACCGCTGCCTGTAGGGGAAGCTGGAGAGACGCAAGCATCGTAACCGTACATGCCTGGGAAGTCGTCGACATACACTTCCTGGAGAAGGGCTATATCGATGGAAGCAGAGTTCAACATATCCTGAAGCAAGGATAAGTTAGCGCCAGTCAGTATAGTGTTGATGTTTATAGTTGTAATGCGATAAGTTTGAGGTCTATCCATAGCACCCATGTTGGCCATCAATACCCTTGTAAGGCTGTCTCGTCACTGTATCTGATGGCGGAAAAGGATCAACACTGGTGTGGTAAATTTCTCCGCGTGTCGTCCGACACGATGGATAAGGAATTCTCCTCACTGTCGTCCGCCCAGTCGCCATGAAATACCATAGGCTGATGGTGGCTGTTAGTGGCTGCTGCGCCACTCGGCGCTGACTCCATCGGCTCACTGGCTGGGAATCGGCAGCGGCTGTTTGCTTGTGATCCTGCTGTTCTGTGGGGTCAGAGGGGTTGAAGCCGTCACCACAGCGATCTGTTGAGTTTGATGGTACAGCGGCCTCTGTACCGCCGGTAACGTCGTCGGAGTTTCCACAGTCCATGTCAGACGATCGCTGCAAACACTCGTCCGATGGAGCACACCGCCGTCTCTTGTGTTTTCGCGGGGACGGACGTGTGTCTCAGTATCGGAATGTGGGTGGATTTCTTCAGCTGCTCTGGTGTCTGGTAGAAAAGCCGCTGTCGGTACAACCCATGGGTCAATGTCCATCCTGGCA
Source organism: Schistocerca nitens (assembly GCF_023898315.1). Taxonomy (NCBI): domain Eukaryota; kingdom Metazoa; phylum Arthropoda; class Insecta; order Orthoptera; family Acrididae; genus Schistocerca; species Schistocerca nitens. Next base: position 663,613,084 of record NC_064618.1, read on the forward strand.
TCCACGCCTTCTTGCAAGGTCGGTCGGTGAGTATCTTCAGGTGGGGGCGCTGTTGTAGAGGCCGGATCCCGTACTGCAGAATCCATCATGATCTCGCTATCGGGGGGACTATCGGACTAGTGTGGTCAGCATCAGAAAGGGTTGCTGCCCGTGCAACTTCGGCGTAATTGAGAGGAAGGGTCGTCACTGTAGAAGGAGTCATAGATTCACCTGTCGGGATTTGAGTAAGCCGTCGTCGGAGACAATCCGACCGGACGTGCCCTTCTTGGTCACAACCAGAGCAAATGCGTGGCTGGCCGTCATCCATAATGATCGCCCTACATCCGCCGATGACAAGATATGACGGTACATGTTTGGTCAGTTCAATTTTGATCTGTCGTACCCAATTAAGAACGGGGTACGTTGTAAAGGTGGTCCATTTTTCGGCCATATGGCTGATCACTCTGCCGTAGGGCTGGAAAGCCGCGGTGACTACGTCCGGTGGAACTTCGAAAGGGAGTTCGAAGACGCGTATCGTACGGAGGCCAAGCCCCGTGTGATCGATAGAGACCGCCCCAATATGGCCATCAGAATGTTTGAATTTAAGATCGTTCGCATGTGCGCGCACGATTCTGTTGCACACCTCGTCACTTACTAGCTTCACGTAGACAACACTGCTCGTGATAGAGAGATGGATACCAATTATGTCTCGCGGGTCAATTTTAACGTCGTCACGTAGAAAACGTTCCACTTCAAAAGCTCGCGGTCGTGCATGATCGGGTTGAAAACTGATCTTGATGGTGGTTTGTCTGTATGAATGTGCCATGTTGCGTCGGTAGGGATGGACTCTAAACTAGCGACAACGCAGTAGTAAACAACTACGGGCACTCGCGACCGCGCGGACGGGACGTAAACAAGACGTCCTCGCCGCAGCGCTGCGGAAAGCAGACTGACCGCTCGGCTATCCCGCGCGGCGGCGGCATTCTTTAATTTATTTTACCTTAATTACTAATTCAATTTTGTTCCACAATTTAAAGGCACATATGGGTGCAAACGTGGAATACATGGGAATAATGCAGCTGCTCAGTGACAGATATGGAGGAGGCATTGAGGCCCGGCCTCGGATCTTCCACCCCTGCCCTCTTTGCCTCCGCCTACCTGGTGCTGAAAGTCTTCTCAAACCTTTTTTAAAAAAATAATAGTGCAGTGATTAGCATGTCAGTCTGGTAAGCAGGAGGTCCAGGTTCGAAGCCCAGTCGGTCACAAATATTCATCTGCCGTCATAGCTGTATTTCAACGCGCTGTGACAGTGTGGACGTCGGTCCTTCGATATTTAAGATGCAATTGTTTTTTGAGGCAATAGAGGTGATTCGCGAACATTTGTCTCGCGGAGGTTCGAGTCCTCCCTCGGGCATGGGTGTGTGTGTTTGTCCCTAGGATAATTAAGGTTAAGTAGTATGTAAGCTTAGGGACTGATGACGTTAGCAGTTAAGTCCCATAAGATTTCACACACATCTGAACATTTTTTGGCATCCAACACTTAGTCATTGCTTTGTGCCGGCGCTAACCCATTTTATATATATGCGAATCAGATTGTAGTTCATATTTAGTCAAATAACGAATGGTCAGTTTACAAGTATGCCGGCCGGGATGGCCGAGCTGTTCTAGGTGCTACAGTCTGAAACCGCGCGACCGCTACGGTCGCAGGTTCGAATCCTGTCTCGGGCATGTGTCTGATGTCATTAGGTTAGTTAGGTTTAAGTAGTTGTAAGTTCTAGTGGACTGATGACCTCAGAAGTTAAGTCCCATCGTGGTCAGAGCCATTTGAACCACTTACGAAGTATACAAGTATTTACGAACAGTAGAAGCACGATTGCAGCGAACTGATCCCTCAACCAAGGGCAACAGAGAGTACTTGCGTAATGAGACATTCCAGCTGCATAGCTGAGGGTAATATTTCTTAAGCAATTGATTGCAGAATTAATGTAATACCCGCACGATGATCTCTGTAGTCATACTGTATCATTAGCAGCCCGCGAATGGGGCACTATGTTCGTTAAATCGGATTACTGAAGCTGAGGCCAAATAAAGAGAAGCGACGACGCCACAACACTATCTTTACTTAAGTAGGTAGTCAGCGCTAAATTGCGTCCCACCATTAACGTTACTTTAAGCAGTTTGACAGCATAACACCACCACAACTACTGACAACCTGAGCCATATCATCACGCAGTTGTAACGCACAGTGATTACAAGTTGCTAATGTTTGTCAAGAATAGCGGAAAGCGCCTCTGAAGTTCCATTTGCATTACGCCTAGGACGCAGAGAATCCTCAATAACAGTAATAGATCACCCAGCGAAGAGAAGAGTCCACGTATTGTCTCAAGTTCTTGCAGTTTGATACTAATGCCGTTCCCGATAGTTTCACACTAACGGGTCTTTTGGCTATCGGAATACTCATATGTGAATTACAAAAGTGTAATTGCTAGAACGCTCAACTACCTTAATAACACATCATTCTGGATTGAATACGACTCGGAAAGCGACGTTAATTTGACGTTTCCATCCATCTCCTGATGTCTTACTGAATGAAATCTGAAGTGCACGCACAGTTGTGTTGCCTGCCGCATGGATTCTGTGAAATGTTGTCGCAGCTGGCAGTCATTGCTGAATACAGACATTTGCAAATATCCCCACTGCTTTAGGGGAAATCGTCTTTGGTGCATTTTTTCCATACCGTAAGTAGCACAATAACATATGGCTTGTTTTGCTGAAGAACTTGATGCCCACAAGTCCTTAAATAAGAATCTCCTAGCGAGAGTAGTGCATGAAGGAGAAAGACTGTTGGACAAAATAATGGACAGCTCCCTGGTTATTGCGTTTCCGATAGCGCCTACGATAAGAATCTGGTGTCATATTATGCTTCACAACCTTAAACTGTTTATTTTTTTACTTCATACTAAAACAAAAGTTATGATATGAGAAGAGGAAATGACTGATATGCTTCTCAGGAATTTTAGTTTTTCGTGTTTATTTACTCACTTCATACTAAAACAAGGGCGTTAATATGAGAAGAGGAAATGAAACATACGCTTCCAAGACATAATATTTCCTTGTGTGCTACTACTGCATACATGAAAGCCCTGCAGTTAATTTCTGTATGTTGGATAAATTTTGATACCACCTCACATTCCTTTGTGAAAAGGTTCCTATTTTCTTGGGATTCAAATAGAGTGGACATTTCATCACTGGTTAATATTCTGATGACTAATGACGTGATACCCGTTGCAATTGCTCCATGGCACCTGTGAGTAGAGTCTCACGTTGGTTGCTATAAGAACACGCAGGCAGTGATATCCGCTCACTGCAGTCAGAGCCAAGGTGATTTCTTTCTGTTTATGGCGAAGCGTCTGCTGCAGTGTCCACGCTCAGCCAACATAAACAAATCGCGGCGGCATTGGGCACTGCTAATCGCTGCACTTGTCGCGAGCCTCGACAACAAGAGCGCACTGTCTCTGCTAACGATACTATGGAGTTAATACATCTTACTTAACGTAATATGCAGGTCGTGGGTTGGGTAAAAATTCAGTTTGTAACTTCCCATCGCATTAAAATACTTCACAGTCATATTTGATGCAATATTTATTGTTGGTTGTCTCTCTAATGTTAATAGTATTGATTCAGATTGTGCGTGAACACGAAAACACACACACACACACACACACACACACACACACACACACATACACACACACATGCACACACACACACAAACAATCATTGATTTCAGTGAGGGTGACAACTACTGCGTGTTGAACAACACACGCACCAGTCAATTCCTCAGTTGGCGTCGAGTGGATTAGATTTTTCAATTACCTTGCATTGCAAGAATTGTAAGGAGGAGACTGAAAGTAAATGGACTTGTATCTAAAGAGCTGCGACAAAGCAAAGCTTGACCGACTATCAGATAATTGTCCACATGGGTTTTCTAGACGAGTATACTTTTAGTAACCAACCCACCTACTATCATTACGTAAGATTTCTCGAAGGCGTAGGGGCACTGATTTCATTAAGTCGTCGACAGTGTAGCGTGATGGTTTACTTCCCACCATACGTTTTCTGTATTCGTCCAAAGGTCGCTTGCATTTGTAGGTCCACATGGCAATGACCTTGTTACCTCTGCCCACATATTCTCTATCTGGTTGATGTTCGGTGATCGTGGAACAAACGGCAACAGCTTTATCCTCTCTTGGCCCTGAAACCAATCTCGCACTGCTCTGCTATGATGGATGGGGCGCTGCTCCTGTAAATAAACTGTTATCTCGTTCGTTCATATGTTTATATTTAAATAACATATTAGTAATAAGCACATTGTATTATTATTTTCCACAGTGTTTAAGAATTCAGGCCCTGTCATAAATAAGTGATCCAGATTCAACCGTCCGATTAAGAATGTGGTTTACCCAGTCTATCAAATGATGAGAGTCGTATTCGGATATCCACATTAAGCCTGACTGGCTGTATCCGATTGGAACGATCTGGTATCGAAAGGAAATTACGGAAATTGGATAATTTGAACGTCTGTATTGCAACAATGCTGCGCACCTAAATTCCTATGATGGAGTAACAGGTAACAACTGCCTAAGAAAAAGTGAGAAATATGTCTACTAGCAAGAATGTAACGTAATTGTAACCCATATTTATGTGATGGAAATACTGAATCAAACAATGCACATCTATTTCAGTGGTGGGAAGATACGCCATATCGGATTTGCTGATGACATAATGACAATAATAATAATAATAATAATAATAATAATAATAATAATAATCCCGTGGGGCCGATAGGGGAAACCCTCCCCCTTATGGGTGGTACCGAGGACATCATATACTTAGGGTGAACCAAATACTAACACAATCCTGAGCGGCTGCTCAATCCATTGAACCCAAAATCCACGCACGTCTGAGTGAAAATCACCGCTACTCTGGTCACCGTCTGTAAGCTCAATGAGTTCGGCTCAAAATATTTGCTTCCAAAGGCTTCAACGTCCTCTGGTCCTGTCCGGTCCTGGTATCACCCAAGCCAAACCAACGAAACACAAGCAAATATGAACTGTGCAAGCAAATTCAACTTTACCCCAGGTGGTACACAACCTGGCTGTCGACAGGCGGCAGTTGGAATTTCGGAGTCTGGAGAGTCCAGGTTATCACGGCAGAGAATATTGAAGATATCTTGTAAATTTCCCTACAAGCAGAAAAGATGCATTTGAAAACTACACACCACGCGGCATTAGCCGTGCAGTCTGAAGCGCAGCAGTCATGGACTGTTCGGCTGGTCCTGGCGGAGCTTCGAGTCCTCTCTCGGGCATGGGTGTGTGTGTGTGTGTGTGTTTGTTCTTAGAATAATTTAGGTTAAGTAGTGTGTAAGCTTAGGAACTGATGACCTTAGCAGTTAAGTCCCCTAAGATTTCACACAAATAAGAACTTTTTTTTTCATAACTAAACATGGATACATCCAAATAAGAAAACTAAATAATCTCACATAATAAATCGACCGACAAAAAATTCTCATCATTTCTGTTCAAGAACCACGACTAAATGACAATGAAACCTTGCATTACGGAAACCATTGCATCTTCAAGAGCAAAATGCAACAAAAGGTAGCGAAAGGCGTATCAATCTTCGGCATGGCATTTCTCGAACACAGATCAACCATCAATTCTGTCAAAGAAGTTACACCCTTCAATAATCGACTTATGACTATGCTCATTCAGAGCCCCAGTAGAAAATAAACACTCAACAATGCTCATGGCCCCACCAACATCGAAAATCAGAAAAACACCAAAAACGTCGAAAAATCTGGAACACACTCGGAAATACTATGAGCAATATTCACCAAGATGACGTGAAAATACTAATGGGAGACTTCAACTCTCTATTTGGGACAGAAAAAACCTGTAGAAAAATCATTGGTACAAATTCAACATACCGAAACGCTAGACCAACGGCACACGTCTGACTGATATTTGCCATCAATTCAACCACAAAAGGATGTCTTTCCACTTTAGGAAAATACCAACGGCACACGTCTGACTGATATTTGCCAACAATTCAACCACAAAAGGATGTCTTTCCACTTTAGGAAAATACCATTTCTCAGGTAACATGCTTGGCTACCAGGTGCAAGCTGCTGTCGTTTGCCTTTCTAGACTCGCTGAAAGCCAGATTTTTAATTCTTTTGTAGTAGAGCTACAAGCAGGCAGATACAAACTCAATAAGGGAATCGTAAGACAGCGCTGGAGCAAAATTCGTCTTGGTACTTTCAGGAACCTTTACTGTCAAGGCGAAAACCTTACGGTACTGCCAATTTCATAATGCCACTTTTGTTTTTGCCGACGTATTTTTTGTTGTTGTGAATACATAATTTTATCTATGAAATGCCACATTTTCATAATACTTGCGAATGATACAGAAAATGAAGTAAATACAGATCTTTTCGAAGTCAAAAGTCTGTAATATCATACTAGTTCGTGTTAAAATAGGATCAATCGTCTTACAGACACTTAATGCATAGCTACAGTCTGGAACCGCACGACCACTACGGTTGCAGGTTCGAATCCTGCCTCGGGCATGGAAGTGTGTGATGTCTTTAGGTAGGTTAGGTTTAACTAGTTCTAAGTTCTAGGAGACTGATGACCTCAGAAGGTAAGTCCCATAGTGCTCAGAGCCCTATGAACCGTTTTTGAACTTATTGCTTTATTAAGATAGACTGCCGTCGTGATGTTTCTGTAGTAAGCAGAATTTAATTTGTATTAGTAAAGTGAATATTTTATTTGCATTTTCCATTAGTTTACTAAACGCAACAGTAATCATCAAAGAGAAATTAATTAGCAGCTTAATTTTCTTTCACAATATCCAAAACAATCTGACAATGCTAAAGTTGTTTACAAATTCTACGCCCGTAGAAACCTACTTGTTTTAACTATGTCATTAAACCATAGTTGTTTTAAGAGTATTTTCGTCTAGAAATGAATTGCCTTGACGGTTGATCGATCAAGAGCGGGAAAGGTAATATTTTACGAATATATGACGAGAGGGACAAGTGCTTGAGAGAGGACTTCCCTATCAATACAAGTGTCTGAGAGACGACTTTCCTATCAATCTCCCGGATAGTTTTGTTTCTCAAATCAACAGAGTGAGTTATCATGCAGTAGCATAGGTGATGTAGTTTTGTTGCTCGACTTTCTTACACTGCGACCGAAAGGTGTCTCACTTGTTGACAACAAATTCCAGCTGTGTT